>NC_048411.1:8871051-8945767 GCF_013103735.1 Etheostoma cragini | reverse complement strand
AAGCGGCTGGGATGAGGATCAGCACCTCAAAATCTGAGGCCATGGTTCTCAGCAGGAAACCGATGAAGTGCTTTCTTCGGGTAGGGGGTGAGTCCTTTTCCCCAAGTGAAGCAGTTTAAGTACCTTGGAGTCTTGTTCGCGAGTGAGGGGACAATCGAGCGTGAGGTTGGTCGGAGAATCGGAGCAGCTGGTGCGGTATTACATTCCGTTTATCGCACCGTTGTGATTAAAAGGGAGCTGAGCCAGAAGGCAAAGCTCTCGATCTACCGGGCAATTTTCGTTCCTACCCTCACCTATGGTCACGAAGGCTGGGTCATGACCGAAAGAACGAGATCCAGGGTACAAGCAGCCGAAATGGGTTTCCTCAGGAGGGTGGCTGGCGTCTCCCTTAGAGATAGGGTTAGAAGCTCAGTTATCCGAGAGGAGCTCGGAGTAGAGCCGCTGCTCCTTCGCGTCGAAAGGAGCCAGTTGAGGTGGTTCGGGCATCTGGTAAGGATGCCTCCTGGGCGCCTACCTAGGGAGGTGTTCCAGGCACGTCCAGCTGGGAGGAGGCCTCGGGGAAGACCCAGGACTAGGTGGCGAGATTATATCTCCAACCTGGCCTGGGAACGCCTCGGGATCCCCCAGTCGGAGCTGGTTGATGTGGCTCGGGAAAGGGAAGTTTGGGGTCCCCTGCTGGAGCTGCTGCCCCCGCGACCCGATACCGGATAAGCGGTCGAAGATGGATGGAACCTGTGCACTAAATCCAACTTGTATTGGAGGCAGTAGTGTTCCTAGTTGGATTCCTTCTCAATAGCGTTGCTGCTTTTTTAATTAAATGGCTATTCAGTAGCTTAGTTCTTTTATTGATGAAGTAGTGTGGTAGAGTCGATACAAGCTACATTTCGTTGAGCATTCTGAAGCTCAAGCACAGCAGAGTTTTCTTCTGCAGTCTGAAATAAAACTGCTGAGTATCACTGACGCCACTGCCAAACACGGACATGTCAAACACGAATGTATGAACAGGTCGAATTAATTTTTTGAAAAACTGTTTAACAGACATATGAACATTTGAGTATTGTTTAAAGTGAGACTGGAAGACTGTGAACCTATCCTTGGCCTAGGCTCAGTGATGGTCTCAGAAAAGAAAATAATCCTTATTTTATTTTTGAAATAAAAAAAAGAAATAGGAATAAACAATTAAAATAAATTCATTAAATATATTTGCCTACACAATGCTTCCCTCCTTCAGTTTTCAATGACATTGATTATGCACAACCAGAAGGTAATTTGTGTTTTTTTTCTCTTCCCTTTTCTGATTGTGGAAACAATTACTGAGCTGTGAGTCAATATGTTATCTCACAGCAGGAAATATCTGGATTAACTCTGGGTGTACATAAAATAAAAGTATTAAGATGAGCTCTCTGCAGATATTTTTTTGTGAAATGCAGTAAAACTTGAATCGATGTGTATACACAGTATTTCTAGCAAGTTTCAAACACATTGATTTTCAAACAGTATCCAAATTAATGGAAATCAGTGGTTGCCTGAAAGATAGGAACTCTAAAGCACTGTGCTTTGCCTTGAAAAACAGTCAGCAGTAAGCTAAAAAAGGAATATTGATGATTTGTAGTAGGGGTGGGAATCACCACGAAACAATATTATCAAAATACTTATGTCACGACACAGTATTATTGCAATTTAAAATTATTGCGATATTCTGCCGTATTTTGCAATTTAATATCTGTTTTACAACTTCAAATTATGTCCCCAAAGGAATACTTAGTCAACATGTTTCATCATGTCACTTCAATTTTCCATCCAGTGAAGTAAAATATTAGTTGATGTTATTATTCTAGTAGCAAAAAGTTAAATTCTTACGTGCAATTTCCATAATAAAATGTTGACACTTGGCATCTCTGTATTAATACTGTATTGCCAAGGAAAATATTGCTAATATGCTATGTTGTGTTTCTTTCTAAACCTAGTTTGTAGTAAATGAGATGCAAAAATACTGGCTTTTTAAAACACCCAATTACACATGATACTACGAAACGATATAAAATAACTTTCTTAGGAAGGTGAACGGCTCCAACAGCTGATTTGAGTTAGGTATGATTAAGAGTTAGGTCTTCCTGATAGGACTTACACTGAGCTGCATTTCAATCAGGAGAGACTAGTTGCAGATATGCTACAGGTATACACAGCATGATAAAATATAAATTTACTGGGAAAATAGCTGAATTTAATTAGGAGTGCACTGATTGAAAGTTAGGTCTTCCTGAAAGAATTTACACTGAGCTACATTAGTAAACATGAGGAGAGTCAAATAAAACAGGGAGGCGTACTTGTTATGAGCTGGGATTGGTCCCAAATTTAAAGTATGTTGTCAGATATGATACTGTAAATGTTCTTCCTTGACTACAACTTACCGTACCACAAATATCATATAAAGTATTATAATTTCTGTCAGGCTTTATCTTTTTATGTAATCATTTACTTTTTCTATTCTTTTCTATAGAGCCATCAACGACTCATAGTCCCAGTTTTACACAAAACACAAAGAATGTCGAAAACTGAACAAATCATTCCTTGTCCCAAGAGGATGAAGGACGTTTTCACACCTGTCGTTTGTTTGCAATGGTCCGAAACAGTTGTCAAGTTTGTAAACTTGGAGCAATTTTCCCTTTGGTTCGATTTTGTTTCACGCAGAGAAAAATCCAAGCAAACCAAAATGCATCACTACATACCACGCAAGAACCCTTATTGGTCAGATGTGTCTGGAGGCGGGAGCAAGAAAGTAAATACAAGAAGAAGGTCCTGTGTTCTGGAATATTGCATATTTCTTGCAGCTCCATGTATTCATTAAAATAATTTTCCGACATTGTTTTATGAGTGATTATACTAGATCTCATCAGTTTGCATGCTTTTGCCGCATTGCAGATTGCAAAGCACACCTGACTACAGGAGCTGTTTAGCTGAAACTTGCGCCATACAGTTAGTGGCTGGGTTGGATCATGTTCTCAGTACACACCAGAATTTGTTTCTCACCAGATCAAGACCATCCGTTTTTTTTGGTCCACACCTGAGTGTGATTGCTTGCACCAAGGGGGTAAAGCCTACAGGGTTTTGATAAAGGGTTGAGATAAGGAGACGATGATGAAGATTTCAAAGATGACAAGTCCAAGGATTTCAGATCATTTGCAGCTTTATTCAAACTGTGAACAAACTTTCATGACACAGTGAGCTGACTCTGTACACACGGATCTCAATGCAAGATTGACCACTGAAAAGCAGAATAACTGCGTTTCTTGTGGTCTTCTTCTTCTTGTTCTGCAGTGGTCAGTTAATCAGTTCAGTGAGACAGAGTTCCCTTTGATGCGACTCCTTATTTAGAGACACTTCTACTCGTTAACACATTCTGATCTATTCTTGCACCCTAGTGTCTACTTCATGCTGACTTTGCCATGAAAGCTCCCTATGAATAGTTAAATACATTTTAACTCTTACATGCATACATATCAACCTATCAGGTTTGACTTAATCAAACTAAACAGGACAGGCGTGAAAACACCCTAATACTTATAGCATAAACTTTGTACAAAGGTAATGATCGGATTACCATGCAATTTACCGAGCATGGGGCAGCCTTTACCTCAGCTGGTAGAGCGAGTACCCCATGTAGACTCAGTCTACTGTTTTTGACTGGAGACCCTTTGCTGCATGTGTTCCCCTCCCTCTCTCTCCCCTGTTTCCTGTCTCTCTTCAGCTGTTCTAAAGAGAAACAAGTACCGAGCATATTGAAACTCTCATGACCCCAAAACCTTTCAATTTCAATGACCCCATGGACTTTCCTTGAGTACCATCCTCAAAGCAAACTTTGCACTCCCTTCATGAATCAATCATTCAAACAGACTTTATTTGCATACAAGCAAAAGTATTACAAAGTGCTTCGTACCAGCTGTCATAAGCAGTTTATTTGTGGTGTCATTGGGCACAAAAATCATAATAATCTTTTTTTTCTCTGTTTTTAGGTAAATAAACCGTCAATTTGGTTTGAAATGTGCTGGGGACAAAGACGCATTCTTTTTTTTTCTCTTTCACGCAGGTCATGTCTTGAAAGATGCTGTCCTGTACTTACTAATGTAAACGAATAAAAATGTGGTTTAATGTAGGCCATACCTTAACAATGATCAATGGTTACCAAATTTCTCTCAAACATTGATCCTTATATCCACTGATAACTGTCCAAAAATCTAGCCCAAAGTTCTGTTGTTATGGTTGATATCTGACATTAAGCGTTTCTGCTTCACATTTTCAGGAGGATGGCGGAGCGGCTGTGGGTTGACTCCCCACGGTTCTCATGGGCTTTATAAGTCATAATGTGAAAAAGTGATCTAATGTCCCTAAACCCCAATCAATCATCACCAAATTTCTGGTTCGATTTTTTTGACCGTTTTCAGTGGTTGTGAGGAGCAATATGAGAGAGAAATTTGGTAATCATTGATTACTTTTTAGGTAGGGCCTATATTAAACCACGTTAAGCCTTTTCCTCGGCATATGCGCCTATAAAGAAGAAAATGTTTGAGATTTGAGATCACTTCTACAATCATTGCATTTTGGTTTAGTGTTGTTTAGTGCTTGATTGTTGTTCAGGTACATTAAACCACGTTAATATTTTTCATGTTAAGTGTTTTAGAATGTCCCTACAAGCCGTGTTGGGAACAGAGAAGCGTGCACCCAGCAGCAGCAGAGTTTCTGTGCCTGCCTTGTGGGGATAGAGAGTTTTGTCGATTACATATGTTATGAACTTTAGTTTCTTCACCTAATTTGAGCTTAGGGTTTTCAAAAAAAGTGGTGGGTACAAAATGACTCATTACGAAATCTGATAGGTACGCTGTCTGTCCCCACCAAAATCCTATGAGAGTAAATGTTGTCTTTTTACCAATCAGATTGTTTTCAGAGAGAAATATCTGTTTACCATAGCCAAAGGCTCAGGGCTGCAGCTTATATATATATATATATATATGAATATATATATATATATGAATATATATATATATATATGAATATATGAATATATATATATATATATATATATATATATATATATATATATATATATATATATATATATATATATATATATATATATAGTACAGGCCAAATGTTTGGACACACCTTCTCTACTCAGCCGACAGCCCTATTGGACAACTGTTAGAATTCATATTGTGGCAAGAACCAATCTGCTAAGGACAGAGAAACAAGTGGCCATCATTACCTTAAGAAATGAAGGTCAGTCTATCCGGAAAATTGCTAAAACTTTGAATGTGTCCCCAAGTGCCGTTGCAAAAACCATCAAGCGCTACAACAAAACTGGCTCACATGAGGACTGCCCCAGGAAAAGAAGACCAAGAGTCACCTCTGCTGCTGAGGATAAGTTCATCTGAGTCACCAGCCTCAGAAATCTGTTCTGTGCTTTGGTCTGATGAGTCCAAGTTCAAGATTTTTGGTTACAAACGGAGGAGGCATGGAGGAGGAGGTGTGATGGTGTGGGGGTGCTTCACTTGTGACACTGTTAAGGATTTATTCAAAACTGAAAGCATACTGAACCAGCATGGCTACCACAGCATCCTTCAGTGACATGCAACATCCCATTTGGTTTGCGTTTAGTTGGACCATCATTTATTTTTCAACAGGACAATGACCCCAAACACACCTCCAGGCTGTGTAAGAGCTATCTAACCAAGAAGGAGAGTGATGGAGGGCTGCGCCTTTACAGTCACCGGACCTGAACCCAATCAAGATGGTTTGGGGAGAGCTGGACCGCAGGGTGAAGGAAAAAGTGCAAACATGTGCTGAGCATCTCTGGGAACTCCTATAAGACTGTTGGGAAACCATTACAGATGACTACCTCTTGAAGCTCATCAAGAGAATGCTAAGAGTGAGCAAGGCAGTAATCAGAGCAAAGGGTGGCTACTTTGAAGAACCTAGAATATAAGACATGTTTTCAGTTATTTCCCACTTTTTTGCTAAGTACATGATTCTACATGTCTTCATTCATAGTTTTTATGCCTTCAGTGATAATCTACAATATAAAAAGTCATCAAAATAAAGGAAACACATTGAATGAGGGGTGTCCAAATGTTTGGCCTGTACTGTATAAATGTGTATATATCATTTGTCATGTTAACATTTCCACACACACATCTTCCAGCTTGTTCCTGGTTGGGATGGCAGCAGCCTGTTATTAGGCTGAAGCCGTGACACTGCCTACAGCTGCAATCCGGAAAGGTAAACTGTGTGTGCACAACTACGGTAAGTATCGGAGGTCCAAGTCGAGTCTGAAAGTCTGGTGTGGTTAATAATTTTTACCGTTTGCCCTTGTTTTAACAAAGTGGCTTGTTTCCAACCTATTTGATGGACTGCCTGCTTGTGTTTCTTGCTCCATCGCACTTCTTTTTAGTGATGAAAAACTGAGGTTGCATGAAACAGGCATTTCCTTTGGAGGCCTATAGAACCACATGCTGGTTAAACACTAAGAAAGACCTGTATTCTATACAGGTTAGAGAGGGCATTTTAAAAACACCAGTGCAATTCACATCAGGGGACCGAGCATCAAATATGCATAGTTGCCAGAGATCAGTGAGAAGTGAGGGACATTGAGTCATTGGTATTCTAGCTACTGGTGCAGTCAAAGGTAGAGGGTTGAGAGGGGGTGAGGGGTGGGGGGGACTCAGAATCAGCCCAGCCGACCCAGGGCAGCTTATTGGGATAGAGAGGGATCCCAGTCGCTGGGCTTACACAGGCTCAATGCAGGGCTCAACTCATCACACGGCTGTCAGATAGACACCTGCCGCAGCGAAAGCAGTGACATGCATGCACACACGCACACATGCACACACACACACACACAAACACACACACACACACACACACACACACACACACATACACCTGCCAACTTACACATACTCTTTAACCCATTCTTACTTCCAGCAATTCCTTTCATGCCAGAGTTGGTTTGAGTCAAAAGGAAACTGCATTTCCATTGCGTCGTGTTGGGTGTTGTGTGGAACAAAAGGGTACAGTATGTCAAAAAGAAACGCTATGTGTTTGTTTTGACATTGACTCTTTTTCTCAATTTGGATATTTTTTTGTTTGTATGTCTAAAGGTTTTCAACATACAACAAATATCTACACTACCGGTCAAAGGTTTGGGGTCACTCACAAATTTCTATTGGACTCCATTATATACAGAATCCTAGCTGAGATCATTTGCCTTGTTTTTTTTTAACCAGGGCAGCAGTTTCCAGATTACATTATGTGCTTACATAATTGCAAAAGGGTTGTTTAATGTTTTCTTAGTTAGTTTTTTAAAATAATATCAGATTAGTAAACAAAATGTGCCTTTGGAACATTGGATGAATGGTTGCTGATAATGGGAAATGTAGATATTGCATTAAAGATCAGCCACCCACTCAGATCAGCTTGTATCCTGTCTATAATGGAGTGAAATGGAAATTTGTAAGTGACCCCAAACCTTTGACCGGCAGTGTATATCTGCATAAAAATGATAGGGGAAAAGTGCAATGTTCCAAAAACATTAGAACAATGTTGATTGGAAAATATACTCAATATAAATATACTAAATATACTTTAGCAATAGCTAAATTAGCCCCACCTTTCAAGCTGTAAAGGAACATGAAAATATGTGTATTTACACATGATGAAATACGAGTTACAAACTAGAGGCACGGACGCAGATAGACATTTACAGATACAAATAACTTTGCATTGTATTTTATGAGTTGCAAATTCACATGAGACTGTTCTTGCACCATACAATGCATCTTGTGTAGACACTGAAGACTTAACCTGCAGGAGAAAAATTTTCTTATGATGTCCATCAAATACTGCTATCACTTGAAAGAGAAAGTTATGCGTATCCCACCAGTATTTGTCCCTGACACTCATATGCCCTTGAAAAAATGCAACTTTGCTTTAGAATATTCAGCTGCTTTAATTAGTGTTGTTGCAATAAGCGAGAAAGAATTGTCATGTTTTATTTTTTTTCCTTGTGTTGTATTGCAGCTATGGCAAATTATCGCATAGTTGTAATTGATGCCTTTAAATGTCTCCACTTAGCATACAATGAATGTGTTGACAGTAAACACCAACACAATGGATCTGAAAGGATGATGAGCTGAAATAAATTGTCTTGTTTGTAGACATGTGCATTGGAGTTTCCTTTGTGAAAGGTATTTTAGAGATACACAATTTAATTGTAATTTAATCATAATATATGTTAAGAATATACAATCATTCTTTTGCATTTACTAGTAAATTTATGTACGCTATAACTACAGTAAACTAGTATACATGGTGAAAAAATGTTATATAATTTATTTTCATTTCAGTGTGACTAGACTGCAGTTTTGTAAGTTGGCAGTTCCAAATGACAGTGTCTCGAACCATTCATAACTTCATTACCCAGAAATCCAACTAGTGATCCAATCCAAACTGTCTCACACATGAGACCAGCTACAGTTTTAATTTTGGGAAAATACAGTGGACCTGCATGCGTGTGATGCTTCTCTTCTCTGCTGCTGTTTCACTTACTCTCTCTGATTGAAAGGACAGGTGTGTTTTCACACTTAAAAAAAAAACCTGCTTACTGCTGCTTTAATGACGTCTCCACCAATTTGGTTGCACAACATTAATGTTGTTGTGTGCACATTGCGTTGGATCGCTGTCAGAGCTCCGTTCTGACTGTGAGAGGCGCTGCCACAGCCAAGTGCACACAGCTTGCTTGTGTCACATTCAATTATGGCTCCTCCACTTTCCAAAGACAGTAATTGAGCCGGGGGCACTCACTCTATTTAAAACCGCAGGAGCTCTGCAGTTCACATTGTGTCCCCTGAAAGCTCCATCTCCACTGATTCCCACCAGCAGAAGCCTCCCTGTGGGACCTGGTGGGGGTATCACAGAGATGGGTTAAACTGGGGTTTGGCTGGGGTGCTCCAGGCACTTTTGGGGCAGTCTGACAACACCCCAGCAACACACAAAGATACGCACCACTCAACAGCCACCCACCCACCATCCTCACCAATTAGACCTAAGATTAATCAGTCCATCGCCCATCATCCAAGAAGTAAGAATTCATAGTTGAGGTTGCAGTCCAGGTAGGGAAGAGCTACAGTGTCTCTGCCCTACTTTTTGGGACCTTGAACAAATTTTTGGTTGGGTCTGCATTGGCTTTGTTGATCCCATGTTTTCTTGGCCATCAAGACACAAGGAAACGGATAATGTAACGTGTAAGTAAAGTGTTGAGTTTGGCAATTTTGCCGTCACCATCTTTTGAAATTGGACTTGACAATGTTTGGAAGAGAGGGTGAAGCTGGGGAGGATGACTCAACTGTGGTTTCAATGGAGCTGCTCTAAGCTAAGCACTAAAAAGGAAAAGTTGCTAAGCATAACAATTTTAGTTGACCAAAATGTTGTTTGCAAGCAATGGTGTCTCTCTCTTTCT
The DNA here is from genome assembly GCF_013103735.1 of Etheostoma cragini. NCBI lineage: Eukaryota > Metazoa > Chordata > Actinopteri > Perciformes > Percidae > Etheostoma > Etheostoma cragini. The sequence goes on along the minus strand of NC_048411.1, from coordinate 8,936,256 downwards.
CATGGGCGGGGAAGTTCTCCCGGTGGGCAAAACAGAGAAAGGGGAGGTAACCTTGTTACATAGGACGTCATCGCATGAAAAATAGGCGTTGGTCCTATTTCTAGCATGCGTGCCAATGCTATTTCTAGCATTGGCACGCCTGAGATGTGTGTGTCAAGCATCCAGTGTGCAAGCTCTAACCTGTTAACATGGGAGCCGAAATAAAAACGGACATGCCACACAGCTGACATGCTCATGCCACGCAGGGTTTCCTAATCCCAGTCACTGGCAATGTATTTTTTTTCACGTATTGCAAACAGAATAAGCTATCCAGAGGGTGTCCTATATTATTTTGTATAGTGTACATAGTAACTTGTCGGTATTGCTCTGCTGTGAGAGAAATAATTGGAACCGATTCAGACAGTATCTGTAGCATGAACAAAACATAGCATGCTGCTTTCAACCATCAGCAGCTCTTAAAAAATATCATTACATCATTATTATCACATTTCTTGACTCTGCTATTTTAATACTGTCATAGTGTTTAGCTGACCAAATGTTACTGTCAAGATGAGATTTACAACATTACAAGGGCATTATGAATGTCTTTTTCCCAAAGTGTTATTAAGTCTTATTATTATCTTCTTATAAAGTTTGATTGGCTAAATAAAAAATGTATACAGTAGCTTGCATAACTTCACTTTGCATGAAAAAATATCGTGAATCTTTCTTATGGATCATAATGCAACAGCTTCTCAAAAAACAAACTTCATCAATTCCTCCCTGAATTCTAACAATATATGTGGGCCTGTATGAAATGAAATATATTAAATAAAATGTAAATATATCACAGATTTCCATTATTTTCCATTACTGTTTTTAATTATTAATGAAATCTTACTGTAAAAGACAGAACATGCATCTAAGGTCCAACTAGTCAAATCAGAAGCCCGTCTGAGAAGTTTCATCTGGCCATTGGTCTGGTTCCCGTTTCATCACAGATTCATCAATTCATAAAGAGTGCTCTCGAGACACTTTACAGATGGAGTAGGTCTAGACCACACTCTGTAACAACAGCTATTTCCTCCAGAGCAAGCATCAGTGCAACAGTGGGGAGGAAAAACTTCCTTTTAGTCAGAAACCTCGGACAGACCCAGGCTCTTGGTAGGCGGTGTCTGACGGGCCGGTTGGGGTTAGAATGAAGAGTGGCAATAACAAAAAATTAAGTTTGTAGTAGGTTATGGCATAGCAGGGTACTATGCGGCATTTAAAGGCACCACAGAGCATAGTAGGACCTTGGAGACAGCTGCAACTATGATTTTGGAGCCTTCCTAATCCAAGTCACCCATTTTTGGCTAAACACATCTACTTACTGCCCTTGATACAACCGAGCTGTGACGGAGGTCTGTAGCCCGCGTCATGGAGCTCTGTAGTGTCTTAAACCACCAGAAACTGTTGCTCAGTCATGACGCTGGTAGTCAGCCAATGTCGCCTGACCACCCGGTGTCACGTGACCAGCCAGTGGTCTCCTAATTTCGTAGGATGTCATACGTATTGGTGTGCGTACATTTTTGTACGATATCAGACCGACCTGTTTGTGAGAATGCGTTGGCAAAACTATAATCCTAGATTATCTGAAATTAATATGACACTTCTGTAGTCTGTTATGAGTGATAAGTAATGAGTCAGACAAATTCAAGGGGTATCTTCCACAGTGTTACACCTTCCACTACAGATTAAGAGGGAAACAAACTAGAGTATAGTCAAATCAAATATTACAAAATCATAAAAAGCTGGAACTTTACACATTGGTATAGTAAGACAATATTCATATACCTTTTAACTAATTTAGTTTTAAATTATGAAAACTTTTAGTTAAAGACAAATTGTAGTTTTGCAACAAATGGTTTAACACCACTAATTACCTACAGTGGTTAGCAGTCTGTGCTGTGGTTATACTGTACTATTCAGCTCCATGTGACCAATAATGGAGGACTCCAGGTGTTGCTGGGCAGCTCCCAGTGCGACTGTGTGAAACAGAGAAGTCCTACTGCTGTTCTGAACTTTTCCCCCCTGCTGACCTACAGCATGTCATCAACAGCATTGCTGCAGAAAACAAAACCTTCTTTCCAATGCCATGCTGGGGCTCCATTGCAGAAGCCCGGAGAAGGTTTTGGTGAAATTGCAGGGGCCTCATCACGGATCCCTATAATGACTCCCTCTCTCCTGCTCTGACACTTAGGAAGATGAAAAGCAGAGATCCAAATCACATTAACACAAGCTGACTTATTCATATTTAGGCTGATTTCAGTCCATAATCTCTCAGCTCAGATGTTCACTGGGCTTATTAATACATGAAAGAAAAGGCCTAAGTCTATAAATCTGACATGAAATTTTAAACACTCCTGCATATCTTGTCTTTCATCTGTTTTAAAGGAACTACCCCTTCGTTGGTGAATTAAAACATGGCTGCCTCTGAGTACGAGTTAAACGACCAGTACCGGGTAAGGACCACCCTCCATGTTGATGAAACTCATAGACACGCTGTACATGCTGCTCTTTATAGTGCAAATCCACAGGCACTCTGATAATTGAAATGATTTGCTTGACATTCTTCCCTTTTAGGAGAAAGGATGTGGAGACATAATCAGTATACTTCCCATGACCGCTAATAGGACAACTAGTCTGCAAGTTCTCCTCATGGCTCATACAGCACTAAAGATGGAGCAACTACATCTGAAAAAGTTTTGGTGAAGTAGTTTTAGTTTAATTATAAGCAATACTAACAGGACTACATTTGAATTGTATAAAATTGTAAAAGTATTGGTTCAGACAATCATTCAAAACAAAGTCCTTATGTGTGCCCTGCCAGTAGGGCTGAGGATATTGGTTGTCTAATCTTCCTATCCAACAATTTTATTGAGATCAAGACAACTAGACAATTACAAGAGCTCAGTTTCTAACCGTCGTCACCCTCTAACAAGGATATATGATACGGTATCATGCTGTAGCTTTAGTACAGATTTCATAGATGAAAATTACTTGACCTAGCATCCGTGACGTCACCCATTGGTTTGTGGATTGCCATTTTGAAATTCAGATCTTCAAGAATTTCTGATCAGTAAGGCAACGTTGTCTTCCAAGACCCATAAATCTTCATTACGTCGTTAAAATAAGATCCATAGTGACAATTTCTGGGGTGTTAGGGGTTAGCTCAACCTGACAGACAGTGGATGAGCGGTTCTCGAGAAAGCTGCAAGCAGCAATAGCAGAGGCCAAGCCATCAGCCTGTTCTGATCAAGCATGTTTTCAATGGGCAGTGCACTAAAATGTGTCCTCATCCATTACGCCCTTTGAATTGGGGAGAGTTCTAGCCCGACCGGGCTGGAGCTCTCTTTACCTTGTCTCTCTTGGTTTTGCTGTAATAATAGTTTTAGACAGCTGGGGACTTATTTTGATATACTAGTTAGGGCATAGAATCGAATATTGTTAGCGAGTAGTAGTTAGTCACATAGTTGTCAGATTTATCTATCATATAATCAAGAATATAATAAAACTAAAGGGAGACTTGGCATACAGCCCGATCCGGTTGGGGAGAGTTCTAGCCCGACCGGGCTGGAGCTCTCTTTACCTTGTCTCTCTTGGTTTTGCTGTAATAATAGTTTTAGACAGCTGGGGACTTATTTTGATACACTGAGCTCCTCTCTCCTCTATCTTTCCATCTTTTCATTTATGTGCATCCATGTCCCAGAAATGCTTGTTACTAACCTAGCTCTGAGGGGTCATTCCCCGGAGTTCTTATGTTCTTTTTTCCCCAGCATGTTCCCTTGGATCAGAGAGGCTCCAAAATCAGGGTAGCATCTGTCGCCTTAGTCCCGCTCCATGTTCTGTGATGCCATGTTCATCTGCTACACTGCAGTGCCCAGCTACGTCCTGCTACGTCCTGCTACGTCCTGCTGTGCCTTGTAATGCCGCACAGCGTCCTGCTATGCCATGAACTACTACAAAGAACTGCTACAAACTACTAATTTTTTCTATTTTTGTTATTGCCACTTTTCATTCTAACCCCAACCGGCCCGTTAGACACCGCCTACCAAGAGCCTGGGTCTGACCGAGGTTTCTGCCTAAAAGGAAGTTTTTCCTCGCCACTGTCGCACTGTTGCTTGCTCTGGAGGAAACTACTAGAACTGTTGGGTCCTTGTAAATTCTGGAGTGTGGTCTATCTGTATAGTGTCTTGAGATAACTCTTGTTATGAATTGTTACTATGAATAAATTGAATTGAATTGAATTTAATTAATATTTTGGGATTCAATTTTTACTGTTGGTAACATAGCTGGTTTGCAATGTAAGCAAAGACAACAAGGAAGTCCTGTTTTTGAGTGTCATCTAAAGCACGCCCCTGTGGCTATCCGTGGTTGAAATCCAAGCTGAAATAGACTGTAGTTCTTCCGTGCCTCCAACCATGCCACTGACATGTCAATTGATGGGGTTGGATGCTGTGAGAGCAACAGATTTTGCAGGTGCAAACTCAGCTTTCTAAGCCACACAGCACCCTGACTTAGGACTTTATTGCTTCAATCAGCTACATTTGTCATCAACAATGATGGGACATCCACGGAAATAATGGGAACTTTTTCCTTTAAATTAGATAACTGTCCTGTCCTGGTCTGTTCAGAAGAATTACATTGTATAAGAAACCTGATATTTTTACTATGTTTTAATATTTATTTTACTTGTTTTATCATCTTTATATTTGGCTAGTTTGGCCTTTTCTTGTTTTATAGATACTGTGTGGTTTGAAATTGTTTTATTGTCAAATGTTTTTGTGTGGATACCACGAAGACTACTTTGTAGAAGCCATTGAGGATCTAAATTAAGAATACTTTTTGTTTGTTTTGTTTTATTTTGATTTTGTATGATACAGTATTTTTGCACAGATGTGGATGATAAAAAGTAACTTCCACTTGTAACCCTGAACAATTGCATTTCAATAACTACAAACAAGATGATGTTTGGTGTTTTCTATAGCGTGTCAATTTACATTTGTCTGTTTCCTTTATTGCTTCCACACTGTAACATCTATCTTATCTCAGCACCCTCATTTAAATTGAATGTCGTGAATTAATTTGTTTATTAAGCTTAAGTATCTCTTTGCTGAGTTCTGAACAACATCGCTCCAGACTCAGTCTAAAAATATGAGCCATTTCAAGCAAAAGAGCATCTTGAAATTGTACTTCCATTGTGTACCGAACGTGACCACACCACAGAAAACCTTGGAAAAAAGTGGAAACCTTAAAACCTAAAGATGGCTGGGATAATTTCGAGGAAGAAATTGCCTCCTGGACATTCATGGTTTTAACACTTGTTTTGTAATCGATCAAGACAGACACTGTGAAATGTGAGCGGGAACAACATGCTCTTTGAGATCTTTAACAGACATGGTATCCAAATGTAAAACCTACATGAACAGGGTTAAAAGTTGGCCAAGATCTCTTCGTCTAAAACCAGAACTCTGCCAAAAATCTGTCTTGGGTCAGGTCTCCGATCCAGAGTGTGGGCTGCATTATTACACAGACTCAAGGTTTTACTCCGTGAGTCTGCTAGTCAGGGCCTAGGGCCTTGGCACTCCTAATGGCTGTTGGCTGCTAGTAACCCCTCCTCCTCTTTCTACGGTTCTTTGCGAGTGCATGGCGTGGATCTGGCGAAGCAGAAGGGCCCCGGCCTTGCACACTTTGCTCCTTACTCTTAGTGCTTGCCGCATCACCTCCTCCTCTGCTCTCCCCAACCTACCTCCCATCTCATCTGTTAAAGTAATGCTAATGCCTAGGTCAGCAGACCAGCACATGGTTTTTCGGAGGCCAACAGCTCCTGAGGAGGTGCTTTTGATTTTCAACTCCATTGAGCTGCACTTATTCAATATTTACTCTCCAAGACCTCTGCATTAATTTTACACCATACTTCTAAGAGGGCCCATAAAAAAAAAACTTTGCAAAGGGCCTTATGCAGCACTCCTAACAACACCCCTCTCTCTCTCACACACACACACACACACACACACACACACACACACACACACACAGCCTTAAACCTCCCTCTCTGTGCGCTCCACCGAAGGCTTCATTCTCCATTTGTCTCTGACTCTTGCTATCCACCACTGAGAAGGCCAATCCTGGGCTAGTTATTGTTGGTGTGCCGCTCTATCATTACCGCTAACCTTGACTCCTAGCTGCTTGCTGTAATCACGTGGAGCCACCAGGGAGGAAGTCTGGCCTGGGGTGAATTATTAATTAGTACTGCTGGTCCTCCCCCTCAGCTCTCCCTGGGAGAGGAGGGAGGGGTGGGGGGGTGTTGTGTGTGCTCCTCATTGGCGGCCGGGGTTACCCACCATGCAGATGGTATTAACACACCTATCAAGGTAAGAGGGATCAGCACTCTGGGCTACTTGTGGAATTGTTAAGCAACACAGAATCAATAACTAACAACGCTTCCTGCCATGCTTGATTTTTGCCTCATATTTTTCATCACAGGCTGTACAGCATTATAGGAATGGGGGTGGTGTTCATTAAGATGAACTTCACAGGCTTCCTCACTGGGGACATGCTGGAGGTTGATGAATTCCAGTTTTCAACTAATGATCAACTTCTATATGAAGTACAAAACAAAGCAAAGCTTCCTAATACTTGTTATCCCTCACTGACCTTTCTACACCTTGCCCCAAGCGTGCGCGCCCACATACACACACACACACACACACACACACACACACACACACACACACACACACACCTAGGGTACAGCATGTGAACCTGACACAAGTTCCCTTGTACCAGAACAACACACCCACAGACAGCCAGAATATGGCAGCAGGCAGGACTACAGACACACAGTTACCTTACAGTATGTTTTTGAGAGCCTCAGTTCACTTGTTTGGCGGATCCCCTGGGGTCATCCATTTCCCAGCACCCCTGACTTTCCCACCATAAACAGCGGTGACTACGGGGACTGGGACAGAGGCTTTGATCTTCACACAACTCCCTTAAATCACAGAGAGGAAGCAGGGATTTTTCTCCAAAGGGTGTCTCTGTGCTCCTGATTCCCCAGGAGGACAGAGCCAAGTCATCTATGAAAGTGAGTGAATTGCAGAGCAAAACAGTGCTCCCAAGGGTGCAGAAACAGATACTCTCCCAGTCACTTTGCAGCTTTTCAGAGGAACACTGGTAATGAAAAATGCATCACCGTGCGATGTACAGTTCCTGCAGCTACTCTACCTGATGCGCACATATAGTCAGTAGTATGAGATAATAGCAAATTCCTGTTGAAGCTTAATTGTCAAATTCATTTCACAACTTTCTGTGGTTCCCTTGTTATTTAAATCATCACTCATGTGCTAATGGAGCAATTTTTAATAAATTTACAGTTGCCATCACTAAATGTAAGACTAAATAGAATTTCCGTTGCAAACGTGATTCAAAAATGTTCAACGTGTGAAGGATCTGCAAATTATCTGTTGGCTTCTTAAGTCTTTTTCCTTTTTGATATTTCCCATATCACTCTACATGTTCCAAACGAGGGTCACCCAAAAGTCCCGAGATATTTAGATGAGTGTCCCTCAATTTAAATTATGCACAGCAGGAGCTGGACAATCAGTCCTGCACAATGGTGCAATAGCCCTGCAACACACACTACCTTTGTGAATCCTACAATGTTCAGTCTGTGTTTTAAATATAATAACATGGTAACTAGAAGCCCTAGCGTATAGTGTATAACTGGATTGTAAATTTGCTGTATTTATGTAGCGCTTTTCAACAACTACTCAAAACGCTTTTACATAGTACAGGAACCATATTCGCACACATTCACACACTGTGGCCGAGGCTGCCGTACAAGGTGCCACCTGCTCATCAGATAAACACTCACACACATTTACACTCCAATGGCACAGGATCGGGGGCAACTCGGGGTTCAGTGTCTAAGGACATTTCGACATGGGACTGCAGGGCCAGGGATTGAACCACCAACCTTCCAGTTGGCAGGCCGCTTTACCACTGAGCCACAGCCGCCACCCCTACCTTAATTCTTGTAATGTGTTAAAAAAAAGATGCACACATCTTCTGTTAGTGGGTTAAATCTGACATGTGATTCATCTCAGCATAAGTAACTTTTTATGTATTATATTGCATCCAAATACTGTTTTAAATATGTTTATTGTTTGCCCCATGGTCCTTTTTATCTTACACAACTGGCAACTGCTGCTTGCCGTTATGAGCTCGTATCCAGCCAGAGTCACAGACCACCCAGCGTCAGATCACCAGCTTGCAGTCTCCTAATTTCACAGGTTATCATACGTTTTGGTGTGCATAAGTTTTCACAAGATTTTCATACGGACCCGTTCATGAGAATGTGTTGCACAGTTATTTTTTTTTTTGCCAAAATGAAATCTCTTTGTGTTTCTCCAGACATTGTTTGCTTGCTAAGCTGCAGTGGAAGGATAGAAACATTAAAAGCACTCATATACTTTTTGCTTTCAGCACAATCGGGGGTGGGTATGGTAGTCCACACAGCGTTTCCCGGTACTAAAATTATAATTCGTTGGATGTTATTTTCCTAGTTATGGTCAATATTCTGTTAGTTACAATGACATTTCACTCACTAAAATAATCGGGGACCAAAGCTGAATTGCTACCATGAAGTACAACTTTAAATTCTACCACAAAAACGATGATTCTAGAAGGTTTGGCTTTCACTTCAACAAATGTTTTAATTTAGTCCCAATAAAAGTTATACAACTGTAGTGGGTGTTGAAGCTAATATCAGTAAAAACAATTATGTACCACTGGCTTAATGGGTCCAACTGTTCCTCGGCTGAGCGTCCTTGGGCGCCTGATGTGCTCAATCCACATGTTGGGATACTTTGCCTTTGGTGACAGAATTACTATTGTGACTGTAAAATCGCTACCAGGGATCAACATAACACAAAAATGATAACCCTTGAATTTTTTTAGGGTTTACTTTTTTTAAGGTTTCATGATATCCCCAGAAACAGTTATTCTAACAAAACATCTCAAGGTTTTGTTAAATTCTTTAAAAGGTCTCTAAAAAAATGACGAGTGGTAAATTTTAAGTCACAGCTTCATGTTGCCGGCTACAGACCTCTGTTGTATCAGCAGTGTTTGGTTGTTCAGTTACCCGAAAGTAGGTGACTTTGAGCCGGGTACAGAGCACTTAGTCCTTAGCATTTAGTCCACAAAACATCACCAATTTGCCACGATAAAAGTTAAGATTCTGCACTGAACTGACTAGTTAAAATTAGGAAAAAGATCCTGGTTGGGATTAAAACACTCTTATGGAACACACATTTCCTGGGTGAAAGACCTTAGTTTTCCCCAGGAAGCAAACTTCACTCTCTGGCTTGAAAGTCCAGGCTGAAAACAGACTGATGTGGAATATATTAACTTTATTTGGTGAGAGCTGAGAGATAACTGAGAGCCTCGCATTAGCTTCAGATCAGAATGTATTTTCCGACAGATAGATGACTGTTGATTTTGTTCCCCATGAGTAATGTTGGGAGGGAATCTTTTCATGGCTGAAGTTTAGAAATAAGTAACACAAGCACTGACTGCTTTAATGCAGTTAGCACTGTTTTGATCTTTACCAACTCCTGAGGAAACGAGTTGGCTCTTTAGCTGCTAAATGCTCCACTATGTTCCACAGCTAGCTGCTCACTTTGTCTGCCTGCTGTTTAGTGCTGAGCAGGTGGAAAGTATTAGATGAACAATAAAGCTGTAAAGTTGCTGACAATGAATCCAAAACAACAAGCTTACAGTCACAAGCCAAATCATTCAATGCTTGAGCCTAAGAAGTATACATAGTTTTTTGTAGCAAATGGTGCTTTTTTTCCCATTCACTCACCGCAGCATATACACGCTATTGTTGCCCTCTGGTCCAGCTGCCTCCTGCATTTTTTTTTTTCATTTACTCGACTCCCTTCCGCTCCATCCCAAACTATTTTTCTCCTCGTCCAGCATGCCATCACACCTTGCCATGTCCCAGGGGTTTCCTCTTTATTTGAATCCTCAAACTGGATTTTCAGCCTGTGCTTTTGATGAGAAAAAACGACCTTTTATGAGGGCAATTCATCATATTTATAAACGTGTTCTTCCGCTGAGGCTGAGTGTTTCTGAAAAGAATTATGCCTCAGAAATTAAGAATGTAAGGATGGCTGTGGAGGCAGGTCCGCAGGGAGTCATTTGTGGTCCTACTGTAACTGTACAGTGCTGCGGTGGCACAATAAAACAGGGTTTTTAAGGGTTTCAAAGTGGCTTTCTGTTCGCTTCTGTCAGCCATAAATTGAGAATAAACACGGCAATATATGGGGCGCCCATAAATGGCTTCATAATTCATACCTTTGGGGAGAAGCTCCGGTAGATTAAGTCGTTTCTGTGATCCAATGTTTTCACGTGAATAATATACCCACAACCCTCCACCCCACTCCTGTTTCTTTGCTCCCCTCCCTTAGCTAATAGCTGTATCTGGACATTATTGGACAATAAAGGGACACATAACATATTGCAGATGGTTAGACTCATGGGTAAACTGTATAGGTATTATAGCCCCTCACATTGCAATATGTTGCATTAGAGGAGCTCTGTTCATCTTATCACCCGGGGGTAAAATGAATCTGGTTGTATCTTTTTTGATCACATGTGGATACCACAATTTGTTACAAAATCATTTTTTCTTTGTTACACAACACTTAACATATTTTTTTGTCTCTTTACCTGCATGATGAAGTAGAGTTAGGCTTTTTGTGATTAATCCTACAGCTAACACCTTTCCATCTTTACCTTCTGACACTATTTTGATCCTTGGGGTACTCCTAAAGATGGCAGGCGACTGGCATTTGGCAAAGCCTTAAAATACAACATCACAAACATAAGGCCTACACAGCTCTATGGATCTGATGCTCATAAGCCAACAAAAGATAAAGTCGTAGAAGACATAATACACCTCAGAAAAGAGAATCCAAGAGAGCTGGGTGCCAGATTTCTGATCAAAGCACCTTTTGAAGTTTGCACAGAAGTGCGGTGTGTGTATATGTGTGTGTGTGTGTGCGTGTGTGCGTGTGTGTGTGTGTGTGTGCGAGGTAAAGAGTCAGATAGAGACCGAGAAAGCCTGTTTGTGTGTTTTCTCGAGATATTTGCCTGTCTGTCTTTGTCAGAATAACTAAATGCATTGGGAAAGCGTACAGTGTTACTGTAATATACCAAGTAAAACTAGACGTTTCACAAAAATAATTAAGTGTAAATGATGAGATGATTACTACTTAACCCGATATCTACAGAAAATTCCACCTGGATTATGAATTCAATATGTTTTAGAATCTTCCCAAGTTTTTTATTCCCTGTGCACTTAAAAGCATCATGTCCAAACTGTCATCTTCTCAGACTCAAAAAAAACAGCAGTGTTCCTATCTTTCTAACAGCATTTTAAGTTAATAGAGCTCAACAGTGTGGATCCGGAGGTAAAAACTCCATTCATTTCAAATTTGATATAACTTATCAGCCGTGTCAAATCCAGAGATCTTCAACAGTGGGTCCTCAGAGTCACTGCAGGGGAGGGGGGGATTGTTGTTTAATACTTTTGTGAATGTGTTTTTCCCCAACTATTAAAACATGTCTAAAAATATGCCTTAAAATGAATGCAGCATATAATTAGAAAAGATAAATCGGCCCATTCAAAAAAAAAAAAACATTAACAACATTGAAGGCTTACTGGCCTATAGGTAAGGTAGCCACTACAGCCATCCACAGATACAGTAAAGCTTAAGGATTCACTGTGCCTGTGTGACATTAAAACATGACAGATGGATGTGTCAAACAATATTATTTCAATAGATTAGCATTGTAGGGCACCATAAAAAGGGATGTGCATGCTTTAGGCCGACGTACACGTTAGGCCCAGTTTAAGAAATAGGCTCGGGAAGGAACTTGTTTTGGTGGAACATGTGTACATTTGAAAGTTGTTTTAGTTGTGCAACCGAAAACTCTGATTGGACAGATAGTCTAGCTAGCTGTCTGGATTTAGCCTGCAAAGATCTGATGAGCAATTAACTAAAGTCCTCATAAATCAAGCAGTTTAAAATTACAACAAACTCCTAAATGAGTAAAAAACGGCGGAATTTCCATTGACACCCAAGCAATCCCAAATCTGGAAGCTGAGGATGTAGACTATTGTCTAAGTGACTATTGTGAACAAAAATCTTTAAAAATTGTCCAGTATTGAGCGGGAATGCTATAACCTGCAGCCGCAAACGAAGCTGCAATAAAAACCTATGGGGAAACTGCTTATTGTCAATTTCCATTCACAAAAATGCTGCTTTTGCCACTGAAAGGCTCATATTATTTGTTTAATCACATCATAGTAAGATATACACCTTTTTGTTAAAGAGTTAACTAATTTTATATAATGTACCGTGACTTACGATTTTCTCGATACAAATTTTATAAAACAAAAATAAATTACAACATTACACGTTACGGCAAAAAATATATATTTTTCAGCGGCTACCACGTGAGCCCTGTCTTGGTGCGTCACGTAGATTTTCTTTGTATCTACTACATGTAACAATCAGCCAATCACAAACATTACTATCTTGGTAGAAGCATGCTGCATTTGTATTGTCTCACTGGCAAGATTTACTCTAATGAAATTGGGTATTGAATAACAAGGCATTTTTTCGATGTTTGATACTTTAGAAGCAATTTGGTTGGTGCCTAAAACAAATAAAAGTAACTGTCCATTTTATTGACAACTTTATGGCACTTTACATGAATTCAGTTGTCTTACATGTGAGGGGATTGTAAGACAGGCTTGCTGTTACACATTTTTAGTCTAAAAAACAAACTAAGATCACCATAAAGACATTAACATTTCTGCATGCATTTTTATATTTTACATGCTCACAATTTGCAAGTTCCTTTTGGATTGCAAAGAAACTGACCGTCCCTGATATGTTGCAAGTCATACTGCATGGTTGTGCCGGTCGCTGTTGCAGTTGTTGGACCCAACGTAAAACATATGGTTGGGCAAATGTAAAACGCTCTCTTGTGTGTATATTAGAGCAGCAGCAGAGACACCTTCCTCTATGAAAATGTCTCTGATGATTTCCTGAGAAGAATCATGAGGAAGCCAGAATTTAACGAGCAGACAGAGTCCTTCAGACCGGGAACAAGTACCCTCTGTGGTGCTTGTGTTTAATGGCCCCACAGAGGATATTGCCCCCTACCTCTCTGAGAGGAGCTCTCCTGAGTCAAGTGACTTTGATGGGCTGCCCCCTGAGCCCGGTGCTTCTCTGGCATGGGATTGGAAGGCAGAGGCCCTTGTGAGGTGAGGAGAGGGATTTGTGTTCGGCCCCATTGTTCCCAGGCTCTCTTCCGGTGTGCCAGAGACCCAGAGCCTCCCAATGTTCAGCACACAGAACAATACAGCCCAGTTTCCTCCCAGTCTGTCTGTTATGCAGCCCCCTGCAATATTTTGATGTTGTCTGCCTGATGTTTTAATCCTTCCTGATGATCTGGGAGACACTTTAATTCCCAACAGGCATGTATCTCGTGACAATAAAGTGGGATTGAGTGCACTAAGCGTCCGTCAGTGTTGTCAAGCCTTTGTGCAAAGGTAAAAAAAACAAGGAGTCCTTCCTAGACACCTACTTTAAAAAGGAATAAGAAATGCTATTCAAAGAACTAAATGTAAATGTGTGTGTGTATGTGTGTGTGTGAGAAATTGGAAATCTTTAGATTTAAGTATGAACAGTATTGGCTGAAGTAGTTTAGGGTTTTCTTTCTCTTTTTAGTTTCTGAGTCAAAGGTGTTCGTTACAGAAAGGTTAGATAATTGATGAGTGATCAAAAGATTAACCATAACCTAAACTTTACACTGCTGATGATTGAGACAGAGATTTTTTTTCTCCCTTTGATGTAAAAGCAAAAACATATGTATTGAACAGCTTTTTATCTGTGTGCCTCTTTTTTTGTTGCTGAATGAACAGAGAATGCGCTACAGAAATCTCACTCAGTAAACATGTGCATCATTATCCATTCATCGGGACGTATTGTTTGTTTACTGTGGCCCCATTTCCAGAGAGCCCAAAAGCAGGCCGGTGGAGTGGGAAGCCCGGAACAAAGGCCTTTCTTCCCCACCCGCCTGGGCCTCAGAAATGCTCACCACTCAGCCGGCACAGAGCCTTTCACCGGGCTTTTGGCCGCCCATGAGTGACAGTTGAATCCCCGAGAACTTTTCCCAAGTACAGGAGCCGGGGGTGACTACACTGTAAAAAAAAAAAATATTTCTGCGAAAAGACTGTAAGCTTAAAAAAAATTAAGTTTTGTATTCATCAATGTGTTCGAGAAGTGTGAAAAACTAAATAAAATAAAATAAAAAACATCTCCGTCTCCATAGAAGAAACAGAATAAAGAAAGAACATATTTTAATCGGAATTCCAGCATTTTGAATGCTGAGAGAGATTTGTCAGCCCTGAGATATCTGAATTACAGTAACAATATGTCATCATTGTGGAAATCATTGTAAATAACGCGTTTACCACTATGTGAGGGACTGGGTCAGCAGATTTGATAGGGTTACTGAACAAACATGTAATATATCTGAACAGTATAAACTGACCTAACAAAGTGAACACAAAGGAAATCAAAAAACTAAAGTGAAGATCAGATTGGTCACTTCCTGTATTTAAAGCTCTGCTGAGGGGGGTGGGGGGGGCTGAGGGGTATATGCTCTGCCCAGACAAAATATTCCTCCAGCGGTGGCACTAACCCAAAAGAAATTAAAATTAGAACAACTTATGGCAGCTTCACCTACTGACAAACTAGAGTGTGACTTTACATAATAACTTATTTACTGCCCACAACATTAAGTAAACTATATATAAACATCATTTAATATGATGTAATAAAATGAAAGCTATGTGTCAGTTTGCTTGATGCATGTGCGATGTGAATGCAATGTGCATATGATCAGTTGAAAACTAAGTGAGTGACTAAGAAGGAAATGAACTTTTAAGTGTAAACCATAAAGAACAGAAATTTAAATCAGCTGTGACATCTACTCTGGACCAATTTTAGTTTTAGTTTTTTCTTAGTTTACTTTTAGTGCATTTTAACAAACTTAATTAGTATCAATGTGTACTTTTTGCACGTCTGACATAGTTTAGTACCAGAGGAATGACTGACATGCTAAAGAGCTGGCTATACCACCAAAGTGAATGTATTGGCGTTATAAAACCATTTTATGCTGCACCAGCAAGTCTTTCTCTGAGACGGCCTCATACGTTAGTAAGTGTACTGCTGCATGGCACTAAACGTCGCGTAAACATTGCACAAAGGATTTGCATTGAAATTGTGTCTGTGCTACTTACATAATGAAGTATTGTGCTTCTTTTCTTGTGTTTACTTATTCTTTCTGCACTAACAACATAGCGTAATTGCACAATGAGTAGGAGTTTTTCTAAAAAAAAAGAACAACAATGTGTAGATTAATACAAAGATAATCAATCACAATCATTACTCATGGCGCATTTTGCTGTGATTGGGACGGTTGTGGGCGTTAGCCTTTGGGCACTGGGTGTAAGCCCCATGCATGTTCGAGCATGTATTCAAGAGGAAGCTACAAAAATGGAGGACACATCATCAAAAAAAAAACTGCAAAGATAGCGACGCGCAACGCCAAGCGGATAAAGCTCGTTAAAAAAAAACAATACTAAATCTGAGGTTCGCTTTCACTCACCGGCGTGCACTGGAGGAGAGGTGCTGATCTTACAGGGCAACACATTCTCACTCCCATCTCGTAAAATAAGGACGCTTTGTCAGGTGCCTTCGTCGTTGTTTATGACGCTAAAGGTTTCCCTCATTTAACACTCACTTGGTCAGGACTGTTGGCGTCCCTTTTAACGATTAAGGAAAAGCTTGTGGCTGGGCTTACAGTTCCGTGACAAATTGGAATAACTGGACTGTTAAGGACACTCGCGGGACACGAACCCCGCTGTCCTGGGTGAAAGTCCTGTGTTTGACCCATCCACCACCCCGGCCAACCTCCCTTTCGCGGAATTTCCCCCTTACATGCTACTTGCTAAACCCAGTTGAGATGCTGCTCTCCTTGGTACGTTCTACATACACGCCAAAAGGGACTTTTTTTGTTGTATCAGACGCGGACAGCCACTGTCCAAACGTATATATTTTACGCGTTTAGAGTGAGAACGGTTGAGGCAGCGGAAAGTGATCGGCCAATAACCAATTGACCAATAAAAACCTGGTCTAAATTCAACAACGCAGCATTTCATTGTGATTTGAACAGTGCATTAGTAAAATGGTGTATTCTAGTCTTGTGCACAGCACGTACACTGTTCCTGTTAAAAACGCAGGGACGTGCAGCAGCACACAAGCATGCAAAAGATTAAAAATAAAAATAATACAATGCAAATAGTAATATGATATGATCTGCTCACACCCTTTCACTTCACACATGAGCAGATCAGTTTCTTCTCATGAAAATCTCTCCTTCCTGTTTTGCTGATCCGCCGTCGTAATAGCAACGTGCTGATTTACATACGCGCCTGGCTTTTAAAGGGAATGGGAGAAGACGCTCTGACTGGTTTAATGCAAGTCATGCCCAAAACACACTTAAGATTAAGACCCTTTTTCCCGCCGTGAAACTAGCAAAAGTGGATATGTACACGCCCTAAACGCACCGGCGCCTGGCGCTTCTTGCCCTTGCGTAGATCGTTAAAATAGGGCCTTGAGTCTTGTTTCCTAAATGAAACAAAGACACAGCAGCCAAGCGAGACCAACTTCAACTTTTTATGGAAAGACGAAAGTGTCTGATAATACTACTATATAATCAGATTAGAGTTTAGTTGCTGACCAAAGACACATACAGTAGCTGACGCTGAAGTAGATTTGACTAAAGTTTTACAGTGTATGGGTGAGTGCTGTTGTGTGGAGGGCCAGGCCCAGCTGCATTGCTGGGAGGTCTGCCCATTGTCTGGGCCACATAAAGGCAGGACGAGGCCGGGGACAAGGCTTTACAACTCAGCCCAACAAGCTGCTGCTGCCCAGCTCACACACAAACACACGGTTTCACATGGTTCCACAGATACGCTCTTCAAGTATAATTAATGATCATTTTACTTCTTTGATGTAATTTGGGTGTTTAATTCATTTGTGTAATATATGTAAAAGAAGTTAAACATTATTAGTCAAAATAATTCATAATTTCAACTTTCAGGAAATACTGTAGGTATAACGTCATAAAGATTAGGTTTATTGGTCAAGAATTCCAATGTACAGTATGTAAAACTAATAAGTTGGTGTTAGTGGGGAATCCATTGGTAAAGAAAAAAAACACTAAAAAAAGAAACAAAAAAAGTGACTGAAACTCAGTGTCAAGAACATTGAAAATAAATGTGAACAACACAAGGGTTAAAGGTTATATTTTGCGGCTTCTCCCTTTATGCAATGTGACAGTAGATTGATGGGGAAAATGGGGGGGGGGGGTGAGAATCCAGTTCAGAAAACATTGCTGCCTCTATCCAAGGGAGTAGGCTTCTCCTCGCTAAGCGTAGCTCCCATGGCGCCATTTTCATGTTACCAAGCCATCATCCGCCGTTAGCATCCCATTGACTGCCGTTCATTTTGCCGCCAATTTAAAAGCAAATAACTTTACATCTGAAGCATTTTTCTCAACTTTTCCATTGTTTGTTTCTAAAGAAATATGACAATGTGTAAAAGGCTCCAATACCTTGTATCTCACGTTATAGCTCTGTAGCAGACGTTTTTGTAAAAATAGTCTAACGATTGTTTCATAACCACCAACTTAGTGTTGCACAGCGGAGGAATTACCGTATAGTACAGGAGAAGCATGCAGACGGTTTTGACGTAAATTAACAGTTTAGGTTTAATTGCTAATGTTAACTAGCATGTTAGTTAGCAATAATTAGCCTGTGCCTGTGTTATCTCCTAACATATACCTACACTCTCTGTCTGAAAATGATTGAGATTTATCTTGGCAAAGCTAAGACTTACAATTTACAGACATGTCGCTCACGTCACATTTATGTCGTCAAGCTCAGTTGGAGGCTGCGCAGTAACACTCAGACATCACTGGAAGTGCTTCTAGTATCCTCCATTGGTCTCACTGGCCACAGAACAACGGGATCTGTTTGTCTATTTCTCTAACTGTCTATGCCTCTATCACTGCCACAAGAACATTTAAAACACTATGAGGGTAAAAAAAGAAAAACGCAACACAAGCACTGAACTACCTGAGAGTATATGTAACGGCTGAATGTTTCCTGCAACGACAAACCCCTTCCTATGTCTCGTTGTTCTCTATCATTTCTCTCTCTCCTGTGAAATGAAACTGCCTTCAAGTGTGGTTGGAAAAGTTGTGATCTGTCAGAAAACAGTAATTAGTAAGTAGTTGTGAATGCCCAATTACGCAGAATTTGGCGCTCTTATACTTAACCTCCCTTCCTTGGTTGCTCTTGAGAATAATTCTACAGACACTAGAGGTCGCCGCCTCACCAGTAACGTGATTACAGGTCGATAACATCTGCTTGCACAGTCTAGCATTTTCTGGGAGAGGACGGTCCCCATAAAGCTGCGTTTCCTTATTTTTCCTAGTTACCCCAAATTTTCAACATTTTTTATACAAAAAAATACATTTTTTATTTTTTTCACTTGTCGTGTTGTTGTTCGGGCACTCACAAAGCTCAGGAAGATACATGCGACGAGGCCTGCGACGCCCTGCTTTCTGACCTGAATGCGCACACAATGGATCAGCCGGCTACTAATAGCGTGAGCCTGCGTCTGTGGCCTTTACAGTGTGCACAGAATAAAGTTCAGGTGTCAGTAGTTCAACTGATTTATAATGGCGACCAGGCTGTGATTAAGTGCTGATGTCACGGGATTCCTCACCACTCATTTGGGGAATCAAGTAGTTTGTATCCAAACAAGACAAATGGGCCACTGGCTGCGTGTAACCTTTTTCGTGTGCACGCTCCCTCCAATCATATGCCACTGCTCCTTGGCTCTATGAGCAGACTTTATTTATAGCCGTGGTCCTCCCGCGTGTGTGTCTGTGCATTTTGTGCATGCTGTGTGTCTGTGTGATGTAGCAGGGAAACACAGTTGTTCATACTGTACAGTACTTTATGTCCTTTTGCGTTCTCTGTGCACAGCATATACTCCATTATCTTTTTTTCCAGGAGAACATGTGCCGTGTGTCCTTTATTTTCACAGTTGAGAATGCACAAGTTAGGTTTTTTTATATAATCACGGCAAAGCAGAGAATCACAGCTTTATTAATTAATTTGGGGGGGAGTCTAAGAATTGCTATTGTAATTATGCTTAACAAAACATCAATTTTTTTATTATTTTACTGTATATCCAAGTACAATACACATTTTCTATAGGCTAAGTCTGCCTTAAAAAAAACAAAAATAATAAAAACTAGTGTGATTCCTTGGAGTCAGAATTTTGGATTGTCGTCATGGAAACATTAATTGGTCATGTGAAAAGGCAGGGGAAGATTAGCAGAACAGGCAGCCAAGTGACAGTACTCTGAACCAATGGAAATCACAATTGTCAGACTGACAGCACTATAGCCCAATGGATTAGGGGGGGGGGGGGCAATCATATTTCAGGGGGCGGGTGATTAATTGAGATGCTACATTCCAGTGTTTGGGTGAATCTTCACTCAGGCAGTAAAAGGTCAGAGCAAGTGGAGATTGTTGGGAGGGAGCACTTGAACTAGAAAATGGTGGACTCATTAACTTTTTCAAATAGTCCCAAAAAACATCTTAAAAAAACAAAAAAAATCAGCAAATGTGATCTCTTCCAACTCTTTTCTCTTCAGCAGTTTACAAATGTCAACTTCAAAAGTTTTGAAAATGACAGTCAGGTCGTTCAAGCAGTGAGCTTGTGGAGCTTCAAATGTGAAAACTTTCCTACAGTGGCCAATTACCAAATTACCAATTTTTACAAAAAAACTTCTTTTATGATTTTTTTTTATGACAAATATTATAATAGTATTTTTCATATATTTTAGCATACACCCCCGTCAAAGATATATTTTTTATATGGATTAATTTTGGTTGGGGGGGATTTTGAGGCCTTTATTTTCACAGGCCAGATGAAGACATTAAAGGGGAGAGGGAGAAAGAGAGAGAGGGAACGACAGACATGCAAAGGGATGCAGGTTGGAGTCAAACCCACGGCCGCTGCGTCAAGGAGTAATCCTCTATATATGTGCGCCTGCTCTACCAAATGAGCCAACCCGGCCACACCCCTGTCCAAAGTTGATGGATGATCAAACAAAGAGAGAAAATCTGGACACTAAAGCTGCATTTCATAACTTAGGCTGAATCCCACTTCTCTGTCTTACCCCTACCCCTTACCCCTTACCCCTACCCCTTGGCCCTTGAAACCAAGGGGTGAGGGGTAGGGGTGAAAAAATACCCCTATGAAATGGGACACCACTTGGTGACATCACCATACAGTATGATCACAAACTTCCATGATGGCGTCTCTGTCTGTCAACTGTGTGGGTTTTGACAGTGTCATATGCATTTATATATTTATATATTTAATAGTTATTTTATGTTCACTTTGGTGGTGCAGAGGCAGATGTTATCTGTGTGGTACTTAGGTCTGTTTGCAATACATGTGTGTGTACGCATGTATCATGTATACATACATATACACAACGTACATATGATGTGTTGTATGTCTGTTTCAGTTATCACCGTTTTGAATGTCATTGATGTTCAGAAAAACATTTTGTTAACAAAAATCTGTCTTTATTGCTGATAAATAGCAATTATTGCCCCCCCCCCTCCCATTTCATCAGTGTTCAATATCAAAACCAACAACAATATACAAGTGCATAAACAATGAACAGAAATTACACTTGTATGTGTTAGTGTTTCACTAAGATCTGAAATCCTTTCTCAGTGAAGTTGCTCAAAATGCATTTTGTCTGACATTTGTCCAACTTTCCAGCCCATCCGCTGAGTGACCGCACCGTTTAACCTTTCTGTTATTTTGCATTTGACCACACATTGTCCTCCCGGGTCAAAACTGAAAATCTTTCTTGTCTTTTTTCAACATTTTTGTTCAGTGTGGCCCTTGGTGGAATTGAGTTTGACACTTCTGCTTTGGGACACTTGACTTGGACATTACAGTAGAATTTGTGTTTCTGCCTTCGCGAACATACAGTAAACCTCTCATCTTCCACTGGAGTAACTCGCATGCTTCTCAGATGACACACCCAACGAATGGAGCTCGGACCTTTGACCTTTTCATCACCTACCATCCGGTGGTATCACAGTGAGACAGCTTGGGGTGTGATCTTTCAGACGTGTATTAGTTGAGGTATAACAAAACATTTGTATCCATTCAGACCTTTGCTCAGTCCATCTGAGTAGCTAAGATCACTCATTTATTTGCTGCTGGGATTTGTGTCTTGTTGCTATCTGTCTTTTCTTGCTTGTATTGTGTAATTGTTTTTTAATGTTGGGCGCATTGTGATTTTGTATCATACCTAAAAAAATTTAAATAAAAAATACTTCAACTTCAGTAACCAAACAACTTAAAAAAATGCTAGAGATAATATAATTAATAATATAATGCCAATAGTGCAGAAAGATGTGATGAATCTTTTTTTCTGAGGTTTATTGACAACTTTGCTACTTTTTTATTTAATAGTTTAAGCAAGCGGGTGTAACTTTTGTCCACTTTTTGTACTATGTGCCACATTCTGACGGTTTGGCCCTCTTCCTCTCCTCTTAAAGTCCATGATTCATGTCATGGTTTTGTCAAGTTTCTGTTGTGTGTAGTGTTGTGTTTCATGTTTTCTGTTTGTTTATCTACTTCCTGTTTTGTTTTGAAATCCACTGTTTAGTTACATCCTTGGTCACTTGTCTTCCTGCCTTTGTCTGCTTTCCCGCCCGTTTGATTATCATCTCCGCCCCTGATAAGATTCACCTGTTTGTTTTCAGTTTCCACACATCGCAGCCCTCAAACACTCACCATTCCCACTTCACCTCTGCCAGATTGTCCTTATATCACTCGTTCCAGCATTTTCTTTAGAGTTTTCTTCCCCGGTGTTTTGGGATTTTAGTCTGTTTCCCATTTATGTTTCTTGCGTGCTCCTTTTTTACTTTTTGCCTACCTGATTGTTATTAGACTTCTGCCTGCCTTGTGACAACGATTACTCCCTGCTCCTGCATTGTTCTTTGGACAATAAAAGTACGTACCTTTTATCACCTGTCTGAGTCGTGCATTTGGGTCCGCCACTGTACCATTATAATTGATACTGACAGGATACTAGTAGGCTGGAGATTAAGTCCTGATATAGAACAAAAATAAATAGTCAAGAGCAAAAAAGGGGGGGGGAATCCAGTACAGGAAACCTTACTGCCTCTATCCAAGGGAGTAAGCCCCTCCTCTAAGCATAGCTCCCATGGTGCCATTTTAATGCTACAAAGCCATCACCCGTTAGCGTCCCATTGACTGACATTCAGTTTGGCGCCACTTTTACCGCAAATATCTGAAGCATTTAAAGAATCAATTTTTCCGTTGTTCATTTCTAAAGAAAGATGACAATGTATAAAAGGCTCCATTACCTTGTATCTCAGTTATGCAAGCCACTGTAAGATTAAGAACTGTGTCAATATCTAATGCTATACCGTTGTATGAATTGGAACAGCTGTTGAACTTGAAATAATCTAAGGTTAAAGTTTTCTAAATTACACAGAAGATTAAAACTATCTCTGGTCCCACAGGTAGGGGCTGCACATGAAGAAAAAATGATCCCTACAAGAGCCATGTCTGAGTTGTATTTTTAGAAGTATTAAAATGATTTACTGCAACTGAATTAAACTAAAGATCCGGTTTCACGCGGCCCTGGTGGCACTATTTAGACTGTGTACAGTTCTCCATCTCTTCACCTGTATGACAGATAGAAATTAAGATTGAAGAATGCTGCCAATCAGAGTCTTGAAGAGGGGAAAATAACTGGCCCGTCAACATGGCAGTTGAGTCACATCCAACTCCATTACCTTCTTTGGAATCACTTCAAAGTGTAGCGGAGGTGTGACGGATACTTCATGCTCAAAGAGTAACAAGCTCTAAACAGCAAGGCTGTTGCAAGGGCCACATTATCCAGATCTTGAAGAACCACCACACCCTCAATGATGATGCCAGCAGCAGAAAAGTCACTGCCTGGCGTCTCTCTGGTGAAATAGATTCCCACTGTTGTCTTCTTGATGACAGTGCAGAGACATCAGTCATGTCCTGGTTAAAGATAAAACATTTCTGGAAGCTTTAAAAAAAATAAAAAAAAAATAAACCGATTGCTTTAGAATGTAGCAATTCCAATACAATAGTTAATTAGAACCCATGTAAGCAGCATAGCAAATTACTACAGCCAAAGTATGCCATACTGCCATTCATTGTCAACTAATGGAGAAAAAAGGATTCTAGATCAAATTAAGTATGGCCTTCAATCTTTACAAACTAATGTAAAGATTGAATTTTCATCTACATTTTAACATTAACCCGGATTTGCTCCAGGACTGTTTCCCAGTCCCAATTCTGCCCTTGTCAGGTGAGGTTCAGTTTGGTTTACGAAGATGGTGGAATTTTCATTCTTTCAAAAAATTTGAATTGTTTTTCACACTGCTGTAATCCCTAATGTACGAGGTAGATGGACCTAAACAGTTCACGGATGATCACAAGGGTAACCAGAGCCACAATCTACTCACAAAACACTCACTGTGTACTCCTGCACCAAGACGTCTGGATTCTCATTCAGATAGATGCAGAGTCCTTTGATGAGGGACTCTCTTCTTGCAACAATGTCATACTTAAGAAATTTAACAAAGAAAATAGAGATTATTGAACTATGCATGCACACATGGAATATGATTGTTATGTCCATAATGTCTATGTCTGACTCGGGACCTACTTGTAAAAACTGAAGGGCAGGTCTTGCATTGCCACATTCACTCTGTGTCACAGAACACTTCTAGCACCATTCACTGTGAAAGTGGAAAGGAAAGGATTTAAAAGTAGGGTTGGACATCCTGCAAAAAATGTTCCAGCAGGCCACATTTTAATATTTAAAATGTACATTTATATACAAAATTAAGGGCAAATACAACGTCCTGGTCTCACCACAAAAACACATTGGCAACTTTATTTAGGTACACTGCATAAACCATTGTAAAATCTCAAATAATTAATGTGATTATTGCCTTCTCTGATGAGAAGAGAGACTAACCATGTTCCTGATTCGATCACTGGGCTGACTGTGCAAAGCGTGTGTCCCAAAAAGAGAAAGTTCCCATGGTGTAGGCTACCTGAAGTAGTGGCAGGCCATCGCTACATGATTGTTACTACCCCTGCTTCAGACAAAGCAGACCGTTAATGTGTCCTTTTTTGTTTGAATTTCCTCCCAGTCTGCTCATGGTCTCATCACGCAGTGTTTGAGGGGGGGGGGGGTGTCACTAACTTAACGTCCCTGATAACATTAGCTAAGGCTGCTCGACAGTCAAATGTTAAATGGCTCCCGCTCAAAAAACTAGCTTGCTAATTCAATTGAAACATCGTGATAAAATAGCACAAGCAAAGAAAGTCAGGGTCCTTATTTAACGTAAACATTACGTATTGACTCTCAAGACATTAAACTACATTTGGCTGAGCTTTAACAACAGTATTAAATTAGAAAATCCATATACTCACCGACCAAATGGTGGCATGGCGTACAGTACAGGACGACGAGCCCTTTGATGTGACAGTTGCCTTCTTCTAGCAACAATGTAAAGTGCGCCAGACGAGATGTAACGAGCGGTTACACGAGAATTGCATCGCTTCTTTATTGACTCACTTTATCACAACATCCACTGAACAAATTCACATACCCTCTCTGCATATTATGTAGTTTCTACACTATATAGTTACGTTTAACTTTAAAACACGTTAAAGACACACTTTTATGTCTGTTTACAGCAGAGAAGACATAAATATCTTCACTATATGACTACAGACTACGTTGTCATAAGTTTTCCAAATTGTAGCAGTGTATAGCAATAATGACTAGAAGTTCAGCTTAGGACCAAAAGATTTATTTATTTCTTCCACTCAAATTCCGCCACAGAGTTGACGAGAAGGCTTTAACTGGCTGCAATCATTCCCAAGCAACACCAGGATAACAGAGTAATAGCCACTACTGACATGGTATTTTTACAACCCGTTCTCACTTCAAACTCGTAAATTATGGACGCTTGGGCACCGTGCTGCGCTTTTAGATGAAGTAGGCCTAGCATTTAGAGAGACAACAAGTGGGTCGTATGAAAACCCGAAATTCTGCATATGGAGGT
Organism: Etheostoma cragini; assembly: GCF_013103735.1. Classification (NCBI taxonomy): domain Eukaryota; kingdom Metazoa; phylum Chordata; class Actinopteri; order Perciformes; family Percidae; genus Etheostoma; species Etheostoma cragini. Next base: position 8,910,824 of record NC_048411.1, on the reverse strand, counting down.
TGGTTAGGGTGGTCAATGGGTCTAACAACACAGGACTTTCACCCATGGGTTTGTGTCATGTGGGTCACGTTACCTAAACCCAATCGTCACCTTCTTCTATTTATAAACCCAAATGTCCCATTATTGTCCCCCATGCCACAGATATGTACCTTAAATAAGCCCACACACCATCTTTTCCTTAACTTAATTGCGTCAAAAGTGACAACAATATTCCCGACCCTGCGCGTTTAAATAAACCGTGTTTAGATAAGATGCTAAAGGAGACTTTTACTGTCAATAACAACACCATAGGCACCTGAGCAAGGGTCCGTATTTTACACTACGGGAGTGAGAATGTTTTGTAGTTTACACTGATAAAAAGGTATATTGTTTTCTAGATGCAGGTATATTTACGACCAAGTTGCAAGTTTTTAACAAATATCTCCTTGATTGATTGACTGATTGATACATAGACTGTTTAATCCCAAACTGGGTAATTATTGTATAACAGCAACGCTGTGTAACTTTCTTTTTGGTCCCCCTACTTGAAAACAGAATTGTCCCATTATATCTCATAGGAACTACAAATCCGCTATCCAATCTGGCAAACTTGCACATAGTGCAGTTATAGCCGGTGGAGAGCCGCAAAGCGAAAGCAGAATGTTGTTCACCCTGTTAAAAGTTGATGAACCACTGAAACGGTTTTGGAAACAATACTTTAAAGTACAAAAAGTGAAAAAGTGTTGCTATGAGACATGTTCAGTGAAGACATCTACACAGAATAATAATTAATAGCTTCAAATACCAGAACACCTACTCAAACTTTTTAAACCCTCCCCTAACTGTAGGCTATTATGTAAAAACATGGAAATAAAACAACATTACATTTTAGGATGTTTTTGACTGTGTTTAACGCTCTGGTCGGCTTTTTGGTGTCAGTCAAATACGACGTTGATAAGTATTGATAAGCACTGAACTCCCCTCTACGCTAGCTCAAATTATTTGGAAGAAAAAATGATGGTGACCTACCTATCTCTGACCTACTGCACTAGTTGTGTGCACCCACTAATTATGTGAAATGAGGTTCCATTAACGACACATCAGGTGTGCTCACTTTCAGTTTTATCTCCAAATAAATATGTTTCAATCTAGAGCTAGATAATTCGGAGCAATTCAAATTTCACTATATTTTTGACCAAACACATCAAAATTCCGATGTAGCAATGCCATCATGTTCACAGATCTTAACAGTTAATGTGGTAAACACAGTGCTATTATAATCAATATGATGGGAAAAAACACTAAAATGAGTTTATCATTTGAAGCCTACACATCATGCATATTCTGATCGTATATAAGATATACTATATGTGTCTAGTTACTACGTGCTGATCTGATGGCATTAGGCGGCATCTAACGGCATTCTGACATTCTGCTGCATGATGAATTATGCACATATTCAAGGAGCTGATGGGATAACACTTGACTTCATGTGACAAATCAAAATGTATTGATTGGCATGATCATTTTGTCTCACACTGATGTCAGACAGGCCAGTATGTGGATATTTTATTCCCAGGGTAAGGTACACTTATGATATCTACAGATTTTAGGGAGAACATTTTGGTTTCCACTTTGTGATTTTTGGGGCATACAATCTGGGAAAGATTTTTACACTGAATGTGTGGGTGGAACTCTGTGAGAAAATGTGTTTCTGTGCATGTGTGTTAGTTCCATGCTAGCTACTCGCACAGCCTGGTAGCAGGGGAAGATGGGGGCCCACACACCCTAGAGCTCCTCAATTATTCTGGTTATCTGTACTCTACAAAGACTTCATCACACAGTGTTTCAGGGAGGTTTTTCACATTTCTAGGTGAATCAAAATGCCAGTGACACCCATCCCCGGCCCAGATGTCATCTTTGAATAAACAGGGTGTCAGTCTGGCTGTGCTCCTACTGTCTGCAGACAGCCTCTGTCAGCGTCAGACCAGGAAATGCCACCTCTCTCCTGACAGCTGCCTGTGCCGTACTCACACCGGCACCCGCAGAGAGAGCCCTGCAGCTCCCCACCCAGCTCTGCGCACTGCCATGCTAAGTGCAGATCCCCAAACCTGCCATGCAACGCCCTGACAGCACTTCACTGTATATCTAAATAGAGCAGAAGCCTGGCGTGTCCCAGGGAAACTTTTACATTCTGCTCCATTCAGGGAGGATTTGTCACTTGGGAAGGAGGATAATGAAGCAGTGTTTCTTCGCTGGTTGTTCAAGGCAGTCCTTTCCCGTAGACATGGTAATGGCTGGATTGGATTAAATGAGCTCTCCTCCTTGTCAGTCAAGGTGAGGAGGGTTGAGATCTGTGGAACGTTTAGGTTTTGTTTTAAGCTGCAAGGGTATTAAATGAATATGATCAATATGAAAAATGAAAAAAATAAAAGGAAATAGGTGGTTGACTGAAGACACTGGCTATAGATAGTTTTAGTCAGAGCTAAACCAGCTGCCAAAGTTAATCTTATATCCTGATAATCCTTGTCAATGCTAAAGTTACCTTTTTCCCTTGTTTGGTGTGACATCCCAAATCCCAATGGAAATTCGTTACCCGTGCCACTATTTTAGTCTGGATCAACGGAAGTATATTTCCAGCATAATTGCCTGACATACAGCATGTGGGCCTCACCTTCCGCTCTCTGTGCATTCTCAAACTCTGTTCGCTTCGGGAAACAACTGCAAACTTTGAGCTAGCAAGCTACACCCTGAAAATGGCAAGTGTTAAAGAACATAGATTGTGCAAACAGCAGGCTGGCTTGGTTTTCTCAGGGAATCATTGTAGAGATTTACAAGGAATATGTGTTCGGTATTTCCTCTCTAACTGGGAAGTTTTGGGACTGAGTGGAGACGACTGCTATGGAAGAAGTACACACTGTGAAACACTGGTAAAGGCAAATTTGGTTAAACCATGTATCCAGCTAATTTAAATAGCTCAAATTGTGTATTGTGTGACCAGTAAACTCATGCATTAATAGTGCTGTCAAATGATTAAAATATTTAATTGTGATTAATCACATTAATGTCATAGTTAATGTCACATTCAGAAGGTAAATGAGGACCAAAAGGTTGCTTGGCAGGTGAAGGCGGTAACAGTTTATTATAGAAAACAGAACAATCCACAAGGGAACAAACAATCCTAAACTCCAAGGAGAAAATTCCCAAAATTCCAAAAACACAAAATCATAGGCGGAAAAAGGACAAAAAGGCAGGGAAGACTCACAGGGAAACAGGACACAAGAACCAGAATACTCAGAAGGACGAGTTACGAACTGGAACGATCTGACAAGAGTCGAGGGAAGCACAGACATCAAATACACAAGGTAACTAAAGGCAGGTAACAAGAGGGCAAGATAAGAATCAGGTGGAGAACATCAGGTAATCACAAGAGCGGGAGGACACAGGGAGTAACCTAGAGGCAAGACGAGACAAAAAACAGACTTCAAAATAGCAGGAAACAGAACAAGCAGACACACAGGGGAACACAAGACAAGACCAACAACATGAGACCAGTGAGAACTCTGAGACACAAACACCAGAAAGGCCAAAAGGGAAAAATAAATACAGTCAACAGTTAACTCACAATTAATCGCAATTAATTGCACATTTTTATATGTCTTAAATTTCCCTTGTTTTCTTTCTGTCCCATTATTTTTTTTATTTCAATGCACTTATCAAGATGGAAAAGTGGATCATCTCACTTTGTGAAAATGTTTTTTATTGAAAACAAAAGTGGAATTGGCCTCAGCTGTGTGCCTGGCCATCAAGTGGTATTTCAGACAGCTAGATCCGTTGTGGTGTTGCAGTTTTTCTAAGGTAACTAGTTGTTGCAACAGCAAGGGTTTGCGTTAAAACCGTTAATAACGCGTTTAACTTACAGTACTATTTATTAAATAAACAAGTTCCTTCCCGAGACCTTTTTGCAGGGCCACCATCGGTGCGTGTGAAACTCAACGCCGGCCAAGACATTAATTATCGGTTTAGAGAAATGCAAACAAACCAAAGCTTTTTTTTTTTACCAGTGTGTAATGTTGCGAGACTGGTCATATTAAGTAAGAAAAGTAGAAAAAATATAAGGAATAGTGTGATCTTCAAGGTCCATTTATTTTCATTGTACAACACAGGGTTGCCCAGCAAAATGCAGTTGGGATCCCTTTATGCTGCGCGTAAAAAACAGAGACAGTGGTGAAAGTGTTTTTGCATTGCATTTAATGTAAATCAGGAGGTTAACAGACACAATAGCAAAACACTGATGAAGTGTCTTGGGAGAAAATATGGCCGGCATCTTAACATAAAAAGGCTGTCATTAGGGAAACATTTTCCATCAACTTTGTCTACGTTTGAGTCCGGCTCCCATCGTCCCACAATCCTGTGCTCGATTGGAACACAATAAGATGTGGACACAATAGTCCAGCCCACGTACTACTGATCCGTTCTAATGCCCTGCAACGGGACAACCAGGAGCTCAGGCTCAGACCTATCAGCCCTAGGTCTAAGATGGGCCAGTCTATCTCTTATCCCGGCTCTCTTCCCTCCCGTCCTCGGGCAGTCACACTGTATTGACTAGTGGTGGAATTCAATTCAATTCATTTCAATTTCATTTATAGTATCAATTTATAACAAGAGTTATCTCAAAACACTTCACAGATAGAGTAGATCTAGACCAAATTCTATAATTTACAAGACAATTCTAGTAATTCCCCGGAGAGCAAGCATTTAGTGTGACAGTGGCAAGGAAAAACTCCCGTTTAGGAAGAAACCTCGGACAGACCCAGGCTTTTGGTAGAAATTGTCTGATGGGGCCTATTGGGGGTGTGATGCACAGTGGCAATGCCAGTTTCAATAAAGATAATGGAACGGAACTAAGTACATTTACTCAAGTTCTGTACTTAAGTACAAATGCTGAGGTACCTGTGTTTGCATTTTAAACTCCAGTTGATTTCTGAGGATTATAGTTAACTGCTCCTCAGACCTCTGCAGGGTAAATCCAGACAGCTAGCTAGAAGGTGTAATTACATCTTTATTAATACTATTTAAGTAGTTATACATTTGTATTCCTAACTTGTATATTTTAATTATTTATTCTTTTATTCTTTCCTATTTCTTATTTCATGTCTTTCATTTTTGGGTGTGGCAGTAGCTCAGTCCATGGGGAGTTGGCTTGGAAACCGGAGGGTCACTGGTTCCCAGGTTCCCATACGGACCGAAGTAAGGAGTGTGGATTGATAGCTGGAGAGATGCCACTTCACCTCCTGGGCACTGCCAGGTGCTCTTGCGCAAGGCACCGTACCCCCCCAACTGCGAAGGGCGCTGGTCCAGCTGGCAGCCCACTCACTCTGACATCTCTCCTTTTGTACATGAATAGGTCCTGAGCATGTGTGTGTATTTCAGACCTGTGTGTAGTGATAACTAACAAAACAGAGTGAAAATTGTAATTTCCCAAGTGGGGATCAATAAACAGTATAAATTATTAATATTATAAATGTTGTCCTGTTTTGCTGCTCTAACACTCTCAATTTCCTATTTGGGGATGAATTACAATATACAGTATCTACCTATCTATCTATCTATCTATCTATCTATTTAGACTATCTGTCCAATATGAGTTTACTTTTGCACGACGTAAACAAATTGAAACGTTTTGCACGGCCTTTTGCTGTACGTTTTGTTGGTAAATATGAGCTGTTTTGTCGTCACGCACATCTATGAATTTTGCGATGTACATGTGACGTCAACTCGTTCTCATTCCTGCTTGGTCATTGGCTCCCAGAGTAACATGCTGATACAAAGGCTGGCACGTGAGACTGCTGGTATTCTTTTAAGTTGTGGGAAACTCTGGTTATTCGTCAAAAGTGCGAAAAGGTTGCGGTGTTTGGGCAAAATTGCGAGTTGCACCAAACTCACGGTTCCTGGTTGAAATCCTGGAAGGACTGGATAATGACAGCTGACTGGAGGAGTATCAGACTCCCATTCTGACTAGAATCTGAGTACGACAGCGTCAGGCTGAATGTAGCCCTCTCCATGCCTACTACTAAGTCTTGGTAAACCCGTCTTACTGCTTTGCTAACACAATGCTATGATGTCAAGTCAATTTTATTTATATTGCCCAATATCAAACGTTTCACTGTATGATGAACAATATCACAAATCCTTTGCATTAATATGATAAAAAAACAAACATTGTTTCTATTACAACAAATAGCGCTGAAACGTGTCATTAAGATGAACAATTACATAATAATAATAATAATAATAATAATAATAATAATAATAATAATAATAATGATAATAATAATAATAATAATAACAATAACAATAATAATAATAATACACTTTATTTCTACAGCACTTTTTGACAAGGTTACAAAGTACATTCCAGGACACCAGCAGTTAAAAGCCAAGAACAACACAACCAACAACAACAATGAAGTGAACTAGTAAACGGGGCGGCTGTGGCTCAGTGGTAGAGCGGTTGCCTGCCAATCGGAAGGTTGGTGGTTTGATCCCCGCCCCTGCAGTCCTTGTCGAAGTGTCCTTGGGCAAGACACTGAACCCCGAGTTGCCCCCGGTGCTGTGCATCTGTGTGTGAATGTTTATCTGATGAGCAGGTGGCACCTTGTACGGCAGCCCCGGCCACAGTGTATGAATGTGTGTAAATGTTGAATGTTTCCTGTAGATGTAAAAGCGCTTTGAGCAGTTGTTAAGACTGTAAAAGCGCTATATAAATACAGCACATGTACATTTAAACTTGTTTTAGGTTAGGGAGATGCAGTGTAGTGTTTGACTATATAAATTATTAGCCTGTATCTGACAACAACATCAAAAATAACTGAAAACCACATTAACTAATATCAGCAAAAATAACTATAGTACTATTAGAACAATTTCTGGTTCTGTTTGAGAGTAAGGTAGAGAGAGATACGGTGATTATAGTACTTTGGCATAACTTTCTGTGCTCTGCCGTGTTTGTGTATGTCTTCCCAATGGAGGGTTGTTTCCACTAATTGGTCTTAATTGTTGGTAATACCCCCACGTCGTTTTCCTTTAGGTTGCCTCGGCGTGCGGCTGAGGAGATGCCTTTTATATTGATGTGACAGCGCTAAATTGAGAACCTTTGGCGGAGTGTCAAAGACTAATTAATCACTCTAATTTCATCCCTCCATGCGTCCTCAGCCATTGAGCAAATGTGATCAGAGGGAGAGAGCTGTCTCTGCGTTAGCCGAGCCTCCTCGTGCTAATTAGCTGTTAGCCCTGAGATGGAGAGGCCCTCAGGGTGAGCGGCGAGGGGCTAAAGCTGGCCTAAATGGCCACATAATGACCAAGGGAACGGGAATAGGAACCCAGCTCATTTTCATTATATATTACATTCAAGTTCATCACCCCCCTCACCCCTCCCCTGCAAGCCAACTGAATCTGGTTTCTCTGAATGCTATAGGCTAGCCTTGACCATTGCTCATCAGACACTCTTATTGTCTGTCAGGGCAGACAATATAACCTCACTTGTAAAAGATGAAAACGTAATTGGGGCTCATTCAGCAGCCTCATCTGATTTGAAAAGAAGGGGACCAATCAGCCTGAATACACACAAACAGTTTCATTACACCAGTGGTAAAGTCTACTTGATACACAGGTCAGCCTATTCTTGAACCATTCGTTCAAAGAGCTATGAAATGTTAAGTACTGTAATTCATGAGCGTTCCACTTTTTTTTGAAGGGCGATGTATAAGAATACAAAATTCCTGTAATACGTTTTGGTGTGAATACATTTTCTACCATATGATACAGAAAGTTCATGAGAATGCGTTGAGCAGGTGTACGCCATCTACCCACTCGAAAAGGTCAAGGATTTTCAGTTACCCACTTGCAAAAGCCTGAGGATATGTAACAATGATTGTTTTGTGACAGAACTTTTACATTTCATAAATTCACCCTGTCTGTGTTACAAGTCACTGAGGAACAACAAAACTGTTGCTTGGCGGTCAAAGATACACTAAAAATAGTGTTATATTACTGTTTATTACTGTATATTACTAATATTACTGTTTTTCATCAATGGTCTGATACCATTTTTTGCTTCCAGTTAATGATTCCAATACCTGAACTTTACTATCGGTCGATAACGAGTGCTGTTCCGATACCAGTGTGTCACTTATTTCATTATGTTTTAACAGCTGCATACTACTCGTGCATGAATGTGATAAGATTTCTTTCATTGTTGTACAGGTTAAACATGAACAAACACAAACAATGAACACAGTAGAACTTTCTTTTATTATCCAGTTTGACAGTCAGTGTAACAGAAAAGAAAGTAAATTAACTACTTTAAAGTGGATTTTCTTCTTTTTTCATTTGTATTCCAGCTGCAGAGTCAACAAACAATTCAGATGGCTTAAATAAACCTAATTACCAACACATTAAACAGGAGGAGTATGACAGAAATAAAGATGACAAAATGTACATTTGAACAATTTATTGACGTTTGCATTATTTCAAACAGGCATTGATACAACCACCTACGTTGTCGGTCTTCATTCTTGCAACGGAATCACAAGTTAATTCAATAACAGGCTACAACATGGATTATGTGTATTGGGATCTGGTATTATTTCCATAGAGCCTGTAAGTAAAACATAAGCTACATATGAGGTTTTACACCCAAATGAACACAGCATGGAGACATTCGGATGTGGCAAAATGTGCATCCACTCAGATTAAGTTGTAATACCTTTTACATTTAAACTAGAAAGGTAATTATATTTATGTGGGCTATGTAGATGGGTTATGTTAAGCTGCCGGCTCATTACAACCACATTCCTTAATATGCAGTACGCCTATACTCATTCATCCAGGTACAAATGACAGCATCTCTCTCGTATTGCATCACATACATTATGCACCGTGGGTTGGACGTGTTATGTTATTGAAAGTCTGAATATCTGCAATATTATAATTAGGAAAAACTGCAATTTTAGGTATGTACAATCCAATTGTTGATAGGTATTTTAAGTTTGGCTATCCATAATTTAAAAAAGCATTCAGATATATGTTTAAAATATTGAAAACTTCACTATGCCTAGTAGCAACATCCACAAAGGAGCAGGTTCCAAAGTGTTCTTTTATTTTGTTGACATGTTAGAGTCAAAGGCCACAAAGAAATCCATTTTTGCCATGTTTTAGGTATGCACTGTTACATACATTACGCTATGAATGATATCTGAACAAACCCATCTGTAAATGGTTTCACAAGTAGATAGGAGTGAAACTGGACAGATTGGTATGTGTAAGTGCTACTGCAGTTGAGTTTCCTGACTCAGAGTATGAGAAAAACCCATTTTGAGAAACAGCCTTGAAAGATTTTTAAATCCTACACAATTTGAAAGACATACTGTAGGTGAAAATATTATATAAAAATAAATAAGTTATCAACAAGAAACTTAGCCAGCAAATTACTTACATTGAGACATTTATTTTTCCTACAATATAAAATACCCCACTTTGCTTACATTTTAAATACAGTGTTGGTTTTTGTTCTTTGGCTTGCAGTAAGAGACGTTCCTAATGACAATGGCAACTGTTTGCATGAATGTCTCTCGGGGCAGGAATTAATGCTCAGCAACTCGTTTCTACCGTCAAGCTTCACTGGAAACCGACAAATGAATGTGAAACAGAAGAAAAGTGATAAAAATGTTTATTTCCTGGTTAGTTGGGATTGGGTCCTGAGGGCCGCGCCAACACCACATCTGCCTCTATCACCAGTTAACTCAGAAACCAGTTAAACCCTAATACTGGGCAAAACTGGTCTGTAGACAAAAGTAAAGTGTGTGTGTGTGTGTGTGTGTGTGTGTGTGTGTGTGTGAGTGTCCAACATGGTGGTGTCAAGCAGCCATATACCATTATCTATGTCTCTTTTGGTGATTATGCATTTAGGCTGTAGGTGTACGAGTATGGCAGCCTGTCAAGCCCGGGCTGCAGGCTGGGCAGCTGCATTATTACTTGTATGTTTTAAGCAACGAAAGTGCATCATAGGGGTTTGTGGCTCGGCAGGTGCAGTTAAGCCAGCCACAGTTGAGCCGCCCACAATTAATCTGTGGTAATCCTATAAACAATTTTTGCTACATTTTTTGCTTTTGCCACATTTAGTGTTAACAGTTAACTCTGTTTTTGAAATTGAACTTGAAATTCTTGAAATTCAAGTTTTCTGCATCACAGAAATCCTAGGGCCATGTTGTAGGTTGAAGTAGGATGTAGGATGTTTGACTATAATTCATTATTACTTTTATATGGATACATTGTCTGAGTATTTGGACCCAGGTCCCTATGTGGAATACATGGCTCGGGGTGTGATGGTAATGTTGAAAAGATTCATCATCGTTAAAGGCTAGTGTCTTTGTAAAAGCCAAATAGTATGAGCTATTTTTTATTTTTTATAATTTTTTTTTCATAGCAAATAACTAACTAATTCTTTCTGGTCTAGATTAAAGCTGTTTTACAATGGCAAGACCGGCTGTCCTGCGGATAATTTTTGGTGACGCATCTGAGACGGGATGGTTGTAACACTTTTCGACTCATCTTCTATAACTTGCAGAATGTTTGTGGTAGGGCACTCAATTTTGAAACAAAGTACCCTCATTTGTCTACTAGAAATAGCAATGTTTTTAACTTCTCCAACTATATCACAGAATTCATTATCTGATGTCAAATGCAAGGAGTGCCATTGTTACAACCTAACCCATTGCCAGGGTATGTTGTAACACAACCTGAGGTAAATTGAAACGGTAAGTTTGAAGAACTAAAAACATGAACTTGAGTGTGTGTATCTGTGTGTGTGATCCATCTAATCAGAGTGATCAGATCAGAAATGGGTCATGTAGCGCAAAATTAAACCAGATCTATATAAACGACATTGCTTTGTTTTTGGAGAGGCAGCGGATGCAAGGACGTTAGGTGAGACCTAGGAAAAATATTAGTCACACCTCAGAGCCCTGTGAGCTAACAGACACTAACTAGATTGATTGATAGATAGATGTTCATTGATCCCAAGAAAGCACCCTAGAGCCATGTGAGCTAACAGACACTAACTAGCACCCTAGAGCCTGTAAGCTAACAGACACTAGCTAGCACTAGTCACAGCTGTTGTCTGAAAAACAGCACAGACAGGACAAAATGTTGTGTTTACTGGTAAACTGGTAAACGTTGTGACCAAAGTTTGACCAACTGCTATCTGTTGTGGAGTTTTCCTCATGTTCCTCTACCCTCTGTGACTGTCTACATCTAGAAACTAGGCTGCATGGTGCCGGGAACTCTGACTGGAACATGATCAGACAGTGGTTCACAGAGATTGGCTTTCCAAAAATAGTGTTCTATAAATGACACATTTAAAACGTTGCTCAATGAGGCGAATGTGATTGTGATCAAAATGTTATTAAATTAAAGCACTTGTGTTTTATCCAGTAAAAAAGTTAATATCTTGATATTTCTGTTTAAAGATACCCTCCAGACATTATTAGTATTAAGAGGCATTCCAATCTGCTTAGAAGAATAATTTCTCTTTTAAAGTCTTCTTTTTTTTACGCAGAAGAATTATAATTTTCCCATGTATATCCTTAAAAGAGGAATTTATTCCTACCTCATTAGAATTTACAGAATCTATGAATGTGAATATTTATAAAGTGTTCCTGCTGGATGCAAGATGTCCAATGGTGTAACATTCACATGTTATTGCATGCATGTGCATGCAAGAAGTGCACGCCCATGGTCAATGTGCATTTTACAGCTTCAAATTTCTACATCACATTAAGATTAATTAAATATTGGATCAGACTTGAATTCCAAATTAGTTGTGATACCACAGATCATGCCAGTAGGCCTACCCCTTAAAACTGGGTTTTGACTGAGCTTGGAGAAAATTCCCACTTTCAGCAGATGAGTGTAAAAAAGTTTTCCTTTTACCTTTTATGTCTCAAACTCTGGAAATACTTGTTTAATATTCTCTGTGTAGAATAATGTACAAAATATCGTACTTCAGGGATCCACACAGGGGAAGTTCACACATTATTGCAGCTATGTTTCCTGAGATGTGGTAATATTATTATGTGTGGTAATATGTGAATGTCCCCTATTTTACATCATTCAGCAAACATCCAACAGGAGAAACAAGAAGAAAAACACATGTTTTAACGTTGGGGCTCTAAGTAAAAGCTATTCAAATCTTAATGTATTTCAATAAAAAAGTGTCACCCAGGTTTGTCTCATGTGTATGTTAATGGGGGATCAACTGAAAAATCAATTTACAAATTAATGTCCTTTCCAATAATTATGTAGGTTTGGATTACAACAATAAATTTTGTTAAGTTAGTTTAATAATTTCATTTCAGCTGAATTTGATAAAAATGTGTTAGGCTAGCTCAATGACATACGGTTGTATCTATTTCAAAAAAAGTTTGGCTAACTGATTAACATTCTGCTGAATGGACGTACTGGATGGAAATCCTGCCCACAATTTAATTGTGTTCATCCAATGAGTTTATTTTTTTGAGTTCAGTTGTTAACATTACTATAGTAATTTGTCATTTCTTTGGCAATAAAAGGCAAAGAGTAAGCTTTAAAGATAAAAAATAGTTTGCATTAATTTGCAATTGAATCATATTACTTTAAAATTTAACAATACACATGTTCATTGTGTAAAACCCCACATGAAAAATAGAACACTAACCTGTCACATATATATTAGAGACGTAATAAGTATGTGGTTTTGTTGTAAAAGTACTCAGATGGATAGACGTAGGCTATATGGGGAACTATTCTGTTTCCATACAATTAAGAGTAACCAAAGACAAAGAAGTGACAGGTGAGGATATGACAGCAGTCAGTTATGCACTGGCTGCATAACGCCAAAGAGTTGTTCCTCGTTGCACTGCAAGAGAGCATATCAGGTGTGATGTCAATACAATGTTGTGGCCAGACCGAGATGAGAGATTGGATGACCCATGAAGTTGATATAGCAGGATATTTTCATTTTTCATCTTGTCCAGTATTTTTTCATTTAGTTGCTGTTGCATGTATTTTTCTCTGTACAAGCCTCCTTTTGTGGTTTTCTGGTGTGTACATATATTGAACAAGTATAGTGTCTGCCATGGCTGACATCAATGCTATTCAGCTGCCACAATGTTGGCAACTGGACAATTGTACATAGAAGGTAACTATCACCCTTTCAGAGTATGCTGTCATTTGACGAGATGTCTTTACATTTTGACTGTCTTGGTCTGACTCTGAGCAATGATAAATGATTCTGTTTTGATGGCAACAATGTATTTCCATTTAAAACAGGAGTTCATTATTTTGATTGAGAAATCACCTTTTGCAGTTACACAGAGTGATGTGCTGAATATACAATATGGTGTGAGGTTGTACTTAGACTTTTGACAATTGTTAATTCTGTTTCAGTAAATGTGCCAAATTAATTGAGAAAAACTGTAATTTAGATAGCAATGTCAATTATTAATGTAGTGTTAATATTTTGTAAACTTATTTTGACCATTTTACATGTAATAAAAAAGCACTCCCATATACTCATTGTTCTGCCAGGATTTTGTTATTGTCTAAATAAAAAATCCTATTGTTATGGCATAGGCCGAAGGCCTGAAAACAAGTTTATGACCCAAAAAGAAAAAATAGATAACCATGTGAAGCTTCTACCTACCATCATGCATGACTGAAGACTTAGGGAGCAGTACAAACTCAGCAATCACGATATTGTTAACTCGCTTACCAGTCAACTACTTGAACTATATGTCATATAAATGGGATAACAAGTTAATTGGTCGGCTGGTTGTGATTAATAACATGTTTCAGGCATGTCTGCAATGTTGGGATCCGCCCCACCCCCTCAAGTTCAAAGGAAAATCGCAGTATTTAGAAGGCTGCTCTTAACGTTGAAATTTGGCAATGTTCCTGCATATTAAACTTTACAGGGCCCAGTGTTTCTATATTGCCTGTCATGCATTGTTAAGACTGGCCTCTCTCCATTAAAGCCTTCATCACACCACTTTATACGAGTGTGTGGGTACATCTGGCCAACGTATTTGGCGTCCGTTTTATATTCTGGCTCAGACACCTAACATGAGACCTAAAGCCTCTCGGCACCAAGCCTGCCTGGCACCGCTCCTCTGGGAAAGCTGGGTTGGGAGAATAGGTTGTGTGTGTGTCTGTGTGTGTGTGACATTGACCCCTGCTCTACTTACTGTCGGGTTGCTTGTAATGTTGGTGATCCAGGAATTTAAACCTCTTCTGCTATTCTGTAAGAGGCTGTAAGCGGTTGTGCGTCACTCTGCAGAAGTGTGCCAGCTAAATGCCTGAAATGCAAGTGTGAACGTGGGTCAAGTTTCACGGTGTAAACCACATCCTAAAGAGACTGATGGGGAAAAAAAGACAGTTAGCTGGGAGGGTCAATTCATGCAATCCCAACCCACTGCAATGTTGTAATGACTAAAAATTATTTTTTTGTTTAACTTTCACTGTATCCCTTGAAAAGACGAAAACCAACAATGTGTAAGTCTGTCTACTTTCTGACTTTCCTACATCTGTATTTCCTAAAGATAGTAGTAGTTTTTATTAAATCTGGCTTTAAACAAGGTGAAAAAACGCATTTGTTAGGGAGTATTTTCAACTGCGGATTAATCCACATTTGATCCTCTGGTGAGTATTTCCAGCAGCCGGACAGTGTACGTGGGAAGGAGTCATAATGGCTTGTGGCTCGGAGGTAGAATGCTCTTCCCATAACCACAAGGTTGCCAGATTATTCCCAGGTGTCTCCTCACATGTCATGTTGCTCCGTGGATGCTGTATGAGTAGCTGTCCACTGCTCCTAATACCTAGGATGGCTGAAATGCAGACTATATTGTACTGTGTTCATGTGAAAGGTAAGGAACAAAGTTTAATTTTTATTTTTTAAACTACAGTGTGTGTGTTCATGGTAATAAAGGAGCATATAACTCAGTGCAACAGTGTGGCTCATTGTATTTTAACCGTTTTTGGAGCTCTATGGCACAGAGGAAGAATATATATCCGGCTTTAGATAACCCTTGAGCTGCAAGTACCGATTATTTCTGGCTATTAAATATAAAATTCTTGTTTTCTAAGGCTTATTTAAATGTCTTGTTTGTATCCAATCAACAGCCTAAACCCGAAAGATGTTTATGTAAAGATGTTTATGTATTATATAGGACAAAGAAACGCATCATATTCTCATGGCATGAAAGATGTTTATGTAAAGATGTTTATGTATTATATAGGACAAAGAAACGCATCATATTCTCATGGCATGAATGGCCTTTTTTGCCTGGAAGATAATATTAATGATTAATCAAATATTCAATTCAGTGGATTCATTTCTGATAATCAAGTAGTCGTCTTTCTTAATTTTGCCGTGTTCATGGGATTTAATGCCAGCCTTATTCTTTACAGAACATGTATTGGCATGTTGATCATGAAAGTTACCCTAATTTCATGATTAAGAGAAATCAATGGAAACCGGGTCCTTCCCTAGGTAGATAGTTAAAACCCTCTGAGATCTTAGGGGATTTTCACGCATCTTAAATTTTTAGGTTTTAAGGTATATGCAGAAAACTGATCCCCATGTGTTTCATATCAAAATGTTCAGAACAACCCACCAAGTCTGTCCCAGAGCAATGTGTGAAGAGATAATTTGACGCCAGAGCTAAAAAACGTTGATGTCGGTTTTTTGAAATCCCTCAAATCTCTTTTGAAAACAAACTGTAACTTATGATTGATAATGAGATTTGTAATATCGCTTTTTGAGTAAAAGTTTGTCAAACATCGTTTGAGGGTTGAAGACCCCCTGAAAAAAAAAACACTATAAAACTTTCACTAGGAAAGTATGAAATAAAATATGCAAGAACACAAGTGTGATGCTTTAAAAGTAATTTTGGCTGCTCAATCTTTATTCTCCATTTTAATAAAAAGTGAAAGTTTGAACTGGATTGATGGCCACCGTGCCATTTCATACAAAAGTAGCAGATAGGCAGTTGTTTGATACTGTAAAAGCGTTCGACTGATTCCGAGACTTACCGAAGTTTCGACAAACATTCAGATTTTGTAAAGCTGTTGAACCCTCGCCATCTGCTCTGGAAAAATCCTTAATACACATTTTATTGTCCTTAGAATAACAATTTCTAGGAAAATAAAAACATAAGCATCCATTAACACACAGTAAATGTGCAGTTATGAGCCCGTTGTGTTATTTCTCTGTGGTGCTTGCCAAGGCTCTTCCTTTCCCTGTAATTACTGGATCAAGTTCACATCACACATTAATATGAAGCAGACGGCCAAATATGGGATTTTTTCTGTTTTGTTTTTCAACACTGAGAATTTAAAGCCTGAACTGTGTTTTGTCCTTATATCACACAGATATGCAGTTTTAGCCAGGCTTATCCATATGTTTAATTGACCTGACTGCTTTCCTGGAGTGAAGGCTCCAAACACACACACACACACACACAGACACACACAGTGCATCTCACTATGTTTGTGGGGACCGGCCGTTGACATAATGAATTCCCCAGCCCCTTACCCTAACCTTAACCATCACAACTAAATGCCTAACCCTAGCTCTTACCCTCACCCTAAACATAACCTGGTTCTAACCATAATCCTAAAACCAAGGCTTAACCCTCAAACAGCTCTATACAGTTGTGGGGTCCAGCATTTTGGCCCCACAATGTAGTCCGGACCCCTCAAGTTTACTGTATTCCCTGTTTTTGGTTAAACAAGAACACACACACCATTTTCTTGCTTAATGAACATGCAGGCAAATCTGTCGAGATGTGCTCAATGTTCTGGACATGGCCTAGCAGATTGTGGTGTCTGTAGTCTGGCATTGCCAGGCCATCCTCCACAGCGCCACGTCTGGCTAGTCCAGTCCTGGATGGGTGAAAAAGAGGCTCTGGTTTTTTGGCATTTCTTTAAACCAATCACAATCCTCTTGGGCAGCGCTAAGCACTAAGTCTAGCTACCATTCTAGATTTACTGTGTAGAGATCTGAGGAGCAGTGAACCATAGTCCTCCGAAATCCACCGGCGTTTAGAACGCCAACAAAGAGGAAGTGGAAGGTCACAGACAGTTGGCTGAAAAGAGGGACATCCGATGGGAATCCCGGAAGTTGGAAGTCATGATTCTCGTGTGATCATAATATTCAGAGACACTTCGCGAGATTGATGTCGTAGCTTTACGAGAGGACAACTATGTTCTCTGAAATTATAAAATTTCACTGGCTACGCCGTGCGTAGTGTGTTTTGTCAGTGGTCGCATCCTCCAACTCCTCACCCCATTGCAGAGATATTTACCAAGTCTGTATGCTGCAAGTTTTTTTCATTATTTTTTTTTATGTACATTCATTTCTAATTATGCACTGCAGGGGAAGTTAAGGTCTGTTTTTCATAATTCATGTTTTGCTTACAAAGTGTAAAGACTGCAATTCTCCAGACTTCTCCCTCCACCACCCCCTCACCACCTTCTTGTTAAACTTCCAGACTGTAAAGTAGATATTTTTTTCAAGTGGAAATTGTCCTACCTTTATGATCAGCTTAAGTTTTTGTAGTTGGAACCATGAGAAAATGAGCACATTTTTGCTCCTGCAGACTGAGGAAAAAGCTGCTCAAGAAAACAGAATCTTTTTTTTTTTTTACAATTACACTTTTGGAAGGCTGTCAGCTGCTATCACTCTCAGCTTTGGCACCGTTGCTTATTTTAAGTGATTGGAGGAGGGACAGTTTCCTTCTTTTTTTGAGTGCCACGTTTGTTAAAAGCGCAGTTGAATGAAACAGAAGTGATGAAATTGGATAATCAAACATATTATACATAGACAGAAAGTCACAGCACCCCTCCCCACCACCACCACCACTACATACACACACACACACACATACACACACGTAGAACCACTTCCTGCTGTGATACATGACAGAGACAGGGGTGATTCAAGGATTTTTTAAGTGGGGTGGCTTAGAGGGTATTTTACAGTACAGCATAGAAAATCTGCTTCGAAATAAAGAGAGTATTGGATAAGATAGAACATAATATCCTCCCGCAAAATAAAACATCACATTCCTTATTAGTTCCACTTGTTTTCATTTAAAATTAATTATATACTTGAATACAATACACATGTTCGATCCAAAATGTGTACCTTTTCTGCATCAATTTGCAAATGTCTTAATTAATGTAGAGGAAATTATAATATTATAATAATATAATAATACGTTTTTATGGGAGGTTGCCCCGGCCAGTTTGGTTTATGGGGGGGGGGGGGGGGGTTGTAACCCCTGTTAATTTCGCCTATGAATGTAACAAGTAGCTGAAGCCTTAGTCTGCACTGCATCAGTTAACAATAATTTGATACAACTAAATATTAAATTAATCTTGGAATCTGGCAGAGGACTTACTTTTGTTTCCAAAATCTGTTGTCCCCATCATAATTCGTTTCTGTTTCTACACCGTCAAATACCGAAGAATGGCAAACATGCCATCCCAGAGAATGTGAGTAAAGGTATTTCCCATTTTAAAAAAAAATAGACTACATGCAAATAAAAACATAATTAACATGGGCAACCTCTAGCTCACCCAGTAAGAGTGTGCGCCCCGTGTAGTCCTGCAGCGGCCAGCCTGCGGCCCTTTACTGCTTGTCATCACCTCTCTCTCTCCCACCTTTCCCATTTATCCACTATCTCTCTGAAATAAAGGGGAAAAGCCCCAAAGAATGATCTTAAAAACATGATTAACTGGCTAATTTGTTGGCATTCAATTTACAGGCATATTTCTATCCAAATGGTGTACAAATACCAGGCAAAATGACCTAATGTTTTACCAGAATAAATTATGTTTGAGTGTTTTCCATGGAGATGAATGTGTGTGCTGGTTTTTGTCTGCTGCCATGTTCCTTTTAAATATTTGGGCTTTTTAGTGACGTGGAGCCATGTAAGGACACTGATGCTGCGTTACATTGGAAAAAAGAAGAGGAAGAAGAAAAGAGAAAAGAAAAACACAGAATAAATGGAGACAGATCTTATGCTTTTTTGAAAGAAAAAAACTGTCTCTTTTTACCGCTCCCTTTCTATATTGACTTTTTAACTGCAAGTGGGGAAAACACCTAGTTCCCACCCCACCTCCCGAAACATGCTAAAGGCTGTGCGTGGTGGATGGATTTGAGAGGGAATGCAAACGTCAAGACAAAAGAAGAAGAAATGCATGAAAATCAGCAAATTTTGATATAGAAACTTAGAAAACGGGTCAAATTTGAACCAAAGACACCAGGAGTGTTAAATGCTTTTTACATGTAGTTTTTAAATGTTTAAAATGAACCTTGTTTTCAATGCTTTGAACCCTTTTTGGGGCGCTTCGATACTTGCTAATCCTCTTTGCACATTGATCTGTAACTAATTTGGGTCTTACTATAAAGAAAGTAGAGTGTTTTCTAAACATTTTTTTATGCATTTACCCTTGAAAGGTTAAACTTTAAAAGTTATGTGAAAATGCCTTTAGACCTCAGAGGGTTAATTTGAGCCCATTCCACTTATTTTGACTACTAAGGACAAATGTTCTTGAATATTTTAGAAATAATCTTGATAGCAAGATTTATCTTGAGTGACATAAATATTTGCATTGACCCTAACAGTAGATATATATCACTTTCTTCAGAAGAAACATGTTTTAGTTCATCATTGATTTAAACGTTTTCACTACACAGGGAAGAACAGTGAAAATTAGCTTACATGTGCTGTATGTGTGATGTGTGTTGAAACACATCCAGGATGCTCGATTATAACTGGTTTACCGTGCAACAAACAGTGGTAGCGCTAGGGCTGATATTTGACACATATAACTATTCAAAGCCACAACATGTCTAAATAATTGAAAAAATACATTTGGTAGCCAATTCATGTTCAAAGTGTAAAATGATGTGACATATCTGAAATGTCATGATGTGGTCAATCATGAAAAAGGTAAAAATTCTTAATCTACTTCATTAACTAATATAATAACTGTTGTTTACACAGTGTGTCTCTGTGTACAGCAGGTCTGTTTAAATCCTGTTCTTGACAAATTGAGACAGATGAATCTAGTTGGTAAAAACACGACAAGGAGGATAATTAGTTTGCTATAACCGAGTGCATAACTTTGTGAACAACATTTGGGGGGTTGGTTACGCCTATGGCCATAACTCTTATCACTAAATGGAAAATGCAATAAAAAGCACTGTGGAACAGGTATCACTTGTCCTATCATAACAATCATAACACACTCGCAAAACGTCCCTACAAAGGCTTAACACCCTTACTCGCTAGAGTATGGAACTGGGGTAAATGACTTTGAAGCTATTGTGCGCAGTTTCTGTCTCCCACATGAGAAATTCTAAGTAATGACATCAAAAGTCTCGTTGCGTCCACATGGTACATCCGTGTGGACGATATGGACGTCATCCACACAGTTGCCAGTAGCCAAGGAGGACAAGGAAGATAAAAAAAAAAAATGATGGACTCTTTAGAAGAGGTCATTATCTTCACTCGAATTTCTGTGTGTGAAAGTTGCCGACACAATCTCCTGAACGTAGTCATACTGAGAAATACAGAGAGTTGTGTGGAGCTGATAGTCTGTATCAGCTCATTGGGCAATGCCTTGAATGTGACGGACGCTCATTAAAATCAAAAAGTTACACACTTTAAAGCTTTAAAGTCTTTTAGATGTCCAGCCAAATGAATTATAGGTAGGACACTGGAGATCCGGTAATAAGATGTTTTAGTAAGAACATGTATCTATATAAACAATAGAGCTTGAGCTCAAACTTGACTTTTTCATAGGTAAAAATTGAGGTAAAAAATAGAAACTCAATTTGAGCGTTCCAAAACAAAGTCAACGAGCAATAACTGGTGTTACTGGCATAGTTATACATGTATTAGTATGAGTCTGTGCAATACATCGTTTCTATTCATCCTCACCGTACTCATCGGTATATCTGTGTGTATATACTGTAAGGTACTTGGAAGATCCTGGTATAGTTCTATTACTTTGAAAGGACATGTTGTTGGTAATCAAGGCACCTGGTGGGGACGGAGGAAGCAAAGCAATATTATCTGTTCACCTATTCTGGTTTTGTGACTTATTGTGCTGAATGTTGTTTTACGTTTTTAATTGCTGTTTATGACTTTTAGACAAAACTTTGTATGCCAGTAACACACATATGGGATGTATTGGAAGCAGGATCTTGCTTATGTCAGTGCAAAATAAATGTATGAACATGAAGTGTGTCTGGCAAGTTATTCCCCTACTCAGCCTGTCGGCGGCCAAAAGCTGGGTTTTCAGATTACTACAGAGGTTTAAGGGTGTTCAAATTGTAAATATTACCATTATTATATTTAACTATAATTGTTTTCTCTTTCTAATAATACTTTTTGTATATTTTCTCCTATGTCTATTTATTGTGTGTTATTCTCATGTGTGTAGAATTTTCTTTTGAGCTGCTGTAACAAGGGAATTTCCCCACGGTGGGATTAATAAAGTCTAACTTCCTATCTCATATTGAATGTCTCGAAAATATCATTAACTCAGAAGACTGCTGCTTGAGTCCTCACTAAGACCAAGAAATTAGATCACATCACCCCAGTTCTTGAGTCTTCATACTGGCTTCCCGTCCCTCAAAGAATTAATCTCAAAATGCTTTTGCTGGTTTATAAATCACTACACGGTTAGGTCAAAATACATTTCTGATCTGCTACTACACTATGAACCACCAAAACCTCTCAGGTTGCTTAGGACACATCTGCTTTCTGACATCAGGGTCCGAACTAAACAGGGGAAAGCAGCGTTCAGTTTCTATGATCCACATTTCTGGAACAAACTCCCAGGAAACGGCAGATCCGCTGCAACTCTCAGTCTCTGAAATCAAAGCTGAAGACTTATCTTTTTTATGCTTTCTTTCTTTAAATAATTGTTAATTTCTTATACTGCACTGTATATTTTATTCTCGTATTTGATCTGTTTTTAATTTTTTAATTGTTTTTAACTTTTGATGATTTATGTAAAGCACTTTGAATTGCCGAAATGGGCTATACATACCATGAAGCTGGCTTGCCTTGCCTTGCCTTGCCTTGGACCAAAAACGATGTTACAGCCTGTTGGCTTTGCACGGCAGAATAGCGCTGATATGAAGTCTTTTGTGTGAAATTATTGGTGTCTGATCGTGCTTAACTTCTGAGAACAGCAGTTCAGATGAAATTGACTGTAAGGCACATGGCAGTCGGAGGATATTGTAATCTGTATTTAATCTCAGATTTTCAAAAAGGAGAATTTTTTACAATCCTTCTAACAGTGACTCTTGTACAACAACATAAATACTGTGCTTGGGGAAAAAAATAAAAAAATAAAACGAATTAATTAAAAATTAAGCAGTTTTCTTTTTTCTCTCTCTGTAAACATTGAAAAATGCAAATCAAGTCTCCTCAGTTCTCGACAAGACAACAACATCAAAATAACAACAACTGTTCCATCTGGAAGGCTTGGCCGCCTCACTATGCAAATAGTCTCTAATGGGCTCAGAGCGAAATAAAGTCTCTTTTTTATGCTTCCGTTACCTTCTCTTTTCTAATCCGTTTAATGTTGGAAGGAGTCAACAGTGCTCAGTTTTAGATCCAGTAGGGTGGAGCAGATGGGAGAGGGGGTGTGGTTGAGGCTGTGGCGAAGGGCTCCGTCCTATCAGAAGAGGCTGGTCAGTGTGGTCTGTGACGGACTCCGGCACTCGTGGACGTCCATGCCGCCCGGCACCGAGGAGAGCACGGAGGTGACGGTGGGCATGGTGGGGTTGGTCAAGTCTGTCAGGGTGGTGGGGGTGCTGGAGGGGCTCATGGAGGCGTTGGAGATCTCCGAGGCTGGGCCCGATGGCGTGCCGCCCTGCAGCGTGGAGCCGTCGGATGCCTTGTCCACCCCGCTACTCTCTTGCCGCAGTAGGTTCCTCCTGAACTTGGCCCGAGCGTTTTGGAACCAGACCTGTGGGGGAAAAAATCAATCCTGTTAATCCAGGGGGTATTATCCACTAAAGTTAGATTAATATAACTTTCCACCACAGAATTCCACACTTCCATTTACCAGGGGCTCTTAAAGGGACACTCACATTACACAAAAACTAGTTTGGACTTAGGCCGTGTTCAGACAGTCTGTGTCAGCCGTCAGACGGTCCAGCAAAGGCACCCATCATTCTATTCATTTTGAGTGGGGGTAGAGTGTTTGGGCGACGGACGGGGGGGCTGCACGGGGGACAAGCTAAAAGAATAAAACCGACTCAACTTTTGAAGAAACGCAACCAAACATTACGCTGCGTGGCCAGTCACGTAACCTTGAAATCAGACTGGTCGTGTGTTTGGAACTAACTAACAGAAAACATCACTGCCTTTATCGCTGCCACAAGAAAGTTTTTTTTTTTTAAATAATGGGGCTTTTTACCCTTTACTCAGAGTGACAGTGGTTAGACCAGAAAGGTGGTAGAGAGATGAGGCATGACACGCTGGAAAGGGCCGCAGGTTGGATTCCAACCGAGGGGGCGCATGCTCTCACTGGGTGAGCTAGAGAACCTGTTACAAGAAAGTTCTCAAAAAACTATGAGGCTCCTTTCTCTCTCTCCTGTGAAATTATGCTGCCTTTAAGTGCACTCGGAAATATCGAGATCTAAAAACGATACTAAGAAAAACATTACCTGTTAAATATAAAGTCTACTTGTACTACATCAGGGAGTTGAAGACAGGACGTCACAACAATTGGCCGTGACACCTGGCCATGCAGATACTGTAGTTTATGTTTTAGTTGTCGTCATCATTTGTGGAGCTCACAGCGATGAAAAATCTAAGTTACTAAAAAAATCTGATGTTGCCTCTTTTTCTAGACATTGTTTCCTGGTTGCTCTAGATAACCCAGACCAGTTTTCAAATGAATTATTTCTTTGGGAAAAAAGTAATTCCAATGATAACTGTTAACTGCAAAATCTGTGGATTATTTGTGGATTATTCACATTCAATTCAATTCAATTCAATTTTATTTATAGTATCAATTCATAACAAGAGTTATCTCAAGACACTATACAGATAGACCACACTCCAGAATTTACAAGGACCCAACAGTTCTAGTAGTCTCCTCCAGAGCAAGCAACAGTGCGACATAATCTTCCAGTGTGGTGAGTACCACAACAACAATTCCAATCACCTCCATTGTATTAGGCTGGAGGTAGTGGATATCTCAAAACTTAACGATATAGCATCTACAACGATACTAGAGATAAAAATAATTTTTGTAAGCTGGTCTAATTTAGTTGGTCCGAGCCTTTATCTCACCTCACCTTAGATTGACCTCACCAAGTCACAAATACCGCAACTCTTCCTACTTTGCTCAATGCTTTGTGAAACTGACCGTGGCTGTGCTTTTTGCAAATTTAAGTCCAGTAACTACAAGCTGCCCACCATTTTCTTCCTCCACCAGAACTGTGGAGGAAGATCTGGCTTGTTCACTCTATATTGTCATTTAAATTAAACCAATCAAAACCTTAGTGGCTGAGGCAACTCAGTGCCTCTACAAAATAGGCACAGGAAGGAACTTGTTTTGGTTAAACGTACACGTAGGGAGGCAAGCTCTGGAATTAAAGTCACTGTTAACTGTGTGATGAGAATTTAACTCCTAAAAAGAAGATATGACATAATTTCATTGCCAGTTCTCGCACGGAGGAGGTTCCCAAATTGAATCTATTGTACAATACCTGTCCAGAACCAAAAAAACAGCCAGACACAGTTAGAGACTAGCTAGTGGACATAGTGCAGCATTTAGCAGCTTAAGAGACAGACATTTTAATTGCGTTGGTGTTGACCAAAACAGAGCAAAAAGGAAACCATTACAGGAAGACAATTTTTTTTTTTAAATGCTATTGTTGCTCTGTACATACTAGATGTGTAAATAACCAACTTTTTACCAAACTTAAGCCAAATTACCGTTATAAGGCTAAAATATGTAACATATGTACCTTGAGCTCTGCCTTTAAGTTTCCAAAACACTGGTTAGTTCAACTTCAATACTCCACTTTCCCAAACGCAAAACATCATGTGCAAATCTAAGCAAACCTTAACCCAGTCTGTAACACATGAGGACGTTTTTTGTAACAGTTTTGGAAAACACTGAAAAATGACGTCATCCTGCTGATAGGGACGTCAGATCAGAAACCGCTCATATATGTACAAGGCAATGGTATACTATGTATGTTGTTGTTTAGTTTGCAGAACTTGAGGAGTTTTGCTAAAATGTAGGGCTAAAATATGTACGATGTTGCAATATACAACACATTTTGATGTTGCAAAACAACAAGCAGCCGGCACACAACCCTCCTCCTATTTGCTGTTAGTTAAGAGCAGACAGCAAAAAGCATCCCCTTGTCAGTTTGCAGATGTTCAGACTGGAGTCAAGGATGAAATAACTCTTAAAAACAAAATGCTAGGGCATTCTACAGTGGACAAAAGATTTTAAAATCATTGACTTTTTATGGCTCGCCATAGAAAATAAAAGCCAGTGGTAGCCACAGAAAAAAAACATTTCTTTTATTTTTGCACATGAAAATAGAGATTGTTGGCTTCCTGTTCTCACGCATACTGTAAGAATATAATAAGGGACCTGTGTACAGTGTATATAACCATAAAAGCAGCTATAAGTTCACTCATTATTCTCATATTTGCAATCGCAATGAAATTAATGGCTTCTTCCTTATTTTACTGAGGACACTTGAGTGTCAGGGTAAGGTTTAGCCCTACTGTTAATATATTTTTTTTAGTTCTTTAATTACATTTTCTTTTTGCACTTTATCTTCGCTCTCTTTTTCAATAACAAAAAGCTGTATCTGTGATGTGGCGAGTCTGTGCTGAGCCGAGTGTTGGAGCATGTTAGTACTGGAATGACGGAGCCATGGGAAACAGGCGGAGGGGAGATGCACTTCAGCTGGAATAACAGGCATTAGAACTCCAACGCATCAAAGCAAAACGACTGCTTTGTTTTCTGCAAGCGTTAATTAAAGCAGCGGGATGATGTTTTTTTTTTTCTTCCTTCTCAGAAAAAAATTTGATTCAGAAAACCTTTTTGTCTCATTTTTCTTCTTCTCAGTCCCCCAGATAATATGCTGTCGTCTTTTGTGGAAATCATACGCTCTGTTGTGCTTCTTCTTTCTTGGTGTGTACTACAGAGCTTTTTTTGTTTTTCATCCCTCAGTCCTCACCGTAACATCACATCGTCCATTGAAATAGACTGCATTTTGTTTTTTTGTGGCTTTGTTTTTCATTTCCAGGTAATTTTTGCTTTCTAATATGAACAACACATTGACTTTTAACAGCTTTTTTTTTCCTTGAGGAAATTAAAAAAAACTACTTATTTTCAATGCAGCTTTTAAAATTAATTTGCTATTTTTTGGACCGTGTGTTCGTTTAAATAGGGGGGAAGGAAAGAAAACAAAGCAAATAGAATACCTTTCTGGTTATGTTCAGCTTGTTTGCAGTTTCCTTAAAGTCATCCAAGAATTTCACTGAACTGAACAACAGCACTATCGTAAAATAAAGCAGCGGATTTGGCTTTGTTCAGGAAAACCTCACTTCATATATTTTACAATTGGAAGCAGTTTGATTTTCATTGGAAATAAATGACATTCCTTCACGCTTGTTGGCATTTGTCTCCCTCTCCCCTGAGTGAAGGAAAGCGTGCTCTCATCTGAAGTGAAAGGATGTTGTGGTTACCTGTAGGGCTGTGACGATACATCGATCCGGATCGATATATCCATTCAAAGATCCACGTCCAGTATTATCGATGCAAAGCTAAAATATCCATTGATGTTGTTTGTAAGATTCCTCTTTACTTCAGAGTTCCATCTTATAGTTATGCATTTTTTAAAAGGAATAGTTTGTGTTTTCATTTATACGCCAGGTGTTGAGTTATAAAACTGACAAATCATGTTTATTTTCTTTTTTGAGTTGATCTAAATGGAACTGTGTTAAATTTGGCATATGGTATTGTCTTGTGTCGATCGCAGGTTAATGAATCGCATTGAATCCAAACTGTAAGGTGACAGACTGTGACCTTTGTGCTGTCCTCGGGTCAAATTTCATCCGTTTTCAAAAAGATTTGTATCAGAAATGTGGTTTTCTTGGACCCGAAATGCTCAGAAATAACATGGATACATGGATGTGTTGTACGAAACCCATGCAACGTTCTTTGCAAGTACATTTTATGAAAATTTTTATTGAATTTAGGGTGTTTTTTTACAATTTTATAGCATTTAACAAAAAATGTTTCAATGGTTTCAAACTTTGATATAAACCAGTTAGTAAACCATGCAACATCCTCTGATCTTAGCTATAAGTCAAAATCATTCATTATTTTTAATTGATAAATTAGGTCATATTTCATATAAATTAGGCTACTTGACCATAAATAAAAAAGGGTTGAAAAAGTAACAAAAACAATTTTCAAAAGTGGCAGAAGTGTAAAAAAAAGCAACAAAAACACTGGAAAAGAAAGGACAACAAGTTCATGGTAGACGGGGAAGACAACAGGGTTAAGATATCAGCAAATATTGTCTTGTTGTCCAACAAATCAACATTATGTTGTATAATGATAAAGCTCACACTCTTACCTGTAAGACCCGCTTGGTGAGGCCCGTCTTCTGGGCAAGTTGTTTGAGGTCCTTTGCGTCTGGGTTGTGGTTAATGGCGAAGTAGGACTTCATGGTCCTCAGCTGGTGGTGCTTGAAGGACGTGCGCATGCGCTTGGTCTTCTGACTGGAGCTGTACTGGGAGTCCCGGTCCATGGACTCGCCGTCGTTCTCGTTACAGCTCAGCGCTGCGGGCCAACAGGGGAGAAGAGCCGGTTAGACAGAGGGAACACGGATCTAAGCGCTAATGTCAGAGACGTTATCTAATATCGCAAGTTCTAGTACCGTTATATTTTGAGTGACAACACTGTATTAATACACAGACGCCAAGTATTAATCTATTATTATCTATGTGTTGATGTGGTATATGTCTTGACAGTCCCATTTTGTGGCAACAAAATTGAAGTGAGATGAACAAACAGAGAAATGTATCTTTTTTAGATGAAAACAGATGTTGAAAAAGGAAAGATTGGGAAAGATTTGAAGTTGGAACAAAGGTAATAATTTGCAATATATTGCGGAATATTGCAATTTGTTTAATTTTGCAATAATATTGTATCGTGACATGAGTATCGCATTGTTATCGTGTTAGCAAACAGCTTTTTTAACGTGTCAGCGTGGCGTTTCAGTGGCGTCGTTTGATTTATGTTTTATTGGAAAGATGAATGAAACTTAACCTAAGATGAAATGAACTATACTTAGTAAACCCTGTGCTACAACGAATATGCACTGTCATTTAATAAATGGGTCATATAGATCTGTTTACTCCTTCACTTCTGATCAAACACTGTAGAACAGCGGTCTTCTATGTTTATTTAAGCCAAGGACCCCTGAACTGAAAGAAAGACGGAGCAATGGTCCCCTATGTTGTTTCAAAATAAATTGCCTATTAAACTGGGTCTACGATAGCATGTAAGGCGGCCTAAAGCCTTTATACCTTTATAGAGCATAAACTAAGCTATTTAAATAATAACTGAGCATGATTTACTTCTATTTCTATTTGATTAAAATCATGTTTTAGTGTTAAACATACATGTGTCACACTGACTCCTTATCTGTGGATGGCTGCCTAGTGACTACATTACCTAGGGCCAATAAGCCTTTCATTAACGCTTTCTTTTCACAAATAGATGATAGCTGTTACTAGTAATACGGATTCATGTTCAGACATTTTACTTTTTGAAAAATTTATAATTTTGTGGCCCCCTGCAGAAACTCTGGGAACACCCAAGGGATCCCCGACCCCCTGTTGAAGATCTGTGCTGTATGCTTTGTGAACCCATTTTTGTTTTTTAAGATTATTTTTGAAGCATTTGAGGCCTTTATTACATAGGACAGCTGAGGAAAGGGGGAGTGAGAGAGGGAATTGATTTCAGTCGGAATTGAACCTGCGGCCGCTGTCTATATTTGCTACTGGCAGCGGCAAGTATAGAGCCTCTGTACACAGGGTGCACGCTCAACTAGGTGAAGTCCCCAAGTGCCCCCAACTCAATTGAGACCCAAAATTCTCATGGCCCAAGTAGTCAATGAGTATTCAATTTTTCAGAACACAGTCGTGGCCCCAAATGCATCGTATACATATGATATCTGGTGAATAGTCAAAAAACTGTCATATGACACCTCATGGCATTGCTTGACAACTGTATATTGAGCGGGTGAGGCAGGCAAATACTGAGAGGCAACATATCAAATATGGAATTTCAAAGAGGAAAAATATCCAATTGAAAGAAAGAAGGAAAGAAAGAAAGAAAGAAAGAGAGAAAGAAAGAAAGAAAGACAAATCAATGGAATTTTAGGCTGCAATTAAAAAATTAAGGATTTTTTTTGATATTGTAAATCTTGCTTTATAACATAAAACCTGTTGTAATTTCAATCAATAAAATCAATCTGATTTCAATTTCCTGACCTAACAGCTGTTTCCTCCAGCTGCACCTCGTCTGTCCGCCTGTCTGCCTGTCCGCCTGTCTGTCCGCCTGTCTGTCTGTCTAACTGCCTCTGTCTACATGTCTTATCTATCCAAGGAGCAAGTACTAGCCTGGTTTCAGCACACACACACATACACAAACACACACACACAAAACAGCAACAACAACACACATGTATGTGTCCCAGTCTGCAAATTTCTTGGCAATACTCAAAGTGTTGCTGCATGCATAACAGTTCGTGTTCAATATCAGAACGCAAATGATGAATATGAAGTGAGTGAAAACCATCAGAATAACACTTTACTTAATTAGCCAATACACACCAGGCTGAACAAATGCTGCTTTCTGGCCAAAGCATATGCGTTTTTAACAAAAAGCAGCCTGTTTTCCTGCTTGTCTCTCGATCCTCACACTGAACGTCTTGTTCACAGCGTTGAAGGCATCTGAGAGCTGCATGCAGCTGCAGCTCGCCACATGTTCTCATGTCAGTGCTCAGGTGAAGCTGGGGATGTTGTTTCTGGCTGGAAACAGAAGAGGGCGCACTGTCTCTACACTCTCCCTCTGATTCTGTTTCCAGCAATTAAGTCCATCAATAATAGGTGAAACAAAGCACTTTCACTTGTATCATTAATTCCAATGGTTTCAAAAAACAAACATAAAATTAAAAGTGGTATCTTAAAATGACTAATGTTTCCTTTTTCAAAGAAGAACCACTTGATCCAGGTGAGGAATGAAAAGGAAAGAAGCCAATTTGCATCGGTAACTATAGTAGGAGGACTTGTTGAAGCCTATTTAAACTTAACTGACTGTGGAGAAGTTTAGAAATATGACAGTCCACTAAACTGGCTCCTTTGTTTAGTCTGTAATCAACTTTCTTTTTTTATGTGAACGTTACAATTAAATGTAAAGTACAAAGTCAAAGGATCAGATAATGTGATAGTTCTATCGTTCCAAAGTTCTTGTGTTTCCCCTGCTCTCTGTTCCAGTGAATAACTCATCACATCACATTCTTCTCGCTGGTGCACACCCTGTTTGACCCATGCAAAAAGGTTTCAGTAGTGTGTGTGTGTGTGTGTGTGTGTGTGTGTGTGTGTCAGGAGGGGGGTCTCTGTAGATGTCTATGGAGTCTGACAAGTGGATAAGGGCGAAAGCAAGAGCCAGAACATCCAAAAACTTTCTTCTTTTTTTTATAACAGGTTGGCTAAACTGAAACACGACTACAAACCACCAACAACTCGAAATGATTACGTGCAAGATTTTCATGGAGAAAAATCTCGGCTGCATGTGAGGTTCTTGTTTTTTATGATATCATGATATATTGTTAGACGGTTGCAGCTCAGTCGCCTGATGAAATCTATAAGAAGCTATGTGACTATCTCATCCACATATCTGACACACTGGAGCTAAAAGCTGTTTGTAATAACTGTAACTAGGGCTGATTTTATTCATGTTAGAGGCCTGACTTAATTGACAAACCTTCCCACCGTAAATCACTTTTTTTCTTCGCCCATTTAACATTGTGTTACACTTCTCTTGTTATTAAGAGAGCCGGCTTGTTTTTGTCCTGCCTGACCCAATACTGGGTGCTTTTCTCTTTGTGTAATAGTTGGTATTCAGGTTTATTCATGCAC
The DNA here is from genome assembly GCF_013103735.1 of Etheostoma cragini. Taxonomy (NCBI): domain Eukaryota; kingdom Metazoa; phylum Chordata; class Actinopteri; order Perciformes; family Percidae; genus Etheostoma; species Etheostoma cragini. The sequence continues at coordinate 8,879,520 of NC_048411.1, read as the reverse complement.
ATTATCTGGCCTCAACATGAACATGCTGCTGTTGTTTCAGTCACAAAGTGTTAGCTCAATAAAAAATTAAATAAAATACACATATAGACTATATATCTAAACAGTTAGGACAGAACCATAAGAAAGACACTAACTTCCAGCAGGGAGATTACAAGACATTTAAGACAAAATTCTATCCAAATGCAATAAAAAACATAAAACTTAATTATTTAGCAAAATACATCTCTTTAGGGATGTTAAAAGCAGGCTATATTATAGTGACACTATGACGTGTTGATAACTAAGCCCACCGTTAGTTTAGTGTGGTAAAGTTATGATAATAACTCATTATAAACTCCCTACAGTAGTATTATGTATAAGAAACCGCAGGGAATAGGAAAAATAAAGTTTCCTATAATAAAGACATTAGAGGGAATAGCAAAGACACAATATGAGCCCCTATAGGAATGTTTCACAGATTCATTAATGAAGCCTGTCGGTCCTGATCAGCCCGTAATCACGCTGAGTGGCTGAGAGCGATTATGTTTTTTCTTTTAAATTTTTTACTTTAAAAAATGGCTTTTTTCAACTTTTTAGATGGAAAATCGTATTTTTTTTGTTTTTTTTAGGTAAATTCAGCATCAAACCAGGAAAAAAACACGAAATATATATTTATCGTTAATTATATGTAGGCCTTTTTCTTAACCCTGTACACCTATTATAAACCGCAACCCCCTTTAGGGCAAAAGGTGACTGGCGATCCTTGTTTCTGAAAACTTTTTTCTACGTTTTAGATCTAAAATCAGTATTTGTTATTGAAGTAGGTAAAATCAGCATCAAACCAGGATAAAGCACGACATGTAGTTTACATTAATCATATGGAGGTCTATTCTATAAAACCTCTATGACTTTCTCCTAACCCTGCACACCTTTGATTACCCACAACACCCTACTGGTGAATAGGTGATGCTCCCAGATTGTGAACGTGTTTCTTACCTGCGTTATAAGCTGCCAGCTCGGCCCCCGGCCCGGGGCTTTTCCTCTTCCTGGGCCGGCCTTTCTGCACTGTCCCCACGCCGTTGAAGTAGGATAGTCCGAGCGTGTTGGCCGGGCCGAGGCCTTTGTGCGGGACAACGTCCGCGTGGTTAAAATGTGTCTGATATTCTCCCTGGATGAGAGTCTCAAAGTGCAGCCGGCAGTACACCAGACTGTCCTTCATGCCAAAGTGGTCCCCGGTGGTGAGCATCTTGCTGCAGCTTGTGCACGTGAAGCAGTTGAGGTGGTAGACCAGGTCCCGGGCCCGCATCACCATCTCCGACGCGGAGATCCCCAGGTGGCACCGAGCGCATCTCTGCACCGAAAATCTTCTGCGGACAACACAGAAACCTCATCAGGGCTGGACACGCAGCCTGGCAGCCCAGCAGCAGGGTTTAATGTGCAGTGGGCAGGCTGGTGCATGGCCTACACCGGCTGGCAGTAGGCTAGTGTAACTATCTACTAGGCCTACTACTAGTCTAAATGTTGAGGTATTTGTTCTTTCTTTTCATGCCACTTACTAGTACTTCTACTCCGCTACATCTCAGAGAGAAATATATTCTACTTTTACTCCACTACATTCATCTGACAGCTTTAGTTACTTTACAATGAAGATTTCTGCACACAAAACACGTGCAGTTTATGAAATTTGAGGTTTTATAATGAATGAATCTAGCCAACAATATGTAATAATACGTTTTCCTGACGATGCATTTATAGAATACTTTAACTTAATGAACGTCTTCAATGCATGATTTTGACTTCTAACAGAGTTATTTTACAGTTTGGTATCAGTAGGCTACTTTAACTTTACTATTACAGACGTCATCACTATGTGGCGATATTGGAAATTAATAGAATATTGATATTGAACCGATGGTTAAGAGTTCAAACAAAAGCTGGACAAGAAAATTTTTGTTATTTGTAATTTTCTAATTGAAGAATAATACACAGCCGATGTTTCCCAGAGCCTCCCTGTGTGTGTGTGTGTGTGTGTGTGTGTGTGTGTGTGTGTGTGTGGGTGGGGGGGGGGGGGGGGTAGTCATACTGCCCTAGAGAGCTGCTACTAAAAGTAACTATTTCATTACCTGGGTTTTCAGTGCGGGGTGTAATATTACGGGATGAATGTGCTGTCTATAGGCACTGTACTCTGCTGAGAGAATTACAGGCCAACGATGGGCTCTCTGGCTAAAATGGAGGCCTACAATGGGATTTGTTATTATTGTGAAATTGGCACAAAACATCAGCTGTCATCAGTGCAAAAAGGCCAGCATCAGTTTTTACAAACCTTTATTATTAGGATAGAAGCTGTGAGAAAGAAAAGCATCTATAACTTGTGATTTTTCTTTTTTATAAAACCTTTTTTTAACAAAAGGAAGAAAATCCGATTTTTGCTTTAACATTATTATTTTTTAAATATTCCATCCGTAGTCATGTGTTGTATTACTTTAACTTAACTTTAAAATATACTGTAAATAGAGAGTGTCTTTCCCAGCCATATTTACCATATTTTGAAACACACATTTTACTCCATGAATCGTAAATATTGACTACGGAAGAGGATAAGGGCCACATGTGGAGAAATTGTTTTTATATGAATTTTGAGAACACAGCCGGAACTCTTCTTTGAATTGTGACATTTAAACTCGGAACTCAATCACATGTTTGCCTGAGATTTAGGGAGTTTAAAGTCCCTCCGCGGGGAGAATGAAGCGCCATGTTCCACGTGTGTCCCTTACACTTTAAAGTTAAGAAGTCATGACTCTGGAGGGGAATACAACTCCAAATTCTTTTATTCTCACAATTCTGACTTTAAACTCAGAACTCCAATACATGCTCCATATGCGTCCTAATAAGACTCCAAACTTTAAAGGCAGAATTGTGAGAATATTGTAACATTATTCTCACGTGTCTCTAGGACTTAAAAGTCCTAATCCTGGCGGGGGGGGGGGGGGGGGGGGGGGGGGGGGGGGGGTGTAGTCAGAATTCTAAGAATGAAGTACTTTTTCCACAATGGCCCTAATCCTCTTCCCTAGTTTACCGTCCCATAAAGATCCCAACCAGCGGTGCATGGTGCACGGTGCACGGTCCAAGGGGCTGGCCTGTGCACGCGCTCCTACCTGTAGTAGTCCTCCTTGCAGTAGATGCTTCCGTCTTTGCTGAAGCAGGTGAGCTCCGACTCCAGGTTGAGTTTGCATTCGCAGCACTTGAGGCAGCGCATGTGCCACTGTTTGTCCACGGCCAGCAGGTAGTAGCGGTCCGCGATCTTCCGACCGCAGCCCGCGCACAGAGCCACGCGCTCGCTGGCCATACACGGCATGGACTGCGGGTCAGGACACAGAGTCAGGACAGGATGGAGGATTGGAAGGAGAGAAAAACAAGACTCAGTACAAGGACCGTAAACGCCATCCTGATAGCCTAACGTGTAGTCATGCTAACGTGGGAATAAAGAGGAAATGAAATCCTGTCAGAGACGAGCCGGTTCGCTTTATATCTTCCAAATATTCCAAGAGGGTCCTCGGATCCAGCCTGGCTGAACAGGGGCCTCGGCCACAACTCACATACGGGGCTGATTTTAGAAATATTATTAAGACATGTTGTAGGACTATTAAAAAAAGTATTTTCCTCTAAACAACCTTGATAAAAGGCCTACCAGACATTAAGATATTAAATTAAATCCAGTAAGGTCACTCCTAAAATTTAAAAAAATAACAACATCTATATATATATATATATATATATATATATGATTCTGCTGCCACAAGGCACGATACCATTATAATAATTCTGGCATTGCCATTATACAGCAGCAGATTAAAAGAAAACCAAAACACAAAGTCAAGTGACTTTACGTAATGTTAGGTTGTAGGAGAGCCATTTGCATGCCATGTTATGGAAATTGTAGTGTTATTTTTTTGGACATGAGTGTGATCTGAGCTGTTATTTCCCCCCCTTAAAATAGTAACAATGTTGATTAAATGTAGGCCTACAATAACACACACACACACACACACACACACACACACACGGGTTTGTAGCACGGGACTGTCATTAAATGTTAGTTTCCACAAGGCCGGCGAAATAGACACATGCACGTGCGCACACGCACGCCTCCCACAAATAATTTGCAAACGGAGATGGAATCCGAAATTAGGATTTTTTTTATATCCATCCCCATATGCTCTCGTTTTTTTCGGTTCAGAACGATAACAGAAGTCCCTGACCATCATGATGTATGATGTGTGATTTATGATGCATGTATCTGTAACTATGTAACACTATCAGGCTATAGTTATGTAGCTAGAGCCTGATAGTGTTTACAAAATGGAGACAACGGAAAATAAAAGAATCTGACGCTACTTGTCGTTTTATTCGAATAAGAATAAAAACTTTTAGCTGGGTTTGACTGGCAGTGTTTGTGCTACAATTTGCCTGTGCATAAAATATCTTTTATTTTTTGGTTTATGGAACATTGGATATAGACAATGTGCTGTCAATGTTTAACGCTGTGTTTTGAACGCATCATATAAATGGCACATTTAAATAGGCTTAACATATTGCAAGGTTTTAAAACAAATTATTAAAAGTAATTTTTTTGTTTTGTTTAACAATTGTGTAGCTTTGCTCAGCTCTGGCTCAGTTTATCTGAAGCTTCGCTGGCACTAGAAGAAGTTTTGGAGTGAAAGAGACAAGGGGCTGAAGAAATCCCAATGTCAGGGCCTTGTTGGAGCAAGTTTGGGACGCGTTAAAAAGCAAACAACGACAAAAAAAATAAGAATGAACTGATATTTGTTTGCCAGTTTTTCCCAATGTGAATTCAAGTTCTTTTTTTAAAAACGTTCAGTGAAATAAAGCGCTTGGAGCTGTGAGAGAGCAGCCGCTGTCACATGTGTTCCAGGCTGCCATGCTGCCTAACAGGGCCAAGTGAATGTCTCCTACCGTCTCCGATTCCCCCATATCGATGGCCGAGCTGATGGCTGCTGACTCGCTCTTTCCTCTCCGGTCCATTTCTTCCACCACACCGTGCACGTCGCCTCCAGGGAGGCCATGGAAGAGCATCGTTGCAGCAGAGGGGAGGATGTTATAACTGTTCTCTTCGGATCTGCAAGCCAAGATGTCCATGAGAGGCAAAACCCTGCGCACTAACGCCACTCAAAACACTCGCTTTTTCTTTTCTTTTTCTTTTTTAAGGGTTTTTTTCCTCACTTGCCGTGACAAGTGAAAAATCCAGATCAGGGCAGGAAAAAATATGAGGGGAAAATTGGACACGTGTTCTCCACACTACGTCTCATCTGCCAATGGAAACCGTCATCCGAATCTCTGCAGCTCTCATTATCAATAAGCTATGATTAATTCAGAAACAACCGCGGCGATTTCTCTTCTCTTTTTCTGGAAATCAAACTTGTCTGTCGGTGTCGGGTAAGATGTTTCTGTCTTATCACCAATCTCTCTTTCTATATTTTCTTTTCCATTCACGATGAATAAACATACCAACTAAGGAAGCCCCGCTGCATGGGTCTCTCCGCGCCGATGCCTCCTCCTCGCCGGGAGAATCTTTTTTTTTTTTTTTCAGGATTTCGACAGTCTGCAAGTCATTGGCCAAATTCTCCCCCTTTTTTCTTTCTTTCTTTCTGCAAAAAACAAGTAGGCCTAACTGTGTACAACTCGCACAGCCAAAAGCCGGGCAGCAGCAACCGCCTTCTAACGCATCACACAGTCAGAAAGAACAAAATCAACAAAAAAAGATATGTCCAAAAAAAAAGCTGACAGGGAGCCTGTGAGAAAGGCTTCCTCCCCTTCCTTCAGGTTCAACAGTCCAAGTTGATGCTTGCAAGCAGCTGATTTATGTCGCTCAAACTACTTTTGCTTTTGCAGCGAGAGAGAGAGAGAGAGAGAGAGAGAGAGAGAGAGAAGGAGAGAGAGAGAGAGAGATAAAAATAGAAAACACCTTTTGCTTTATAGAATCCCGCTGGAGGTTCTTGGAGAAGCCGTTTTTCCTTTACAGTAGTCGGTTTGGTTAATGTGTTGTCTTTTGCCAAGAAGGCTGCATGCATGTGCGTAACAGCCGAAGAGGAGGAGTTGGCTTTTTACGTTGACTGATGATAGGCGAGTTTTCGCTGGCCCCCCAAAACCGCCGTGCCTCCTTCTCAGGTCCCGGTTGGACTCTCCGCTCCTTATCAACGGGGCCCTGTTGCGTCACGACGCACCATTAATGTTCATTGGCTGTTCCGCCGCCACCGAATTGCTCTTGCTGTACTTTTTAACCGAGCGGTCTGGGGAGGGGGGGGGAGAAGCCCCTCTGTCTCCTTTACGCACGGACCACCGGCCAACCTTTCTCTGTCTGCCCCTCTGTCTGTCTCTCTGTCCGGGGCTGCAGTTTGGATGGTCTGATTTTAAAGAGAGAGAAGAAGAGAGTTTCGGTCTTCAGAGGTGTTGGAGCTGTCTGCGTGCTGTGCGCACTGAGGGGAGTCCGCTGGGACTTTCACCCAGGCGACGCACAGAGAGAGTTCCACATTGTTGCTGCCGCAGCCTCCCCATGGCCCCGGGAGGCTGTGCACAGAACCTGCGGGGCTCCAACAACTCCATCAGGTCTCACCAAATCAGCCATGAAAGAAACAACCACACAGCGTTTTCATTTGTTTTTATGTGATGTTTTTTTTTTTGGTTTTAATTTTTTAAATTGTTATTAAAAAATGACAAATACACAATAAACAATACAAACACACAAACAACCTTTGACACATGTAATTTCACATTTTCACATTGTATTAAAAATATAAATCTTTATTTAACTGAGACACAATGCTTTATTTTGCTAAAAATAATAATTGGTGGCAAGATCGAAAAGCAAGGGCCCTGAAATGTCATCTTGTACTGTAAATGTCACCGTCCTCCAAAGATATTGAAATCAAATCAAGGAAAAAACATATCAAGCTCCAACAATGAATATAGCATTGTGTTGATGGAGCAGAGAGTGTGTTTAAACACATCATTAGAGGGATTGTTTAACCTAGTGTCAACGCGTAAAAATCATCCTGGCATCACTGGGTGTCATCTTTACATTTTAGCATCATTTATCCTATTAAAAAAAAAATAATCATAATTCCTCCCCTAGAAAGGGCTCCATCCTCTGAACTCCCCTGAGTGATTTGATGTCATGTGTAACCCAGCGGCTTCAGTCTATCTCTGTGTGTGTGTGTGTGTGTGTGTGTGTGTGTGCGTGTGTCTCCAGCACAGAGCGAGCCGTTTGGCTCAGCAGCGCATGAGGCTGATCCCGGATCCGCTCTTCCTAATTAGCTCTGTGCTCTTAATTGGGAGGAGAAAGTGGACTTCGTCATCAGAGGACGTGTTTGAGGACCGGAGGAGAGGTTTGATCGCGCACAAAAAGAGACGCTATAGTTACAGCGGTGTGGGAGAAAATGACACGCTATCACACACTCGCGCTCTGGCTTTTGTTGTTTAAACTGAAATCAATTCAAGCTGTTAAATGATTATAACCGAAATCCATCCAGCCATTCAACCTCCGGACCTATCAATCTATATTTTTATATATATATATATATATATATATATATATATATATATGGACAATGTGTTAGAAACGGATTAATGCGCTTTCACAATATCAGAATTAATGTGTCTCTTTTCTGTCTATTTCTAATTTATTTCTCTCTCTCTCTCTCTCTCTCTCTCTCTTCTTTCAAAAGATACCTGTCCTGCCCCCTCCCGCGCATAACAGCTCGCGTTTAGGCTATTGTAAAGTTTTATAGCACAAATATGATGTTAAGCTCTAAGTCCTTATGCAAATCAGCTCCTCTGTAATACCCTTAATTGAAAACATGCATATTTATCATCTGCGTTTTCTATCTGCTATAAGGCTAGGTTTATACATTAAACATAACGGCAGCGGGCATGTCTGCGGGCGTGTATGAAATATGATATTAGTTGGTAGTGTAAGATTTTGGAAAAAAATATCAGTTTGTATGTATTTGTATCAGAAGAGCCACACATGTCTTGTTCCCTCTGATTTGATTTAAATCGCTTATGAGGAAGAAGAACACGTTTACACAGAATTCAGAGTTGAGTTATGCAAATGTAGGCCGAGAGGACTATATGTTGGACTATTCTAAGTAATGTGTGTTCACAGTATTCACAGCAGAGGAGGAGAAAACTCACAATATGATAATTAACAACCGTATCAAGCGAGTTAAGGCAGAGCAGCGCTGGGTAAAATTGTCCAATATTTAATTCATCCATGGTACATTCATTTAAAAAAGGTAAGACTGAATACATTACAGTTCAACACACCCAACATACCCTGCTCTGTCTCTCTCTCTCCACACACACACACACACACACACACAAACACACACACACACACTCTCTCTCCCTTTCTCGCTCTCTCACACACGCAAACTCTCTCTCTCTCTTTCTCTCTCTCTCTCACACACACAC
>NC_048411.1:8850578-8870951 GCF_013103735.1 Etheostoma cragini | reverse complement strand
ACACACACACACACACACACACACACACACACACACACACACACACACACACTTTCTTTATTTTGCTTGGGGGCAGTAGACTCACATCTCCAATGCTTGGAGATAAAAAAGATACAAGACAGAGAATCAAAAGGCAAACCATCAACTGTCTATTGTCAGGGAACGATTATTCATGCTTTATACGAACAACTTCCATCAGTTTCTTCCTCTCATTATGACCTACAGGGCATTGGAAATAGCCAACCTTATTGACATTTTTAGCATAAGAAAGTTGAGTAATTCTAAAATGAAAGGGTTAATACTACCCTTCTCACAGATTTCAGATTGAAAGTATTTCCCTACACAGTGCTTCGATAAAATAAAATACAAACAATGAAATTAGGACTGTGCAATGTATGAGCTTATTCTTAAGCAAATTATTCCTATATTTTGTCACGAAAATTATAAGTTTTGTCAATGAGGTTTGGTGGAAACAATTCAAGAAAACTTGCTAGTTTTGGCATTAATTAGGTATCAGTGGTTTATTGTGTAATGGTTGCAGAAGGGTTCATATTAGGTCCGTAAAATATGTTGGTTTCAATCAGAGGTTCTCAAAGTGGGGGCCGGGGACCATAAGGGGTCCGTGAAAGTGTTCCAGGGGGTCCTGAACAAAAAGGTGATTAATTTATTTTCACTAGACTTTTACCCATAAGTTACACACTCACAGACTGTATGATTATTTTGCTCATGGGTTTCCTTTACTTTATCTAATAACAAATCTATTTTAAAACGAGGGGGAAAAAATCTTGCACTCTGCTCTTCCTATAGCATCACCTTCCATTTAGAAAAGCTAACGTTTCGGTCCCTACATACCTTCATCTTCACCATATTCTTGCTGATGGCCAGGAGGGACGGAAAAAGTTCTCTAAATAAAAGGTGACGCTTTAGCAAGAGCAGTGTGCAAGCTTATTCCCCCCTTTTGTTTCCAAGTCTACGTTAATGTCCAACACACCTGCACGGAAGAATTAGTTTTGATGTGCGAGTGATTTCTTCAAGAAGTGTGATAAAAACATCTAAAAGCAAAAATTCTATAAGATAGGGGACCCTGGGACAAAGGCCTATCTGATTGGGGTCTGTGGTCTAATTTGAGTCAGTTTAGGGGGTCCTTGATATGGAAAAGTTTGTCAACCACTGGTATAAATGATATAAATTTGTCACAGTAATCAGTAATCTTGTCATGTGACAGGTATTTTATAAAAGACTTCAATGAACAGACATGTCTGGTTCAAAATAATATCGGGGTGTAACCAGGACTTCAGATGAATGAATCTAAGCCCCCCTGAAACCCCCCCCACGACAAGTTTGTCCAGACATCAACAATATAATCACTTAATTTAGGTCCCCTTTAAATGTATACAAAATTATGAAACGGAAATGACCAAAGAAAGAGACAAAATGGCTACACAGAGACACAAAAACCCCCAAAAAGAACCAAAATGTATGGGAAAACTTGCATTTTTTTGAATTTTTGTTGTTGAAAAAAAGCTCCCCAAACGTAGGGAGACCACTGTAATAGTCTTAGGAATATGAAACTGAGACTAATGAGACACGGGAAAGGAGAAAGGAAATACAAGCTTGTTTAAGCTTTTACTGACCAAACATGTGAGATTTCTGTTATATTAATATTAAAAACACAACCTGGGAAATGACCCATTGGAAAGCTATCTCCAATCTAGAATGCACTAATCCTGAAAACCACATGGAACCAATAAACTAACAGTGTGAGCAGCTAACTTAAATACTTTGTTGAAAGCAAATGCCTTTGCGTGTGTGCTTGTGTGTGTGTGTGTGTTTGTGCGTGTGTGTTTGTGTTTTGTGCGTGCGTGTGTGTTAAGGCTTGGTGTTGCTGCTAACATGCTGATGCAGCTCTGCTGATTACTTCCGTCCCGTAATGATTTCCAAACAGGGCGGCCATCAATAAGACGAATCTGCATTTCTCAGAAAAACATCACCCTCGTCAGGCTCCTGGCATCTTTTTGATCTCTCCCCGTTTTTTAATTGTATTCTGCATAAAGGTAGAGGGGAGGCGTCGGGTGTGTGGCTTTAATGGGATGCTGCTGTAGAAGTGGGGAGCGGGTTTCGCGCTCTCTGAGGAGAGCTCGGCTATAATTAAGAAAGGGAACAAAGCCGAAGAGACTAAAAACACATGAAAGGGAGGAAAGCGGATCACCTAATCACTGTACAGTACGTGCACCGTCTACGCCGTCGCCTGCGTTCACTCACACACACACACACACACACACACAGACACACACACACACACACACACACACACAAACACACACACACACACACACACACACACACACACGTTTAATGCAAGGAAGAGTCACACAGGAGCACAAACACAGAGAGGTTCAGACAGCACACCTGAGCCTCTCTGATGTCAGTTTCATCCGTGCCGCATGTTTTCTTATGGGAGTACACTGTGTGCACATCAGATATAATGTAACCATCACGTTCATTCTCATATAAGCAAATGGCATTTTAAACTCTCTATGTCAGGGGTTCACAACCTGAGGCTTGGGGGCCCCCTAAAGGATCCCAAGAAAAATCTGGAGTCACAGTCTATGTCGATATATAACAATGTATAACAAGTTCCTTCCCGAGGCTATACTGCGGAGGCACCGTTGCTCCGTCTGGCGCTTAGCCACCACCTCTTTCCTATCCCGTGAGGCTGTGTGAACTTGCCAGACCCTCCTTTGCAGCGCTGTGGTGGAAGGTGGGGGAATGCACAATGCAAAATAGTTGAACATTTTTCTCTTTTTTGTTTGGCAACCCAATTACGCACGTTATATTTTGTAGCATATGTGTAGAATGATGGACATAATTTTTGCCCGGACAGTTACATTAGCCATATTAGCATGTACTGGGCTAAGCACTTAGCACAACAAGCGGATTGGCGTGTACGTCAGTCACACTGTGACGAGAGTAGATGAAACGAAGATGGAAGACATGTTGTGTATAGAAGAGGACCGTGTGTCAGCGTTGCTCTACCGTTGCTACGTAACATTGTGTGAATGGAAACACATCCAACATGCCACCACACATTCAACAGCATCACTCAGATGTGCCGATCACTGGGACGAGCCCTAACTAGCAGCTCTTGGACGCAAAGTACATCTTATTCTTTAGAAAATACTGCATGTGATACATTATTTATTGTAGGCTGCTGTTTCTTTTAAGTGCAAGAGATTGTGGCATACAACACACAGCAAGCTGCTGTCCATGGTTGTAAACAGCAGCTAAGTGATGACATGACACGTTTCACAGGCAATAGTTCAGTCCCTGAGCCGTGTCTGATCTAGGCTTAGATTGCCAATAAAAACAGTTTAAAAAGGAAAATAAATCAACACTGTTTTTTACGTTTTTCAGCTAATCCAACTGTCCTTACTTTGCAAAATGCCCACATAAGTCGTTTATTGATTCATATTTAAGTTCACAGTGGCCGTGTTAAATATGACTGGAGCAAAGCAGAAAGTTAGGTGACAAAGTATAAGAGCACCTAAATCCATGCAAGAAAAGGGGCTTTGTGTTCGTTTTGGATATAAAAGTAAACTCTGTTTCTTTTTTTAATTGAACAGATTGATGTCACATTCTGCGTCACATGCATAGTGTAGAAACGTAACAGATGTTCTGTTTGAAATGTTTTACTCTTCAAGAAGTAAGAGCACTTTGTCAACCTCAAAAACAACCCAAAATCCTCCAACTGATCTGAAAAATTCAAAATCACATGATTTGGACAGCAATACTTTGCTTATTTCTTGTGGAATACTGGATGGTTTCCCCTCTTAGGCCCTCTAAAATAATTATAATGAAAATGTCATTCATTCATAGACCTATACAGCTAGTGGTGGGTTGCAAGCACACATCTTTCTCTAGTAGAGGCCACAAGCCACACAATTGGAATAATGAGTCAGCCTGTGTCCAGACTAGTTTCATTGCTCGTTTTCTGTCCCCCCATTCTATATCCTCTTTCTAACTTGGAGGAAGTGAGAAAGGAAGGGAGGGAAATGAATGAGATGAACAAAATGGGACACCTGCTTATGACATTGCAGCATCCATCCATCCAACACTTAATGCTAAGGAAAACAAATGTCTTGAACGATTTCTCAAAAACCTCTGCCTTTTACATAGTTCCATTTGAATAAACGCTTGCTGAGCAGTTCAGTTTGTATGACGAGGATGCTCCATTTCATTGGATAAAGCTTCCTAGAAGTTGGGGCGGCTGATGGTGCAGACAGGAATGTGTAGGACGAGCCAACGGGAATACCACAGTAATGACCCATCCAAAATTACAGGTACCCACAGTAATGGCAAGTGGAAAAAGCAGCGAATTGAGCAGAGCACTGAAGAACACAGACTTGAGGGTTGTAGTCAAGACCACCATAGTTTTGCAGAAGGAGGAGGAGGGTCTGGCTAGTCCACACAGCCTGCCATGACAGGAGAAAAATGTGCCCTGGTTTATTGACATTTCTTCATGGCAGCGCTAAGCACCGGACGGAGCAATGGTGTTGCTGTAAAATATCATCAAGAAGGAACTTGTTTTGGCAAAAAATGCTCGTTCAAAGGTTGTTTTAGTCGTGGAACAGAAAACTCAGATTGGACAGATAGATAGATAGATAGATAGATAGATAGATAGATAGATAGATAGATAGATAGATAGATAGATTGTTAATGATTCCAAAATTTGAAATGGCCGCAATACGGCAGCAAAATATCAGACACAAAGCACATATACAGAAAACAAATTAAGTAGGACATAAATAGGTAAGAATGGGCGCCCAGGTAGCTCAGCTGGTAGAACGGATTTGACTCCGACCTGTAACCTATAACCTTTAAGAAATAAGAAGACCAGAGACCTAGACCAAAGTGTGTAGAGACCAAGACCAGACCAAGACCAGACCAGTGCCAGTCCCACACTACATGCCACGGTAAAATGTGGAAAATGTTAACCATAGGCACTCCTCAAATTTATCTGAAGGATCCCCATTGCCATAAAAAAAAACTTGTTCTTCATTCACCTCTTTTATTGCCCTGAGTGAATCATGACAAATGCCTTGATAACATTATCAAAAGGCAGTTGAGGTCTTGACTGGTCTTGAAATAAAATCCTGAGCCTTGTTTATCTGCGACCGAGAAAAGTCTTAGTGAAAATTCAGTCGATTCTGAGACGGAGCCGAGACCTTCAAGAAATTGTGTTGACCCGTCTCAAGACCAAGACCAATCCTAAGTACTACAACACTGACGCTTTAAATGCTCCGATGCTTCTTTTTTCTCACCACTTTTCAGCACAACACAATCCAGGAGGCACTGCTCACACGGCTGTCATGGTGTGGGAAAGTGACAGAAAAGGCAGGTGTTGGTACGGAGAGGGAGCTGGAAATGATTCAATATGTTCACTAGATAGACAAAGGACCCCATGGCTGGAAGGAGTATGCACTGATATTTAGACAACGATAAAACATTTTACAGACATTTAAGTTTTTTAGGAAATCTGGGGTGAAGACGCTTTGAAAAGACTACTTCACATTTGTTCTTAGGTGTCTAACCAAATGTCTACTCTAAGAATAAGTGTTGGGAGGGAGGGGCGGCACTGAAATAGAAAGTCAATAGTAAAATCTAAATTCAATTTTTTTTTTATGGCTGTAACAATATGGTTTAAAGGTCAACATGTAATAATAATGTTATGCAGCAAATACAGCCAATTCTACCTGCTTTATTTATATAAGTTACAGATGTATTATTTTTAATCTAAGCAAAGGTGGAGGACAATAAATGGGTGTTGTTATTAGCCAGGTTAATTACCCCACTGGACATAAGTACAATATCGTAAACATTTTGTATCTGTGATGGAGGTATAGATGCCAGATATATATAGACATACTGTATAATGCAATAAAAAGTGTTATCCTGAAATCTGTGTTTGTATTTGAACTTTAAGTGGTGAAGTAACTAAGTTTGTTTAGTTTGATCAACAACAACAACAAAGACTATGTTGAAATGAAAAAAATGCAGAGTGGGCAAATGCAACCAAATTATGATGGATGATTGTATAATCATGTTTCTCACCTTCATTAAGCACTTTGGGAGGGAATTAACTAATAACTGTAGGTCCTCATCTATACTGCACATGTAGTGCCAAAACATGTATGAAATCAGCTGGTCAATGTCCAAAGAATGATTCATGAACAAATCAATCAATTTGCATATATCCTTATTCTGTTCTTTTTTTAAATTTATTTATTTCACATTCTGTTCTAATATTTTAAATTCATTAATCATTTTTTCTCTTTTTGCCGTTTTTGGCCTTTATTTGATTGTGTTTAATAGAAGAGAGATAACCTCCAACAAAGGTGTTTGACTGGTTTCAAATGAAGTTATGTGTCTCATATGTCTCCATGTGTAGTTTTCAGGAACGCTCATACATTCTATTCTATGAAACTACATAAATCTCATTCTGTTTTCCCTGATATAATTTATGACCAACACACATTTGAGTCTGTTTTTTCAGCAGATTTGGAAAACAGGAGGAATACGTAATCAGTATATTAGACAAAGTGCATGTCAGCTTGAGGCTCAGCGTACGGTATTGATCTGCATATTTAATAGCAGGGATGGGTGACATGGACAAAATCCAACAATACAATATTTTTTACCTTGATATGGACATTGCGTGGATGTTGTAGGGTTGACTATTGGTGCTTTCACAAAATAGTAACACAAATAATTTGTGATAAATAATCATCGATAATGTGGATTTAACAACTATGTGGGTAAAGGCAAATAATATAACTACCAGAACAGTCTGGAAAGTTCTGAATAAAACTCTCTTGCACAGCCGTATGTAATAGTTTGAGTAGTTAAAAGGGTATTTTAAGGCTAAGTTTAGACAGCCAGCCTTAGTGCTCAATTATGATTTGTTGCCAGATCCAATTTTTATGACTGTTTGGGCATGATCTGACATCATATGGCATTAAAGTGGCCCAAATCAGAATTGGAAAAGATTGCATTCAATGTGATGTGGGCTGTTCATATTGTCATGAAAAAGTCTGAAATGAGCAAAACAACATTGGATTGGGGTCATTTTGGCCTGCAGTCTGAATATAGTTTTAAGTAATCTCTCAGTGGTGAGCTTCAGCTGATTCTGACCAACCTCAGATAAACTCTGTACTTTCAGCATCAGCATTGTGCTTTGGTTTCAGTTCAATTTTATTTTTAATATCAAATCATAAAAAGAGTTATCTCAAGACACTTTACCGATAGAGTAGGTCTAGACCATACTATAATTTTTAAAGACCCAACAAATAAAACAGTTTCCCCAAGAGCAAGTATTTAGTGGAACATGGGAAGGAAGAAGGTCCATTTTAGAGGCAGAATCCTCGAACAGACTCAGGATCTTTGGGCTTGCAGCTGATACTGATACCGATGTGTTTTGTGTCTGCGATGGAGGTATAGACGCCAGATACATATAGACATACTGTATAATGGAAGGAAAAGCACAAAGTGTGTGGAATTGAGGTATAAAGGGAATTAAAATGGAGTAAAACATTTGTACTTTAAGTAGTGAAGTAACTAAGTGTGTTTAGTTTGATAAACAAACTAAGAAAAGCTATGTTGAAATTAGAAAAAAACGCAGAGTGGGACAATGCAACCAATGTTTCTCACCTTCATTAAGCACTTTGGGAGGGAATTAACTAAAATCTGTAGGTCCTCATCCATGCTGGACATGTAGTGCCAGAAAATAAATAAAATCAGCTGGTCAATGTCCACAGTACAGAATGATTAATGACCAATAACAAATATACATAAATATGATTCATAATAATGGTAGCAGTTGGTATGATGATACAATTATAGTAACAATAAAGATAGCAGGACAGGGCGCAGCAGGGCATAGCAGGGTGTAGTAGGGTATAGCAGGGCGTTGCCCAGTAGTCACTCAAAGTGATTGAGGAAATAAGAAAGCCTGATTCTTTAAATTCAACTGTTTTTGTAAACATTCATGGAGCACTTTTAAAGTAATTAATTTTTGAACAGACACTTTTTAAATCATCCAAAATGACAAGATTACAAGGTTTTATCCTGGATGCAGATAATAAATGATTAGCATTGTCCGCGTGTCTTCTTTCTCATGGCAGAGTTGAGGTACTGTTTTTCTCCCGGTTTTGTAAAGCACCGTGCTCCCTCCCCAGCCGCTGTCAATCAGCCGCAGACTGCAAGGATTACAAAAGAAGCTCATTCTGCCACAGGAGCCCCCTCTTTGGAGAGCAATTCTAAAACTTACATGCCTCTTATTTGTTGGGTCAAAGGTTAAATTGCTGACCCTCCCCTCCATTCCACCCTCGCGCTCTCCCCACCGTGGCCAAGCTGTACCCTGAGTCTTATATTTACATGGATTAGAGTCCTTTCACGCTGAAGAAAAGAGCTGGTTCACAGTCAAAGCCCGAGGAGCAGTCCATGCTGCCCGAGTGGCCACATTATTCACTGGCAGACAATGACCATATTGTAGTTATGTGGAAAAGGAGGGGGCAGGAGGAAAGATAAATCCCCCCTTTGCCATGGCAAAGTCCTACACTTGTGCCACGGAGAGGGGAGGGCCGAGCCCCATCCGCTTTTTCAAGCAGAGCAAACAAAGCCTGCCCACTGTGAACAAGATGAAGATGTCAAAAGCTTTTAGGCAGGGGGGTGAGATGGGGTTTAGGGGATAAACCAACAAAACAAGTGAAAAGGTCTTTTCTCAAATGGATAAATCCTACTAAGTCTACATTTCCACATCAGATTTACTCTCTTCTTTAACATCCCTTCTCCTCCCCCTCTCAATAACCTTTCCAAGTAAAACCATACAGAAACAGATGAAGAAGGAAGGATGTGAACACAGCTCCTACTCACTTTTGTATCGTACAAAGAAATTCATGAGCTCACGTTTGAAAAATTTCAATCTTCATTTTGGAGTCTACCCACTTATTACAACACTTTATAGTAAGCATCTGACAAGCAGCAGCTATAATAAAAGTGTCCAAGCTGGCAGAAAGAACAAAACAGTTTTACATGAAAAGTCATATTAAAGGAGAGTTTGAAACCCTATTAAACCGATATCAGAACCACAAGCTCCTGACTACGTAATTTCCTGGAATTTCCTAACTAAATTAACTTTTCTGTGTCATTCTGGCTATATCAATTGCAGATTTAATCGCAGTATATGGTTATTTCCCCCCAACATGTAGCTATGGCAGAGTGACGTCTCAGAGGACAGAAGCCTGAGGCACTGTGGAGTGAACGACATAAAGAGGCCTGGTATACAGCCACAGCCAATTCACATGCAAATAGCTAGCCTTGCACTGACTCTGATTAACTCCCTGTGAGTTCATAGTTTCCATGTTAACAAAGATTTAGCCGCTTTTGAGTGAAGCAGTACATTAAGTGGGGAGAGGCAGAGGGAGAGAGAACTGGTGGCGAACCTTACAGTAAAGCCCCCTCAGGACATAATGCAACCTCCGTCTTGTCGGCCTAATCCACCTCACAGATGCAGGACACAGCCGGCGCTGGTATACAAGGAATGAGAAAAAGGAGACAAAAGAAAGCAGCACTCTTGTTTCTCATTCCATCTCAGCAGCAAAAGTCCTCCAAAACCCCATGACTGAACTGAGTGAATGACTTAGGACTGAGCCAGTCAAGAGCTGTGTGCCCAGTGGACCCTATGAATGAGAATGGGCCATGCTGCTCTATAGCACTGCACTGTATTTGCTTTTCAACAACTGTCCAGACAGTATTTCAGTCAACCTGATTGCATGTTGACAAAAAAATCGGCCTCACCCAATGCAAGTTTATCAAAATAATGACAATGTCTTAAATTGAATTAGAAGTATTTCAAAGGGTCCTAGGAACACTAAAAAAGTGAGAATATGAAGTGAGATTTAACTAGTAATAAAAAAATAAATAATTGTCATTCAAAAAGTGCTGCAGTTCCACTACTGGCCAATAGATGGTGGCTTCAAGAAATGTCAAGAAAAGCATTCTTGTAGTATAAAGTCAGAGCATATTTTACGCAGTACATTTGAGTTTTAATAGAAAATTTTCTTCAAAGACTGTATGCCTTGTAATTGATATTGAGAATGCATGTTTCCTTGCCAAAGCATTGATGCTTATAGTCCAATATACCTGCTTTTAACCATGCTTTTGTACACTGAAAACACTCAAACAACATATGTTCTCCAGTCAGTGCCCTGGAACTGTGAATGGCTGCCCACTGCTCCCATTGAGGGGTGGGTTAAATGCATAGAATGGATTTTGCTACATGTTTGTGTATGTGACAATAAAGTGCCTTTACCTTTACCTTTACTGTGTATCCTTGAGTGAAGGTTAGAGTTAGCTACCAGAAGATGCAAATTTTCCAGGAAGAGTGGGGTTAATATTTCAGGATGTGGATGAAATATGGATGCCATTGGGCTACAAGTGGAAGAAAAATCCCGATGGTAGGGTCAGCAGCAGACTCACACAAAATGAACACACAACAATAAGTATGTAAATGTTGCAGAGAAACAAAACAGCATGTGGCCGCTGCTGCTTTACTGTCATACTCTCCTGGAGTATCGGCATGTTTTGTTTGTGTGTATACATTGTGCAGCAACCCCTTCTCACGCCCAATTCGATTGGTCACTGGCCCTCAACCATCCAACCACCCAAAATTGCGCGTATAATTATTCTTCTTCTCAAAGAGAAGCGGTTTTGGGGTGGGTATGCTAGATAGGCACGTGTCTCAGTCAAATGTCCCCAGACAGTGTATTACTTCCCGAACCATAAGCAAATGTGTTGCTAACAAGCAAGCGTTTTGTCCGGTTCTTGGTCCCCTCACAAATTTCAACTCATGATACAGTAATACAAGTAATAGACTGTGCTCACTGTATGACACCGTGCTAAAAAATGGCCTTCTAGTAATGTTTTGCACTCTATTGCATGTTTTGCAACGCTAAGGACGAGCATAAGAGGTGTTTAAATTGAGTGGCTTTGCATTAAAGCAACTTTTTGATTCATATAGGCTGGTTGCTGTGTCAGCCAAAGCCTCAGCAGCAGCACTCTGCATGGTACTGCTCTGCTGGTGTGAAACCAAAAGAATAGCCTTTGTCAAGGTGTACTCGCTTCAATTCTCACTCATCTCCCTTGGCATAGGGGTGTTAAATTATATGCTCCAGAGGACTCCACATTCATATTTTTACAAGACCCAGGTTATTAGGCAAACAGGCTCTGCACATGTCCCCCGCTATGACAGTTTTCACAGTCAAGGATTTCGACCTTTATTTCCATCCAAGTATCGCCTGTGCACTCCTTCGCACCCCCTTTGACACACACACACAGACACACAGACAGACACACAGACAGACACACACACACACACACACACACACACACACACACGCACACACACACACTCCAAACTCCTACCACCCCTTGCCAATTCCCGCTCCCTCTCCCTCTAACTAGGCGAGAGCCTCTCAGTCTGTAGACGGTGTGATCACAGAATAGTTGCTATGGGTGTAAGACTCCAGGCAGAACGGCTGCAGATCCAAACCCCCCAATCTACTCCATGGATTGACAGCACAGCACTCAGTCCCCTCACCTCTCATTTTGCAGCTTTATTTATGGTTCCCCTCTGCATAGTTCATAGGGGGGGTGGGGGGAACGATGTTTCTGATGACCATTTGTTCCTAAAGAGGAGACAAATTACAAATGTGAGCTTCGCCTTTGTACTTTGAAAATGCCTTTTTCATAACCAAAAACGAGGCTGATGAAAAGACCAAGGAACATCAAAGTGGTTCGCCCTCCGACAGAAAGGTTAAAAGTTGAGCTTGAACACTGATTTTCTCACATTCTTCCCCGGCTCAATTCTCATTAGCCACTCATTTTAATCAGATGCACCATCAATTAGTATAACTTTTCTGTGTGTTTGATGCTTAAAAGTTGGATCTCAAGGACGTGGAACTTTCAGCGTACTCAGATGGGAGGCAGGCTCGACCCATCCAGTGCCTGCTGCCCTCATGGCTGTGTTTCGTTTATTGCCACCACAGAGGAAGTGGTTAATTCTGAGACAGCCATGTGGTTCAAGCCTACAGAACCAAGAGAACATGTATGTTTAAGTGAGTGCATGTGAGTGTTTTGGGGGGTTGCCTGTATATACAGCTTAGACACAGAGAACAGAACTATTGGTTATAGGTATAGGGTTAGACCATTCTTCTGATTATGGGCCACTTTTGCTAGTGTTAGGGTTAGTGAATCAATAAAAATACATTGGTTAAAGGTCCCATGACATGGTGCTCTTTGGATGCTTTTAATAGACCTTAGTGGCCCCATAATATCATGTCTGAAGCCTTGGTGCAGAATTACAGCCACTAGAGCCAGTCCCACGATGAGCTTTCCTTAGTATGGGCCATGTTTGAGTCTCTAGCTTTTGAGGGATAACTGTGGAAAGTTTTATCCTGGAAACAGAGATTGTCCGTTTAAGGACTTGCAGAAGGCTACATGTTGCAAGCATGCCAACAGCTGTGACATCCACACAGGTAAAAGCTGATATTTTTTACATGCATGCAGAACTATTGAACAGTGGATGTTTTGCAATGCCCAAATCTATATGTTTTTCATATCAGCTTTTCTCTACTTTACAAGATGTTGGTTATTGGGCTGTCTATAAGACCCGTTGCACTCTATTTTAAGCATATTTAAGTATTGTACAATTAGACGATGTTGAGTTCATATACTCTTTAAATTATCTAAGCTGACACGCCAGATGGTTTGTTACACAGAACCATGTCAAAAGCCATCCTTGGAAACTGTTTGGATTAGGTCAGGCTCTTTCAAAACTTATGTGTTTTCTAATTTGTGGGGTGGTTTTGTGGAATTTGATCAAACAAAATATAATGCCCATTAAAAGAACGTACAAAAGACTTATTTTTGGTAAGTACAGAAGTGAGGAAGGAGAGTGAAGGTCTCACTGATGGTGATTGTTTTTTGTTCACCTTTTCTTTATGGCTTGATGGAATAAGGCATGAATTAGAGATTGTGATTTGTTCTTGGTAAAGACTGGGGGCAAGATTAGAAAAGTCCATTCTTTTTTGAACGTGTCAAGTGTTATGTTGAATATTTTTTTGTTGTTGTAAATTTTTAGTTTTTGTTGTTCTTTTATTCGTTTTCTATGTTTTTTTAAGATTGTTCAAAAGAAAGATGTCATCCATTAAAGTGGATAAACTATCTGTTTATCTCTGTCTCTCATGTCTGCCACCGTTGTTTTGAATGAGACGTTGCAGCTGTCACACACCTAAACCACTCCCTAGCTGCCAGTTGCTCATCACCGGACGCTGATTGGTTCACTAAGCTGGTAGTTCAGACATAAAAGCATTCTATCAAAGCCTGAGAAGATGGATTTCCACGTGATTGTCGGATTTTGTGACATGGCAAGAATCCAGCTGCCTTGCAAGGTAATAAATTATCACTGTGTAAGCTATGAGCGAAAATCTTAAATTTTTACCAAAACATCTTAACCAATCTTCAATGACTCTTTAATCTGTAAATTGACCCAAAAGTCAAGAGGAAGAAGAAATTGCGTGTTAGGGTCTGTTCCACAAAAATAAGACTTGTCACTGTGTCAAGAGTTGATTCGACAGAATCCAGGCTTGATTAAAAGAATCATGCACAAATACAGCCACAGATACATACACAGGGATGTGGAGCAAATATTAGCTGTATGTGATGGCTCTTCTGTCTCTTTTTGTGTTTTTCTCTGTGCTGCATTACAGGTCCATGGGCAGTCCCCAAATCAGTGCAACTTGGAGCACCTGGCCAGTCTCCCACGAGTCCTTGAGATCTGTCTGTCAACCCGCTTAGTGGGCCTCTGGTCATCCATCCAGCACCATGTTTTTGTTTAGTTGGCTTTGGCCTGGTTAATACTTTTCATTCTTCATTACTTCAATATATCTTCGTTGTATATTTTGTTCATTCTTGTTACTTCATTATGAGTCCTTGTTGTTGCAAACAGTGTTTCTCTGGTCCTTCGTCATGGCTTGTGAGCCCCTTCATGACAGAGAATAATAAGATGTCAGCCAGACCAAAGCAGTGAAGATACAGATTCTGGGGAAAGAGAATGACGGAAGGTTTTATATATGTGGCCAGTATTAGTCTTTTGAAAATATCGGTACTAGCTGGCGAGCGTTAGTCTTAGTCTGAAACTTACTTTTAAGAAATGTTTAAATTTAAAAATACTCGAAAAAAAAACGAAACAACATGGCCAAAGCCCTGTGTGTGTTCCCTGGAGGCTACAATGTTTCAGCCTCTGGACTGTCTTTCAGCCAAAACAGAAACAACATTGTGATACTTTTGATCTTTGTGTGGTTTAAATGAATGACTTTCTAGGAAAAGTCATCCCAACACATCTAAAGGTAAAAGTGATTTGCTATTCATATTAGCCACCCTCAAAGGTGGGGCGAAAAGCCTTTAATAGAGATAAAGGCCAGACATGATGAATCGAAGAAATGGGCACATACTTCGGAAAAGTCTCTCCTCAGAAAGGTATTCATGGTGTTGCACCCTGTTGTACACACAAAACCTTGTGAAGGTAGTGGTTTGAAGAATGAACAAAGAGAGCTTGAGAGAGAAGTTCAAACCCTGCCTACTTCTCTCCTCCATTGGAATAGAGGTTCCACACATTGTGAGACAATCCAACACGCACTTCCTTTTAAGCACAGTGAGGCCTTAACACTGACTGGCAGTGGACACAGGATGCATTTTCTATGTAGAATTAGCAAGGTTTAAAATGATTAACTATTGCATTGTAATTAAACAAAAAAACGTTATTGAATAAAATATGACACATATGAAAAAATGACTCCATGCATGTGAACTAAAGTTTATAATTGGAGGCGAATAAATAAAAGTGCAGCCTAGCACTGTTTTGGTTTTGGTAATTTCCAGGTAA
Organism: Etheostoma cragini; assembly: GCF_013103735.1. Taxonomy (NCBI): domain Eukaryota; kingdom Metazoa; phylum Chordata; class Actinopteri; order Perciformes; family Percidae; genus Etheostoma; species Etheostoma cragini. Next base: position 8,855,950 of record NC_048411.1, on the reverse strand, counting down.
ATATGTGTGTATAAATATACACTCACCTAAAGGATAATTAGGAAAACCTGTTAAATTTCTCTATTTTCAAATCTATCTTCAAAAGATGCTAAGACTATACTGCAGTTTAGCTGAGAATTGTACTGTCACAGAGTAGTAGGGGTGAAAGATTCAATTTGAGCACAAAAAATAAGGTGATGGAGGCAGAAGGAGTCTTGACCAAGGTGTTGGAATAGGGAACTGCTGGTGGAAGGCAGGTAGCTGAATAGAGTAGAAGGAGTTAACACTCAGCTGTGGTTAATCTCCTCAGGGGGACTTTGGGGCAATATCCAGTTAGACTGGAATGTGAATGTGTGTGATTCTGACCAGGGGCTGGCACAAGTGTCTCTCACTCCTCCTGCAGAGAGCCTATGGTCGCTCCTCTCAGCAGTGTTATTTCTCCCCAGCACCCTATTAAAACTGCTCTCAACACATGGAACTGGCTTCAACCATGGTAGACAAGCAACTCCCTGGAGTCTAACCACTGTCGCTTGAATCCAAACCACACAAGACCTCAGAGTACACAAGCATTATATTGAACAATTAAGTCTAGCTCTTTACAGATGTTGGAAAGGCAGAGATTCAAACTTTGTAATAGGAAAATCCAATAATCCAATCATCAAAATTCCAAGAAGGAAACTTGGACATGGTATTTAATTTAAGAAGCTTCCGATACCCCTCTGACACCTTAGCATGGTTACGTGTACTATAGTCTATATCAACAACGTTTCATTTCCGGGATTGTTGAGGTGCCGGAGGGAAATTCCATCGGATGTTACCTTCCGCTTTCTGTGTGTGGGTGTTCTAAGGTTATAACTATGGTTAACTGCTCTGAAAGGTAAATCCAGACTAAGATCCAGCTTGCTAAATAACCTTTGAATGCACACATGTTCCACCAAAACAACATCCTTTCCGGCTTAGCACCGCCTATGCCATTTCGGCCTGGTTTAAAGAAATACCAATAAACTAGAGCACGTTTTGGTCCCATTGCGGAATGCTGTGTGACAATGCAAGACTACATGTACTGTTAATAACCGGACCACTTTAATTTTGACAAATATAGAAAATACTAAATACACTCTGATTTTTTAAGGGTTACATAAACACATCTCCCAAAAACATGTGCATGTAATGCATGACTGTCTAAATAAATACATAGCTTTTGAAATGCACATCTAGTTGCTAACATGCTACGCTACATGCAACATAAGTGGCAAATAACACTAAGAAAACATAAACTCCAGGATAGTTTCTTTGGTTCTTTCTTTTCAGTGACATCATATGACTACCAACACAGCTGAAAATGTAAGTCCATCAGAAAGTTTCTTGAGCTGCAGTTTCTCTAAGGGTCACTAACTTCTCTCTTAATAAACTCAGTTCATTTTCATGTAGTTTGGCCACATTCCACAGGCAATCAGTCCGTCTAAATTACGCGTTGGAGATGATGTTTAAATTCTTTGTTTCATTAAGAGGTTATTAACTATAATAAATTGTTTGCACATCCCATTTCAACGCCAAATTCTTCCCAGAACAATGCCAAAAAATCTAACTTAAATCTTAGCTTAGATGAGAAAAAACTTCATATAGTGTGTTCATCAGTAACATCACTGTTTCTTCTCTGTGGTTGTAATTATGACATCCCAAAGCATGAAATTCAATAAATAACCAAATCCAATAGACTGTGCTGCAGCACTGTATTGTTGTATTTTGTAAACAGGTTTTTAAAAAAGTTGAAAAGTTTACTTAAAACCTACCATGTACTGCATTGATATTTTAAGTTAAATTAGTATCCAATGCTTTGATTGAATATTTTAGTACCTTAGCATTTTAATGAATGCTCATTAGAATTTGAATATCAATACTTTTCTGTCGGTTTAGCCATAGTGTTGTCCAGCTAATTAACCAATTTTCATGTTATAATTACTACAAATTAACTGTAAAAGTAAAACAAAAAACAGTAAAATTGCCAGACAATGATTTTAATTAGTAAAAGCTTACCTCTTTTATACGGAGGTAGCTCTAGCATTTCCAGTTTTTAAGAAAAATCCTCACAACAATATCAGGAGCCAAAAACAAGTACAGGTGATATATTAAAATTGCTCTGAAGAAATGTTAGCAAATTTAAAAAGGCCAAGCATCTGAAATGGGCTGTTTTTACACAGTGGTTAAGGGGTTTACTCCCAGTGGGTTCCTCTCAGTAAACGTCAGGGGGTGTGTCCCCATATCCGTTGTGAATTATGCGAACTTCAGCAGATGGTAGTAATTTACAGAAACCTACTCTTTGTGTTGAAAGCAGAGCTTACACTGTATTGGTATTTTTGTGTTAAAATGCCACAAACGGAGCTGAGTGCTCAAATCCCTTCAAATGTTAATGCAAAGGCTGCAAGTTGATCACTTGGTGACAGAGGAGAAAAAAACAGTGTTAGCTTGTTATTTGAGCCTTTGTGAGAATAAAGGCCTACAACTGAACCGCAGTTTCATATGCACAGATGTACTTTGGTAAATACTAGTTTTACTATTTGGTGAATGGGTGCAACAAGGCACTTAACACTGCCAAGGATAGGTATTGGAATTTCAATAAGGCCACCCAGACTACAAATTTAAATGCAGATGCAATGTATGTCTGGTAATTTACAACACGACAGTAGACATCAATATGAAACTACCAAGTCTTGTTTTTGTATTACATGAATCCCCGGGGTTTGTTTCCCCCCTTTTACAAGCATGTGGAGTGTTATGTAGAGTGATGTGTAGCACATAAAGCATTCCCCTGTAGTTTACTGTGGGCTTGGCTGGGTATGGCAGATGTCTGCAACACTGCTCTGCTCCGAGTTGAGGGCTCCATTTCAAAGGCCTGTTTACTGGCAAGTCTTAATAGGAAGTGATCTTAAAGTGTTCCTTTAAACATGTCGGAGGCTAATGGTTTAATTTGCTCTGGGTATTGCTCTGTCTAATGAGATTTAGCATGCACTCCCAACTGCACCACTCAAACACTGATCTTTTGGAAAGAGAGACACAACATCCTCTATTCATTTGTAATGTTGTACATGTCTTTTAATATGTCACATCGTGGATTTCTTGCCACGTGGCTGCATCAGACTTGATTTTCCTTATGATAGCAATGTTGTTGTTTTTGTGTGCCTGTGTGGCTAACATGCTGATGTGTTGTTTGTGCAATATGTAAATGTGTTTTCAGATTACTTTCTTGTCTTTTTCATTTGTATCCTTCTGATTCTGCACCATAATTGTATGCTCATTAGAAATAAAAGGTGCAGTAAGCGATGCTGTGCAGAGATTGTTGATATTTGAACTCAACTGCCAATCAAATAACCCCCCCCCCTTCAGAAGCTCCGCCCCCAGATTCAAGGACAGATAACTACTGAAACCTTCTCCCCCACCATCATCTGTTGCTGCCAGTCGCTCATTGGCTGGAATTTTTTTTAGGGCTTTCTATTGGACTAACATTACTTACTATAACTTTTCAATATTGTTGTATATTTCAACATAGGCTACAACGAGTTTACAACAGGTATCATTATTGATATACCATATTAGGTAGTTGCTAGGCCTGCAAATTGTGCCATTAATTAGCTTGATTGTGTAATTCCTCAACTTTCAACTTCCTGGATTAGTCCCGGAATTTCGCGCTGGATGTACCGCCGGATTTCACTCTTCTCGGTCGGATGTCCGTTACGTTCCGCTTTCTTTTGTGTTGGAAATCTAAACTCCGGTGGATTCATGAGGAATATGGAATATAGGAATATTAACTGCTCCCCAGATCTCTGCAGGGTAAATCCAGACAGCTAGACTATCTGTCTGGTCTGAGTTTTCTGCACGAGTAAAACTACTTTTGAATGTACACATGTTCCACCAAAACAAGTTCCTTCCAGAGACTATTAGCACCGTGGCCCATGACGACTCCGATTGGTTTATTGAACTGCCATAAACCAGAGCAAGTTTTTCTTCCATCCCTGCTGTGTGGACTACAAGCAAGACTATTTGCTTGAGGACCAAAAAGTGTGTGTGCACACGTGTATGTTGCTGCATGCACGCATGTACACACTACAGAGCTGGGTGCAGGGTTGAACAGTGATGGATTGGGTCTCACAGGCCTCTGGTGTGTTCATTTTCAGAGTCCAGCCGGTGGTTTGGGTCATCCCAGGGATCAAAGGCTACGCCAGGATCACAACAGCATCCCTCCCACTGGTCCAGGGACTTACAACCCCCCTACCTCCCCATCCTCCTATCTGTATGAAGACATTTGAAGTTGTGTTCTCTTGTTTGACAGCTTCTTCAATTTCCTCTCTGATGGAATATGCCCTCCTGTACTCTTTAAGATATTTCTCTGTCATTTTAATTCTGATTTGTTGCTCATGTTATCGCAGTGATTTCACATCAAATTCTCCTCTGAGACTGAACAATATCTGGTTTCTGTGAAGCTGGACATGGTTTTTCCTTTGTTTCACTCCTTACCTCACCCTTAACATTGGTGAAAACACTATAAGAGCACTATTTATTAAACAACTAATTTTGCATTTGATTTGCAAAGACGTTAAGTTTACTTAGCTACACACTATACACTATACTATCTTTGTTTGGAGTCACACATGCTCAGTAGCTATGTAAGATCACATCAGCTAGATAACTCTTTCTCCAACTTTGGTCAGTACAAGGCGGGATTCGCTGGGAGGCTGACTACCTGTAGAACAGGGATATGGAAGTAGTTCTTTTAGAGATTATGGTGAACTAGTGTGTGTTGTAGCAGCTTGCCATTGAGCGCTAGCATGCTACTCGTCTTGGCTAGTGACGTAGAAAACCGTGCAGATTTTGAACAGCTCACCCAGAGACTGGAGGCAGAGGACATTCAGAAACCTGCGTCTCACTCAAAACAGCATGGATAATTTTTTTTCCACATCTGCATGCATGTGGAAGCACCAGAGACATATTAACACCATACCACCATACCACAGAAAAGTGATTTTTATTTTCATAATATGGAACTTTATTCAACATTGTGTGTGCAGGAAGCATTACGTTGTTAAATTTTCTTAATTTAGCGGCTGGCTAGTTAGCTAGCTAGCTTGCTGATTTAACTGTGTGTAATGTTACAGTGGTACCGAAAGTAAGCTGAACTGCCAGCTGTTGGTCAAAGGTCCCTCGACACCGCTGCTAGAAGCCTCTTTCGGAGGACGTCCGATCCCAGACCGTAACAACTGCAACTGTGCTGGGACTCTTCGCTACCCGCCGCTGGTATACTACTTTGCCGGTAGGCGTGTGGCAGAGATGGCAAAAGTACTCACTTTCCGTACTTAAGTGGAAGTACAGATACTTGTGTTAAAAAATACTCCGGTAAA
>NC_048411.1:8841627-8850478 GCF_013103735.1 Etheostoma cragini | reverse complement strand
CCCCCGTCTAAGCTGTGTTTCACTTTCACATCTGTGAGTTCTTGGTTACGTCCGTCTTTAAAAAATCTGCCTGCCTAATATGGTCAAATTGTACCCACCTTCCTACCTAGCTAGCTAGCTATATCGGTATGCTAGCTATAGCTATCTATCTCTCTCCCTCTAAATATATCAATACTGTCTATCTGTCTATATATCTAGCTATATATATAGTCTATCTATGTATATGTATGTACTATCTATAATCTGCTGCTGAACACTCTTTCTTACACTGTTGTCTTCTATCTCTCGTAACTCTCAATGGGCTCTCTAAGCTGGCTGGCCTATCGTCTCCCTTCCGTGACGTCATGCAATGCATTGTGGGAGAAAAGCAAACCACTGTAAAATATGACCTACTTTTTCGTGTTTTTTATGTTTTGTGATACTTTTTAATATAATATACAGTGGATAACAGTTTAAATGTTTATTACCAACAATCAATAAGTGCAAATTCGTTGGAAAATTAAACTTGCAAGATGGGCTTTAAGTGAAGTGACAACATGAGTTATACGACTTACAGTTCTCAAAGACTCTCACACACACAATCTCACCTGGTTATCCTCCGGACAGCTTGTCTCCTTTCCATTTCTCTCACTTTTCTCTCCGTGTAGCGCGCGCACCCGCTCGCAGTGTGTGCCGCGTGTCCGCGCTATTTTCCGACAAAACAACCTCTTGTACAAAACGAAAGTAACGAGCCAATTTTTAAAATGTAAGGAGTAGAAAGTACCGATATTTGTGTTAAAATGTAAGGAGTAGAAGTAAAAAGTCGCCACAAAAATAAATAGTAAAGTAAAGTAAAAATATCAGAAAAATCTACTTGAGTACAGTAACGAAGTACTTGTACTTCGTTACTTCCCATCTCTGGCGTGTGGACGGCCACTTTGGAAACAAACCATGCAAACCCCCAGTCCCAGGGTTCACAGCCTTAATGTTCACAACATTGTTCAACCTGTTCTCACTCCAAACTGTAACATACTGACTCTTGGTCAATGACTTGCAGCATCAAAAATCAGCCTTTAGCGCATGTAGGGAAAGCACAGGTCAGAGCAGCCGATTGACCATGCCACTGTCAGCTGAAAATTTTTTAATTGTGACAACAGTAGCGAGTAGTATGAGAGACCGGAAATAGAGTCCTGGCCAAGCATGTCTGAATAAGACCCTAAAGAGTTTGACGTGAGTCCTGGGAGCGTGAAAAAGGGACGCCAAGAGTCCTGACCAAGCACGTTTAAATAAGACACTAAAGGAGACTTTTGCGTCATAACAAATGCCAAAGGCACCTGACCAAGTGTCGCTTATTGACGCGATGGGAGTCAGAATGTGTTGCATTGTTTAGTGTCAAAGGAAAACTACGCACTGCAAGGACAATTTATGATGCTCCTCTCCTCGGCACTTTGAAATGCTGGGACCAGACGGAACAGTTGCTCTGGTGTTGCCTGAACGCTGTCGACTAATGCGACCGCCCCACTGACGTGGCGTGACTACCCTTAAACCTGGTAGGTTAGCAGGCCAATGGACCCCCTTCCGAAGCATATCCAGTGGGATATTAGATTTCAGTTAAATATTTAATTAGACAACTGCATGGGACTCAACAGTCCTCAGAAACTTTCCCATCATTCCCTTGCTTTTTTTCAGTCTGGTTCCCATCTTACCAAGTGGAGTATTTGAGAGGTTAGATGCTGGGGATAAGCTCCTCTGGGTAAAACTCCATGAAATGGAGCAATGGGATTACGGGGTCCGTGCACAAGTCTAAAGCAATCCACTTTCTGGCATTATTCACGTCTGCTTTTCATCTCCTTGTATTGTCTCTTATTTTTCTCTTAAACCCGTTGACTTAGATTACTGTTGGTTTTAATCAACAGCAAAGTAAAACAAATTTAAAAAAAAACATTTCTGTAGGTCAGTTTGCTCAACAGTTGTGTTCATGATATCCAGTATCAGCAGAGTAATTAGAATCATCAATAAGTTCAAAAGGGCCGTGTTCCCTGAAGATGGATTAAGTTGTAACATTGACACGAGTTTTAAATATTATCCATCCATCCATCCATCTTCGACCGCTCATCTGGTATTGGGTCGCGGGGGCGAGTTTTGGACTATATATATAAGTTTTAAATATTAGTGATATAATTATCAAGTACAAATTGAACAAGATAGCTCTTACCCAGTACTGTCATCCTTTGTGTTTCATATTATGTTGTGGTATGTTGCAAGTTTGGTTCAGTTTGAGTGGAATGGTTTGTGGTTGACTTTAATAAGAGCGGGGAGGGAATCAGACTCTTGACGCCAAGGGTTCTGACCTAGCACGTTTAACTACGACCCTAAAAGAGACTTTTTTCATCAATAACAAATAATAAAAAATACGTCATGCCTCTCAACCGAATGAGGCTGCTTCCAAAAGATGATAAAGGACCTCTTCAGAACTGTTTAAGCCCAGGTGGCACAACGAGTCATTTCCTAGTGTTTGTATTAATTGTTTTTCAGCCATTTCCTATGTAAAAAACTGTTGGTGTATTCCTCAAACCACATCTGTTTCAGGAGGCTTGGTCAGCATCCAAGATGTCTGATCCACCACTCAGCCTTAGCAAAAAGCAGTTAATCCTCTAAATTAATCAATAGGGAAGAAGAAGAACAAAAAGTCCTGGAAGTGATGACATGACCCCCACAATTCAATTCAATTCAATTTTATTTAAAGTATGAAATCACAACAAGAATTATCTCGAGAAATTTTACAGATAGAGTAGGTCTAGACCACACTATCATTTAGTGTGTCAGTGACGAGGAAAAACTTCCTTTTAGGAAGAAACCTCGGATAGACCCAGGCTCTCTTTAGGTGGTGTCTGACGATGCCCGTTGGGGGTGCGATGAACAGTGGCAATAATACTCACAATAAAGATAATGGAACTATTAGTAGTTGTTGTACTTCATGGTGTAGCTGGGCACTGCAGGGCACAGCAGGGTGTAGCAGGGAATAGGAGGGCGCAGAGCAGGACCAGGGCAACAGCTGCAACCATGATTTAGGTGCCACCCTTATCCAAGGAAATCTAATGAGCGACAGAAAACGTAAGGGCTCCGGGGAATAAGACCTCCAGAGCTAGGTTAGTAACCAGTATTCAGTCTTCAATATTAGACCTTTAATTGTTATTAACTGTTGTCTATAGGATAAGAGCAGTCTTAGTATAGGTCAGGAATTGTTGTTCTTTCTAGAACAACAATGTCCTGCGTTTAACCTGTTCAGACTATAGTTCCCGGCAACAGGAAGTTTGAGACAATGTTTTCTTTACTCATACATTGCAACCCTTAAATCTTTATAATCACGCTCATGCAGCACATCATTTGAAAGCTTAAAGTCTCCTGATTCCATCAAGCCCACACAGAAAGAAAGGTGACTAAGGTGGCTCACAGCGGTTATAATCATGTTATGAAGTAAAGAAACCCAGAAAGATTCGAGTCTAAATCAAGTGTGTTTTCCTACCTGTCTCCTCGTGTCTTTATCCACAGCGGTAAACAATCGCCAAAAACGTTGTTTTCCTACTTCACCAACACTCCAAGGTATTAGAATATCCAAGGCTTGTAATCCAAAATTAGCTGGTCCCTTCACAATCTTGTAGTTTCTGGCCAAGTTTTGACGTAGAGAAATCTTGATAGTTCACAGTTTTTGTGTTTTGATCGTTTGTATCGTCTCAACAAGGCACACTACAATGTAGCTCAGCCCCTCAGTAGAAAGCATGAAGCATTAGCTTTGGAGTGATGTTTGTTGCCAGCCAATCGGTCTAATGTAACCCGAGCTGTCCCTTATGGAAGCCAATGATGTGGCAGGATTGGGAGGACAGACAAGTGGGAAAGATTGACAGTTTTAACTTCCAGTTAGAAGAAGAGGTTATGAAACTTGTATCCCTGTGTAGCCAATAAGAAGACAAGTTGATTGATACTAAACATGTTAACACCATAAAATGTTAACCCTGTGATGGCTCCAGCTGTGTCAAAGCAAAAATATAGCCTTCTCTTGGCATTTCACCATTTCATCAAATTATGATTACTGACTTCTATAAATTTATGTATATAGTTATTCAGGTATATGTGTGACTGATGTGGATGTGTTTTTGTATTTCAGAAGTTTTGTACTTAGCGCTTTTTAGGCTTTTTTAGAAATAAGAAATAAGAAAAACGCACAGACACATCTGTAGAAATAAATTTGTATAAAATCCATTTTATAAGTAATTTTTTCTGTATTGTTTCTGTTTTAAAGATGTGGCTACGGTAATATGTTAGTATATAGCCCATGTAATATGCTTAAAGTAGTGTTTTTTAATAATTTTACAGATGATTTACTTGGACGGAAATAGAAATTCTCTGTTCTAACCTCTTTAGCTCTGTGTCAGTAAGGCCTAGAGTCACACTGCCACCAGAAACTAAAAATTGAGAGTGTTAACTTCCCAATGACCTCAGGCTCTTCCCAGAGGGCCAAAGGATGTGGGAACCGCATCACTTTTTTGGGGTAAAAATTTAGGCGAGAAAAGCATGTACTTTCAAGTGTTTGTAAAGAGGTTACAGAGCACATAGAGCCCTGATATCCACATTAAGTGTGTCTTGGATTACATGAAGAGATAGAAGGATTTGAGGATTCAAGTAGAAAAGCGGAATGTTGGACCCAAATGCGGAGACGGCAGAGAGGGCTTATAGGTCCCATGACATGGTGCGCTTTGGGTACTTTTATATATACCTTAATGGTCCCCTAATTCTGTATCTGTAGTCTCTTATACAAAATTCAGCCTTGGTCCAGAATTACAGCCTCTAGAGCCAGTCCCACAATGAGATTTCCTTAGTGCAGTGGGGCTCAAACGTTTGGGTACCCCAGGTAAAAAATTGTATTAATGTGTATAAAGAAGCCAAGAAAAGATGGAAAAATCTTAAAAAGGCATCATATGACAGATGAGACATTTGTACAATGTGTCAAAAAAAGTTAGATGTTATTTCCATCATTTACACTTTCAAAACAACAGAAAACATAAAAAAATGCGTCTGCAAAAGTTTGGGCACCCTGCAGAGTTTATAGCATGCACCGTCCCCTTTGGAAAGCTGAGACCTGACAGCGTCATGGATTGTTCTCAATCATCGTCTAGAAAGACCAAGTGATGTCAAGCTTAAGGTTTTGAATGCCAAGACTCATCTGACCTTGCCCCAACAATCAGCACCATGGGGTCTTCTAAGCAGTTGTCTAGAAAACTTAAACTGAAAGTGGTTGACGCTCACAAAGCAGAAGAAGGCTATAAGAAGATAGCAATGCGTTTTCAGATGCCAATATCCTCTGTTTGGAGTGTGATTAAGAAATGGCAGTCATCAGGAACAGTGGAAGTTAAAGCAAGATCTGGAGCACCAAGAAAAATATCAGACAGAACAGCTTACAGGATTGTGAGAAAAACAAGTCCAAACCCACGTTTGACTGAACGATCCATCCAGAAAGACCTGGCAGACACTGGAGTTGTGTTACACCATTCCACTATAAAGAGATACTTGTACAAATATGATCTTCTTGGAAGAGTCATCAGAAGAAAACCTTTTCTACGTCCTCACCACAAAAATCAGCATTTGCAAATGAATATATAGACAAGCCTGATGCATTGTGGAAACAAGTTCTGTGGACCGATGAGGTTAAAAGAGAACCTTTTGGCCCGGAATGAGTAAAGGTACGTTTGAAGAACAAAGAGCAGAGAATTTCATGAAAATAACCTCTGTCCAACTGTTAGGCATGGGGCTGGATCAACCATGCTTGGTGTTGTATTGCAACCAGTGGCACAGGGAACATTTCATGAGTAGAAGGAAAAATGGATTCAATCAAATTTCAGCAAATTTTGGATGCTTACTTGATGTCATCTGTGAAAACGCTGAAATTAAAGAGAGGATGGCTTCTACAAATGGATAATGATCCTAAACACAACTTAAAATCCACAGTGGATTACATCAAGAGGCGTAAACTGAAGGTTTTGCCATGGCCTTAACGATCCCCTGACCTCCTCATAATTGTAAATCTATGGATGCGTGACAGACAGAAATCTCAAAGAACTGGAAGACTTTTGGAAGGAAGAATGGGCGAAGATACCTCATACAAGAATTGAAAGACTCTTGGCTGGCTACAAGAACCGTTTCCAAGCTGGGATACTTGTCAAAGGATGGGGGAGTACACAAGGTATTAACTCTGCAGGGTGCCCAAACCTTTGCATACGTTTTTCATCTTTTCTTGGCTTTTTTAGCATTTTTCAATACCTACCTAAAACCTTTGCACAGTACTGTATTATACTGTATATTGGGGTCATTCAGCATGGAGAAGATTTTCGGCATGAACACCAATAACGCTAAGGCTGAATGAACGTAGGTTAGAGGGAACACTGAGCTAACACTTTCCTGCTTCCAATGCTCCAAATTGCAAAGCTTGGTCAGGGTCCCTTGGGGTAAGGTTACTTTGCAAAAAGTCTTTCTATCTAGCCCTTTGGCGTCATGCTTATATGTGCTTGGTCGGGACTCTTGACATCACCCTCTGAAGCTCCGGGTCAGGACATATGTTTAACTGACATGCGGCATGAGAATGCAGTTAGGTTAAGGAAAAGATGATGGGTGAGGTTACAAAATAGGGCTGAGGGAACACAAGGCTGAGGGAGCACAGGGCTGAGGGAACACAGGGCTGAGGGAAAATAGGGCTAAGGTAACATAGACACGATCAGGGCCGATGTGATTGCCGATATATAATGCATTCCTAGTAAAAAACAAACGTAATGTAAGAGAAAATATATTTACCTTGCAACGTAATTGAGAATACAGTTTAGAATGGGAAAGTAGTTTTTAGGAGACAGAGCTACATTGATGTAACACACAACTGAACTGAAGCAGCTCTGTTTCCAGGTACTTTTATTTGAAACTTATCAAGTCGACCATGGGCAGAGGTCATCTCACAACCTTCATCAGCAGATGGTAGTAACGAATTGATCAAACCTTTGAATTTTGAAAATAAAAATTGTGTTCCAGAGTTGCAGCTTGATTGACTGATGTTTCTCCTGAATACTTTGCAGAGGGCGGTAAATGTTAAAAATAAAACTCACAAATGGTAGTAATTAATACCCACGATAAGTGGTAAATATGTAATAAATTCCTGCACACAAATCAAGGTGCCTATGATATGTTCTATCAATGTAATACATATATTATTTATGCATTATAATACTGGACTGGAGTGCCAGTTGTGTAGGACAGTAAATTAATAAATGAGCTGGCTTGAGTGACTCATTGCAATATTCATAAGAAATAAATATTACTTTAAAAAAAACAGATGTTTACATGGAAATATTGCCAATGATTTCTTTATTTCTAACATAAGACAACCTTATATTAGAAAGCATCAGTGAAAACTCTCCTGCAGACGGGTAAATCTAGCCCACTTGAGGATGTGTGTGGACAGGCAGTACAGTTTTCTGCTAATGTTAAGCAGTCGTTTGTGTCAGGAGATGATCTATATCTCGTCCTGTTTGTGCCCTCTTCACAGCATGGTGCAGACACAATCTCCAAGCCAAACTAGCCTTTCTCTCTCCCTTGCTATCTTTAAATTGAAATATTGTGATAATTCCCCTGGTTCAGGGGAGGGTAGCTGTAATCGCCAGACAAATGATGTGGAAAAGCAATAAAAATCCACTCCCGGGAGACTCTTCTAGCTGGCCGAGTGACACGGCCATGAGGGATACGAGCTGCCGATGTGTCTATGGAGAGTGATCCAAGTTGTTGCAAAGCACTGCCTCAGAGCCATAGATCTGCACTGCTTAAAGGGGATTTGACTAAACAAATGGCAGCATATGGTAGATGAGAGAGAGGAGGCGAGGGGAGAAAGGGAGAGGTGGCATTGTTTTCAGAGAGAAAGGAAGCAGGGGGGTCCCGTGTCTCTCCTCCCCTCTTCAATCTTTCATTATGTTGTCACACTCTAGCTGCATGCTTCCAGTAACACTTTAATTAGCCTCCATGAGTTTAATTGTGCGTGTATGTCTGCCAGCTTGTTTTGCTGCGTAAATCTGTCTTGTTTGTTTTTTCCCACTCTGAGAATCACTGCTGTCAACTGTGCTGCTGCTGCAGGAAACACTATGCACCTTCAAGTTTAGGCCTTTCTTATTTTTTTTTGTATTCATTTTTACGATTCAGATGTTTTCTGGGTAGCTTCAGGGTAATATTATGCCTATGAAGCATGCTGAAGAAGGGTTTCCTGGCCAGAATGTTGGTGAGAAGTAATACTTAAGAATGTTGTCCAAAGTACCTTTGTATTAATATTATTATTTGACATATAATCTTTGGCGAAATTTAAAAAAATACTTTTTCTTTCGCATGTTTTGGAACATTTCTCCCCTACATATAATTTTCATTGCAAAATCTTTGATCTTGAATGGACAGATACATGTGAGAGACAATTAAATCAGGCTTAAGGTATATCCCTGTAGTCATTTTATTTTTTGTTCCCAAATTGTTGTGTTAGTATTGAATAGTCATTTTACCCATTTGTGGTGGGGAAGTGGGGCTTTTATTGTAACCTTTTTATGTTGTATTTTAGAGCAATGTGATCTGCTGTTTGGGTTCTGTAGGGGTTAGGGTCTCATGGATACTGTAAAGCCCTCTAAGGTGTGTAATGTGTAATTGTGAGCCAAATAAGTGAACTTGACCTGGTTCATAAGAAAATTACACAATATAACTAACCGACAAAAAGCAAAAATTCCCCACTAAATTAAAACTGTGTCTTGCAAAAAATGGTTTCCTTTATATATATATATATATATATATATATATATATATA
>NC_048411.1:8838362-8841527 GCF_013103735.1 Etheostoma cragini | reverse complement strand
ATATATATATATATATATATATATATATATATATATATATATATATATTTATTCCTGGCAGGCTGCTAACTCCTCTGCCAGCATCACCATGAGACATAAAAAACTAGAAAATAGATATGCCAATTTTTCTTGAGTTTTTTTAAAAGGCCAATCTGGGTCCAGCTCCGGAAGTTCTCCTCTGTTTTATTTTTTCTTTCCATATTCTTTGTGGTGAAACAAGGAGCATGCAGTTTGCTGGCAGTAAGAGGTTTAGCAGCCTGGAGCTAACGGCAGCATCAAACCACGTCTGTGTGTTTCCAAGTGAGTGTGTGTGTGCGTGCATGTGTGTGTGTTTCTGGAGCTGCTGTTGTTGCTGTTGCTGCTGCTACCACTTGCCTCTGTCTCCTCCCGTCTCTGGCCTAATCAACAAAACAGCCTCAGCTGCCCCTTCGGATCCCCTGCCAGGGTCCCTATCATCCTCTGATCAAATATTAATGTGTGATACTGAGCTTGCTCACTAATCCAAAGCCAATTAATATTATCTGTCAATTATTTACAGATCCTGAGGTGCGGAGGCAGATCCCCAAGGACTACATCGGCCAGGTTCAGAATACGTAATTGACTTCCTCTTTCTCAACCCCCCCCCGTCCCCCCTTCATTCTTTCTTCCTCTCCTTCACTTGCGATTTCTGTCTTTTTTTTCCCCTGTCTTTTCATCTCCTCCTTCCTTTTTTGTTTATGTGCGTCTTTTAAAGCCTAAATGGTTGTCTTTTCAGTGGTTCAGGGCGAGCGGCGCAGGATGCTGCCTGGGCATTAGCATTGCTGATATATCTGACATCGCGGGATAAGAGGCGGTGTGGGGGTGTGTTGGGGAGGGGGATTTCGGCGCTCTGCTAGGGCTTTGTGTCTGACTCTCACTCATACAGTGCAGTCAGGGAATACTGTCATTAGTTTATATCACTGATGCGCAACAACATAGCATATGTTTCAAATCCCTGCGCCTAGTGATTCGGATTGTTAACTCCGATCACTTCCATTGTTATTCCAATAGATGTTGAATATTCTTTTGCCACACATTTTTTTCCTTTAAGAGCCGGCCTTACAAGTGTTAGCTGGGTCAACTACAAAACACACACAAACACACGCACACACACAAACACACAAAAACACACACACACACACACAGGCTGTTTGTCCTTTACTTTCTTTCTCACTTATTTGATGGCTGAGAGAAGCGGCTGCTCTGTGTTAATGGAGTTTTTACCCTTAGAAATCTTTTATTTCACACAGTAAAGAGACTCCACCGTAGCCTCTGCCTCTTGTAGCTCATGTGGCCTTCATATACAGGGGGTGGTGGGGATGGGGGAGGCCTAGTGGCGGTGGTGGTGGTGGTGGTGTTTGGGGCGGGGGTGGAGGAGAGACTGGCATCTGAGAGGGAATAATAATGGCCGGTCGTTTGGATCCCTTGAGCCACAAAGCTAGTTCTTCTCCCTCTACAGAAAGGAGAGAATAAAAGGCCACAGAAGAAAGGCAGGATGAAAGAAGTGGGGAGCCATTTCTGGCAGTGTATTTGTGCAGCTACGAAACTACCACCTCCCTAAAAAAATGCACTTTGACCTGCTACGACCTTCTAATTGGCTGCTTTTGTGAGGAGTCGCAAAACGTTGAGCTTTCAGTCCACTCCTCTGTCTTCTTATTTT
Source organism: Etheostoma cragini (assembly GCF_013103735.1). Taxonomy (NCBI): domain Eukaryota; kingdom Metazoa; phylum Chordata; class Actinopteri; order Perciformes; family Percidae; genus Etheostoma; species Etheostoma cragini. The sequence goes on along the minus strand of NC_048411.1, from coordinate 8,839,849 downwards.
CCAAAAACCGCCCGCCTCACGATGTGTTGTGTGCTGGCTAACTTGCACGCTATATGTTGCACTAACTGCTCTTCTCCTCCAAGTTCTGCCTTCATTACGTCCTTTTGCGCTGCTCTTTCTAATAAGTACAGATGAGTTGTTTTGCCAGTGTTATTCCCATCCACCCCCCACCAAATGTGAGCAGGAAGATGGCTTCTTCTTGTTAGACGTGCCTTCACAGCTCAGATCTCACCGTTTGTGGGAGCGGTTTAATCCGATATGTAAATATAGCGTTTGATCCAAAGCGATAGTCTTAACGAGCAAAAATCCCTGCTTTTCTCCGCCTTTTCTGCGCCAGTAATTAAAACAAAGCCTGTTTGGGCTTTTCTCTTCTGTCTTCCTTTCTTTTTCTGTCTGTCTGTCTATCTTTCTCTTCCTCGTCTTCTGCTTTCCTTTCCTCTCCTCTCGCTCTCTTGTTTCTCTGCCTCTCTGTGTCTCCTCTTTGACATGAGCGCAGTGCAGTCTTGATTTTTACACGTTTCATCCTTTACGTTAGGCAGCTGCTGCATATTTTGCCAGAGCTGTTGCTGTGAAGTACGTTTGTCATATTGGAAATGCAATGTTTGAAGCCGGGCTCTTTTGAAGTGGCTGATGTGGGGCTGTTTTAACTGGAAGGCAAAGGGACGGCGCTAGCCCGTAATGGGGGTGTATTCAAATGACTGACCTCTAGATGACAGACCTAACCAACTGCGCTATGAATAAACAGCAGCTTGATGTGGTGCTTTACACTGTGCTTTGTTCAGGTGTTGGTATCATGTTCCTATCATACTGCCTGCTAAATGACTGAAGGTCACTGGTGTCTGTGGGATAACGCTGGGATCCATTTAGCTAAGAACTCAACAGTGACACGGCTACGAGTGAGTGCACAGAGCTAGTCGTCCTGCTGAAGTGTGTATGTGTGTTTGCGTGTAAATGTCGATGAGCAGATTGCCAGTGAGTCTTTATATCCGTATGAAGATATATTTGCCTTGCAAATAAGGAGGATGATTGGCTTATTTCAATCCAGTCTGATGAACAGCACATTTAGCTAAGTGTGAAAGGAAAGCAGGGGAAAGCCCGGCCTGTGAATGGAACCTGCTAGTGTATGGTGTGCTGTTTTTGCTAGCTCTTTGCTCTCCAAACAATGTAGGAACAAAAATTAAAGTCTACGTTTTGTGTTAGGTCTCATCTGTTAAGATTTGGAAAAAAAGGATGAAAAAAGATTTTTCAAGACAATTTTTATAGATTTTATTGACCCAAAGGAAATTTGCCTTGGACACATACTGTACATACACACATACAGTACATACATACATACATACATGCATACGTACAGACGTACATACATACATACATACATACATTCATACATACAGACATACAGATATACATACATACATACATACATGCATACGTACAGACGTACATACATACATACATTCATACATACAGACATACAGATATACATA
>NC_048411.1:8809409-8838262 GCF_013103735.1 Etheostoma cragini | reverse complement strand
CGGAAGGTTGGTGGTTCGATCCCCGCCCCTGAAGTCATTGTCGAAGTGTCCTTGGGCAAGACACTGAACCCCGAGTTGGAGTGTGAATGCGTGTGAATGTTTATCTGATGAGCAGGTGGAACCTTGTACGGCAGCCCCGACCACAGTGTATGAATGTGTGTGAATGGTGAATGTTTCCTGTAGATGTAAAAGCGCTTTGAGCAGTTGTTAAGACTGGAAAAGCGCTATAAAAATACAGCACATTTACATTTACAAACATACTGTACATACATAGATACAGTACCACTCCAACCAGACACACTCATATTACATGCACAGACTGCCACAAGGCGACAACAAAGTGGCAAACTTCCAGTTGTATGTCTCATCATATTAGTTGTCTTGATAGATCTATTTAATATTTAATAATAAATAAAATGATAACAGTACAATGATACATGTAAGTGTGGGCAAGCATCAAGTAAACACTGCTTAGCTAAATAATTTGAGTGAGCTAAGACAATGTGTAGGGCAGCAGTGTCAAACTCATTTTAGTTAATGGGCCACATCCCCCTCATCTGATCTCAAGTGGGCCAGATCAGTGAACCTGTCCAGAAAGATCAGAAACTTGTTCTCCCACAGAGTTTCTTGTCAACTTGATGTTGGCCAATGCAAGTTGCTTCTGCTACGTCAGCGTTCTATGGTCATTGTATGAAAAGAAATTATAATGTTACGGACCAGGGAGATAGGGCTTAAAGGTCCCATGACACGGTGCTCTTTGGATGCTTTTACATAGGCCTTAGTGGTCCCCTAATACTGTATCTGAGGTTTGTTTCCTAAAATTCAGCCTTGGTGCTGAATTCCAGCCACTAGAGCAAGTCCCACAATGAGCTTTCTTTAGTACCATTTCTGAGGCTGTGGCTATTGAGGGGGGGCAGGTTGAGGTTGGAGGTGTGGCCTTGACCAACTGCCACTTTGCTTGTTTGAAAGCCATGATGTCTCTTTATCATGGGTGAGCTGAATTATCTGGGCGGGCAAAAAACAGGGAAAGGGGAGGTATTATGAGGTCATAAGGAGCAAGATTCCATTGGTTCACACCTATCACCATTTCTTGGGCCCTAGGCAGTTTGAATCCAATCTGTGATGATTTATGCGTGTCTCGCCCCCTTTCTCACCTAACCGTTCTGTTAAAAATATGAGGTGGAAAAGCCCAAAAATTATCTTAAAAATGACAAAAATTTACGGAAAAAGAACATCCAAGTTCTTTTTCCGTAAATTTTTGTCATTTTTAAGATAATTCTTTGTGATAAAGTAGTAAATTTAGAATTGGAATTAATTACTTCGCTGTAATTTTCACACTTTGCAAAGTCATCCAGTGGGCCTGATTGGACTTATTGGCGGGCCGATTCTGGCCCTCCGGTCGTATATTTGACACCCCTAGTAGCTGTGGTGGTTCCCCAGAACAAATTAACTTAATCAGCTAACTGTACAATTATTGGCTCAGTGGTAAAGTGGTTGTCTGCCAATCGGAAGGTTGGGGGTTCAATCCCTGGCCTTGCACATGCAAATAGACAAAACACAAGCAAATTAAATTAAATTCAGTTAATTGATAACCTTCAGTAATTTGACAATACATGCACAGACAAAACACTTTCTCACTCCCATTTTGTAAGATATGGAAGCTTGGTCAGGAGACCTTTAGCGTCAATCACAATCACAGCTGGGCGCAGGTGCATTTGCTTTTTAAACGTTGTGGGCGCTGGACGTGAAATTGACAACTGCGTCGGTCTTAAACTAGCAAAGACACTTCCTTCGGGCTTGCACTGCGCCAGATGCAAGATGGGGCCCAAAGTCAACATTGCAGAACACACGAAGGCATGACCAGATTCATCTATAGGCTACCTAAAACTCAAAGAGTTACCACCAACTCTCCAGTGTGTTTTAGTGAGCTAATCGTTTTGGTTTTACAGCCAGAAACTTCACTATTACCAATCACAGCTTACCTAAAAGTAACCTAAAGTTTCTGTCAATTTTATGTAATGAAGTGATTGTCACATATATATGATGCCATCGGTTGAAATAATTTACTTACTTACATGATTAATTCAATTGTTTGTAGACTCTTTAAAACATCATCTTTTCTTACCTTTTCACCAAATCTTATTTCAAAACCCACAATCCTTAATGGGTCCAACATGGTTGTACTGTATTTCGAGCAGCAAATCCAAAGTCCAAATTACTTACAGGTGTCGTTTTAACTTAGAATTTGGGGGACTTTTAGTGCCCCAAACTGCATTTGTACGATGTTCCTTTACCTGTTCACAGCAACACTTTAGAATGGAGCAAACATATAGCTGCATTTAACATCTTAAGAGCAGAGAATCTGATACCCATAGCCCTAGGAAGAAGTCGTTATATAGAAAGAAAAGGAAGGCCAAGAAATCTGGCTTTTTGCTTTGATACACCACCTTCAACTTCTGTTGACTTGATGTTCTCCTAATTAATTTGTCTGCAGTTGTGTTACCTTGATGAAAGATTGCATTTGGAGGGAAAGAGCACCTGGTAGCATATGCTGCGGGGACTGATAGCAAGGCAACAGAGTGCCAGCTGCAGCTAACAGACAGGACAATTCAGCAGATTGTGTATAGGTTTGAAGCGACACACACACACACACACACACACACACACTTCACGCTTCAAGGGAGAGAAGTAGAAGGTTCTACACAAGCACACAGTGTCTTTGTGTGTATTAGTAAGTGTATTATTCAAGAAAATCGCAATACTCAATACTATCAAATTGCTAGTCTTCTAGATTTGCAGTAAATGAAAATCACAGTACAAATTGAAACGGCACCCATGTACGTTGAATTAATCGAATCGCCCCAGTCATATTCTATCTTTGTGAAAACTTGTGAAAGACGTGCTTAGTATGGCGGGCTTGGTTCATCTTCAGTCAATCTAGAAAGTTGCTGCAGGGAAACTTACTCGGTCACATAGACAATCTCACATTACCCGAGTACTTAAGTCTTATCACTTGCTCTCCGTTGATTATAGGATTCAGTTTAAATCCCTACACTCCTGTACGCCATTGCACTGCTGCCAACCTGTTCTCACTCCATGCTTGGGAAATATTGACGCCTGGACAGTGTCCCTCAGCGTCACATACAATGGCAAAAATCACACTTCAGCGTGTGTGTGGAACGCACCGGGCAGAGCAGCAGCTCTGTGGCACTTGAAGATGACGAAATTTTGAGAGCGACATTGGTAGCGAGCATTGGTGGGGGGGGGGATGTGTCAAACAACAAAGGACTTTCACCCAGGAGATTAGAATCACTTTTCCTAACCCAACTTGTTAACTTCCTAAACCCAACAACAGTATGCTACATTTACTGTCTGTCCCATGCAAAAAAAATTTAGTTCGACAAACACTTTGTTACTGTACTTAAGTAGACTTTTCAGCTAGCTGTACTTTACTTTATTATTTATATTTCATTATTTATTCCACTACATTTACTACTACTTTTATTTTGATTAAAAATTTTGATTAAGAAATTTGGCAGACTGCAAAATAGCAAGTTTGGTGAATGGGATGGTGATGAAGATAAGGTTTATAACCTGAGAACTGTTTTCGTGTAATTGAGTGAATGATTCTTCCTGGCAAAAAAAAAAAATTAAATTCTGTTTATGTTTGTCTCTTTGCTGATGTCAACTCTCTCAAAATACTATGTCGTACTTTGTCCTTTAACTCGGCAGCCACAATAAAGTTATGATCAAAGTTATTTTTTACTTTTACTTCTAATAATGAAGTACATTTACATGAAGTACATAAGAAAGTTACTTTTTATAATTCAGTTCAATAAATAACAGATAATTCTACTCAAGTATTATTCTAAAAGGGGACTTTAACTTTTACCAAAGTTATTTTCTGCTAAAATACTTATATTTTTAGTCAAGAATTGCTTTTACACTTTTGTACTTTATACAGGACTACTCGAGTTGATCTAGCTTTTGAGCTAGCCTTGCTCTGCCGATACCCTAACGACCGGCTAAAAAATCAAATAAAGTGTATGTCATGTGTGTGTTTTGGGCGTAACATGCTATAAATCAATCAGAGTGTCATCTCCCATTCCCTTTAAAAACCAGGCGCGTTTGTACCTTGGCATATTGGTATTACCATGGCGGATTTGCTAAGCAGGAAGGAGAGATTTTCAGAACATGAAACTGATCTGCTTGTGCGTAAAGTGAAAGCAAAAACAGATCATATCATAACACAATTTCACATTGGAATATTTGTATTTTTAATCTTCTGCATGTTTGTATGCTGTAACAACCTAGTGTTCACACACTGTTAAAATAACAATGATATTCTGCCTTATTAACTTTAGACCAGGTTTTCTGTCTTCTTAAAAATGGATCTTCCAGTTGGCTCTAGTTTTCATAAAAAAGGAAAACAGGTTTCTAAATGTATGAAGGATGCTTGTAGACATTCACTTATTTTGTAGAATCATGTTTCAGCCTAAACAACCCTACTATCAGATAAAAAAAGTCAGTACTTAAAAATTCTACTCTAAACCCAACCCTATGATTTATTTTGGTGCCATTGCAGGAATTACTGTTCCCTTTAACATGTAACATGGCAGAAAATAAAGGTTGTGGGGGACAGAGTGGTGAATGAGCGTGAGGTGAGTTGGGTTTTAATGCAGAGGACTTGAGTTTGCGTCACAGCACAGACCTGCAATTAGCGCCTCTAAACGCTGTAAACACGATCCTTCGCTGACCTTATTGAAGTGTTTTAGCTGCCTCACCCTAACCATACACAGTTTATCCCTAACCTAAACTTTGTTGCCAGAGAATTTGAAAAATGTTAACAATGAATGTAAAAAGAAAAGAAAAAAGTTGGATTTAGTTTTAAGTGTCCATATTATGAAAAAAACAAACACTTTTTCTGGGATTTGGGGTGTTCTTTTCGGTCTCTGGTGCTTCCACACGCAAAAAAAACTACGCATGCTGTTTTGAGTGAGATACAGGTTTATGAATGTCCTCTGCCTTCAGTCTCCGGGTGAGCTGCACGGCTTTCTACGTCACTAGCCAAGACGAGGTGGCTAACTGTAGCATGCTAGCTTGTTATCAATTGCTAAACACTGCTACAACACCCATTAGTTCACTATAATCAAAAGAACTACTTCCATGTCCCTGTTCTGCAGATATTCAGTCTCCCAGCTAATCCTGCCTTGGACTGACCAATGTTGAAGAAAGAGTTATCTAGCTGATGGGATCTTACCTAGCTACTGAGCATGTGCGACTCCCAACAAAGATAGTATAGAAGTGTGATTGCTCACTCTGGAGCTAAAACAAGTGAGATGTCTCACTCTGTATTTAAAATAGAGAACTAAACACACAAGGTGAAAACAGGATCTGCAGCATTGTGCAACAAAAGTATGGTGTTTTTTGAAAATGAAACAACAAAATCTTGGGGAAAACAACCATAAAGACGCTGAAATAGTGACGAAAACGTTGGAAAATAACCGACAAAACCAGACAGTCAGACAAAGCAACGGAAAATAATGGAAAAATAGATAAAAAGGCTGAAAAAACCCACAAACAAAACAAATGTTTTTTTTTTTTTATAGTATATTTATAAAGTATGTTGAGGGAAAGACAAAACAAGGGTTAAACCTGAGAAACTTAAAACTTAACATTGCAGGGTGCAAACCCCAGTCTCCAGTGTGCTTTTTGTCATCATGGTTTCCCGTGCCGGTGTGATTCTTAGTGCAGCCGTTTTTAGGCAAAACCTAAACTGAATTAACGTGAAATGCTGCAAAAAAAGCACACAAATTTGTGCCGTAAAGCCCCCAAAATAGCGGGAAAAATCATTAAACTAACTGAAAAAAACTCTGATCTAATGATTGGATTTGGACTTCTTTAATTATTTACTTACTTTACTAATTTAACTAAACTTTGGAGGATCCTGAGGAGTATCATTGTTGACTGTTACTCAGCATAGTAGACAAACCATATTGTCTGCATCTTCCAGAAGCGCAAGTTGACACACACACTGAATAAAAAGGCAACCGTGAAGTGCAAACTGTCCCCCACTTCCAAAAATATCAGCGTCGGTATCGGCCCTGAATAACACTTAATCAGTCGAGCACTGCTGCTCAGCAGTCAGGATCAGGTTTCTGTCAGAGTAGCGTGGAGCGATGAGACGGAGCTCGGCTGGAGTTTGAAGATCGACGGGTCCGCCGCTGAATACCACCTTGTGTTTTTGGATCCTGGGAGGACTGCCGCAGCAGCTGCCCTCCTTCACGCCTGTTTGTCAGGAGCTGTCGATAAGTCCTGCACTCGCTCCGCTTTAAAGGGGAGGGGAAGAAAAGGCTGAAATAGGATGCTTCCTGCCCTTTAACATGCCAGAGGCTTCGTTAAGGGAACCTGTGAAATCAGTTTAATAGGCTGACATCACCCCTGGGCCTCCGTGACCCAGCCCTCCAGAGACCCTCCTCTCCGGTTCCTCTCCTCTCTTCTTTTTCTCTCAATGTCTTCTTCCGCTTTCCTGTCCTACCCACCTAACCCACCACCTCTCCTTTCCTCTACTCTTCTTTTTTTTCTCGCTATTGATTGTCTGGTCTTCAATGCTCCTCTCCTAACACCTCGCTTTTTCCTCTCATTCTCTGGACCTTTTTCCATTTCTGCTCTGCTCCCCCCATCATCTCTTTTTTCCACTCTAATATACTTCCAATTTGCTCTCATCTTCCAATTCCTCTCTTGCCGTTAAAGATGTTCTTCTTCTTTTGCGCTCACCATCATCTCTTCTTTCTTGCGTTTTTTGACATTCTTCTCCTTTTATTTCTGATTGTCTTCTTCTTTCTTCTCCTCTCCTCTTTAAATCTTCCTCTCACACATTTTGCCTCGGCAGCGGTGTTTTGTAGTGGATCTAACAGGGGGATAGCTCTATTTTTTATCCAGCCGACCTTGATGAAAACAGCGGCGCAGGCCAGTCTGAGGACGACCCGGAGTGTGCCTGAACCCACCTGACATTAGTGAATAAAATATAGCGTGGGCCTCCTGTTGGGGACGGCTGCTGAAAGGGAGATCACTCCACCTCCTCTTATTTATTCTCTTTTCCTCCTTCTTCAGACACTAACGCCGGCAATGTGACGTTAATGTGCATACCGGCTGTTTGAACCGCCAACCACAGGTCAGCCACTTTAATAGAGAGGTTCAAGCCTCTCTCAAAGGGATAGCAGCTCGACGCCTCCATTAATGTAGAGCAGGAATGTAGCCGTAAAACAGCACTTCCTCATGTAAGGTTTGCCCGGGAAGTGCCGGGACCCTGGTGTTTTATCCTCTATCCTGCCATGAATACTGCAACCAGAATGAAAGAATCAAACAATCATTATAACTCTTTAACTCTTGTTGTGTGTTTTTAATGGTTTCATGTTTGTTTTGGATTTTTGGTTTCTGACCCGGAACATGGCAAAACTCTGTGCTGTGAATATTTTTTATTTCTGGATATGGTGTGTGTGTGTGTGTGTGTGCTGGTGCCTGCCTGTGTAAAAGTGTTATTATGTTTCTCTGCGCTACATTGTGTGCAGCAGTGTGGGTCCTGACACTGCCTAGATGGTTATGGCTGCCCATGGCTTTAGGCAGGCCTTGGGGGGTGCAGGCCCTCTCCTGGTGGGGATAAAAGCAGGAGGCATCTGGCTCCAGCGGAGCTCCAAAAACTCAAAGTAGCCTAAGATCCCCCTCTCCTAGTTTAGCCAAACAAGCTGGACTAATCCCAACTATCAGGGGATGCTCTGTCAAAACAAGCAGCAGGGCCCTAAGGCAAGCCGATCCACTGAGCAGTGAAGGGCCGCGGAGAGAGAGAAGGAGGCCCTCCCATTAGCATAATGCCTCTCGGTAGCGAGCTGGTGTGCTGGCCTGACAGCCTGAGCACAGGGGCACAGCTTCTCACAGGGGGTTTGGGCTCAGAGACGGGGCAACAGGGGCAGCGGGGGCAGCAGTGGAGATGTGGGAGCTTTCTGGCTTAAATCAGCGAGGGGCAAAACCCAGCCCAGCCTGCTGATGGCAGCTCCTCCTCTTTCTCTGTCTCGCTTTCTCTCTGTGTCTCTGTGATTTTGGCTCTTCTGGCTTATTTTTAGCAGCCTTCATCCTCCAAAAGCAGGTTGAGTCCTCTTCTTGCTGAATATGTAGGCCTATGCCCTGGGCTCGCCGTGGTTCACCCGACTCCATCGCTACCTCACAGAGCTATTCTGGTGCTGTTGATCCTGTGTTGTGGCTATACCTGCTGGAAAGCGGCTAAGAATTTGTGTCAGGAGAAGAAAGAAAAAAAAAGAACTGCTTGACACGCAATGCACTGTAAATCTCAGTCTTCACATATGAAACATGGCTTCAGCACACTCATTATCCTCCATAGATCTCTTTTGATATTCAGATGACTCTTTTTCTCTTAAAACCTTTGAAACAGCATGAGTTGAAAATGTGCTTGTATCAAGGGAAACACCTTCACCTCCTTTTTGTCACCATCCGGTGTCATTTAATTTTTTTTGTATGCAGAATGGCTAAATGAAACAAATGAGTTAGCTGTATATGTTATTAGCTCTAATGGGAACATAATGGGGTTAGCTTAGGCCACGTAATAATGAATATCAATATCAGCAGCCTGGCGTTTTATTAAAACCTTACATCATCTCTCAGACACTCAGTTTGAGAGGGGACTGAATGTCTATGGGGGAGGATATTTTTGGTTGTTGAAACACTTCTGCCCCAAGTATTAAATCAATGCCTTGGCTTGTTAGACATATATATTTATTTCACTATTTACACATTGTGTGGAATTTTTCATCAAAGGGTCACTTCGTCATGCGACGTGATATTAGCAGCCAAAGGTACTGAATTGATGATTCCCGAATGGCTGTTGCTTCAGCTTCACTTTACTAAAAGATCTTTTTTTTAAATAGGAAAACCCTGCCATCTTCCTCAAGTCCAGCTAGTCCTGCTGGGATTGTACCTGGACTGGATCCAGTTGATTATCATTTCAGCTCACTGTCACTCATAAGGAGGCAGGTTCCCGGGCCCAATTATCTTTGAAAACCCAAGCATGGAAGGCTGGATGTGATCAATGAGGCCGATGCCAGCGTCGATTTGCTCCGAGTCAAGCCTATTGATCAGTGGATGTGTATAGACAGACGTGAGCTGTATAATGTCAGCAGGGCCGGCGGATGCGAGGCCGGGAGGCTGAGGGGGGACGGGGGGAGGTAAGGTGGAGGAGGGGAGAGTGCGGGGGGGGAGGGGCGTGGCGGCAGCACCCGGGAGCCTCAGGTGTGCAGCGTCAGGAGGAAGAGGTGACAGTTTGTTGGGCCCCAGGGCCCCCGGGGAGGGGATCAGGACCTGCCCTGACTCCCAGCCTCCCAGCTCACAGCAGCAGGGTGACGAGCCGCCCCGGCAGCCCCTCCCACCTCCACTACCGCAATTAAAAGTCTGGCTCAGTTGCAGGCTGGAGCGCAATAAAACACAGAGCACAACAACCCTCTCACCTTACGCTGAGGGACTGGGACACACACACACACACACACACACACACACACACACAAGCTGGGACACTTCTGCCTCTCCTCTCGCTCCATTCTCACAAAGACAAAAGCTTAAGCTTAGGGGAAGATCATGGTTATGGCAAGTATAAATAGGGTTATAGGAATAGCTGCATAATAGAGCTGAACGTTTTGGGGTACCAATCTGATTGCCATTCTTCTGCCATTTACTGCCTTTACGATTCAATTAGCGATTCTTTTTTAAAGGTGCTCTAAGCGATGTTGGGTGATGTTTCTTCTTGTTGACATTCAAAGTATTTTAAAACAAAACAAGACTAGCTTGCCCCTCCCTCCTCCTCATCCTGTCCCTTCTCCCTCCCTTCTGTGCTTCTGCGCACTAACCCCCCCCAACCCACACCTCCAAATCCTTCTTGTCAGTTATTGACTGGAACGCTGGAACACTTTGTGTGTATGCTTTGTGTAGCAGGTACGCACAGTTTGTTTTTGTTGCTGTTCGTAGACACTGGGCTGTCTACAGAGACCATGTTTTTTTACAGTGTGTTCTGGGGACAGGCGGCTACCAGACAGTGAGTTGTTTTTTTACAGTGTGTTCTGGGGACAGGCAGCTAGCAGATAGTAAGATGTTTTTTACAGTGTGTTCTGGGGACAGGCGGCTACCAGACAGTGAGTTGTTTTTTTACAGTGTGTTCTGGGGACAGGCAGCTAGCAGATAGTAAGATGTTTTTTAAAGTGTGTTCTGGGGACAGGCAGCTAGCAGATAGTGAGATGTTTTTTACAGTGTGTTCTGGGGACAGGCAGCTAGCAGATAGTGAGATGTTTTTTACAGTGTGTTCTGGGGACAGCTAGCGGATAGTGAGATGTTTTTTGCAATGTGTTCTGGGGACAGGCAGCTAGTGGATAGTGAGGAGATGTTTGCTGTATGTGACAACAAATGTTCTAGCCTAAAACAAGCGTGACATTGCTTAGAGCACCTTTAAGTTTAGCTAAAGCTCAATGTTCACTGTGTCACAAAAAAATCATGGAGCATTATAACATGAGACACCATGAAAACTCTTCAGTATTATGCAAGGATGAGAACATACAGCATATATGAATTACCAGAAATGTGTGTTTTTCTTTTAATAAGCATGGGAGTGTCAAACACAGAACATGTATTGCGAAAGCTGAAGTTATGATAACAAAAACATTTCCACTTACAACATATGAGTGCTTTCTGTAAATGGAAATGTTTGATAGGTAACAAACTAAATAAATGAAAGCTCCACTGAAAATAGGACATTTCTGTAAACAATCTGTGTTATGTAACATTATTCCAGCATTTTATTATTATTCGCAGCCTCCACGATTAGCCAATCGCATTCTTTCAGATCTCGACTTTGATTTGAAAAGGATTCAGTTTTCATCCCTACTACAACAATAATACATTTTGGGATATACTGTACCCCAATTCACTAACTTAGCGAGTGTTAGACGAATAGATTAGCTTAGCATAAATACTGGAAACAGTTATCAGTGGTTAAAAAAAGTTGTTGGGATAGTATGTCTGATTCGTACAAAACCCAAGTAAAAAAATGAGAAGTTGGGGTTTTACAGGGTTTATGTGACGCCTATCAGCAAACTGAACACATGAAATGATAAGAATTATCATTTATTTTTCAATAAGACACTTTTCAGGTGTGTGAATAATAAATGACAATTCTTAACATTTTATTTATTCAGTGGTTTATTTGATCCATCTGTTCGATCTGTTTGTCCAACTGTACATTTTTATTTTTTGTGTAAAAGTAGTCAAATTAAAATCTAAACATTTTTTGTCCAAAAATACCAGCAGTGAAACTATTTAAGTACGAATTTAAGGTGTTTTCTGCTACATCGTATTTCTACTTCACTATAATTCAGAGGCAAATATTGTGCTTTTTACTCCACTCCATTTACTTGATAACCTAAGTTACTCTGCGATATAAGACTGATAAAACAAAATACAATCAAAAAATACATGGATATGTATTATTAATTATAGCTTAAGATGAGACAAGACTTTAGTGACATTTACCCAGCGGTATGTGAAGTCATTAAGAAAAGCCTAAATTTCACTAGCTGCAACAATCAAGTGATGAACACATGAATGTACTTTGTTAATATTATGACTGAAAACCTTTGACTTGTAACAGAATGTTTCTATACTGTTGTATGGCTATGTCTTAAAGACATGGGTACTTCCTCCACCACTGAAAAATACTGCATTTTCCTATAAAATATTAGCCAAATGTTTAATTGTAGAATGTGAAGGCGTCCCAGGTTGCTGAAGAATTGCAGTGACTACGTTTACATACACAGTAATATTTCACAATTATTCTGAATATGACAGTATTCCAAATTTGATACAGGTCATGGAAATTCCAAATGAGGCCTTTTTCTGAATATAGCATTTTCCCATAAGATATGTGGGATATTCCGGTATTATTCGGGTTTTAGAGACATCATCGTTGTGCCGACCTTTTTAAAGAAACTGGTTGTTCGCACCGTCCAACAAGTCCGCCATCGCTGCAAAACTTTGAAAAAAATCCTCTATGCATGGGCACATGTGAACAGGAATATTAGTGTAGTATTCAGTTCGATTAGCCATGTAAACAGCTGACTCAGAAAATTGTCTTTGCTTAGAATAAGGGCAAAAAACACAATATTATGTTGACATAGTTACTGTCATGACCTATGTGTTGGCTAGCTGGCTCCATGCTAAAACACAGAAGAGACAGTTTCTATGTCAGGTGAATGACAGAAGGAAGACCCAATTCGTCACGGAAACAATGGCAAATTCCAATTTGAGTGTTTCAGATTGCCTCTGGATCTGGTTTTGTGCATACTTGTGTGGTTCAAATTGGAATTTGAAAAAGAAAGTGCCTCTGTAAAGTGTTTTGCTGCTCCCACTGATTAGAAAACATTACATTCGCATCACTGTATTTGATTTCTTTCTCTTCCTGCTGCAGAGTGAACAGAGCCTCCAACTACTCCACACCAGCCTGAAGGAAATCTGTTTTCCATTCTGCCGCCAAGTCCCCAAAGCAGCCTCATCGCCTCAATAATGATGAACGATTATTGCCCTCAGATTGCTTTATGATATATGCACTCGTTAAAAGTAAAGGGCCGATCGTTTCACTAAAGTAACCTTTCTGTACATCATTTTGAGTGTGAAACTAATAACGGCCTGTTTCATGTGACAGACTGGAAACAGAGATATCCGTTGAGGAACTGAATTCAATACATCTTAATATGGATAATGCAGTGGAGCAAGCCGGGCTGTGATGTAATGACCACAAAACTATTCAGCAGTGGCATAATGAGACCAATCGCCACCTTAAATCTGTCTCTTATCTTATTTTGAGAAAAACTAGCTGAGCTCAAATTGTTCATCTCCATCAGATAATAAAGACCAGAGTGTAAAAAAGCAAATAAACACTTTGGGTCTGAGTACTTTCTCTGTCTACTTCTGCACTTATCTGCGTAAATAGTCTCCAAAACACTATAGTTCAATAAGTGGAGTTCATTCTGTGGCAAATAAAAGCTAATACCACATTCCTGCTTTGTCCTCATATGATCGCACCTCTTAATTCTAATGAATATAGTTCATTTAACATGAATTTTAATGAGTGTAATGTATGCATTTTGGTTCTTATTGATGTATGGAGGTCAATGGAGAGGGAGCGCCAAAGGCTAAAGTTGAGGAAAATACAGACATGGAGGAGATGAATACGAATTTGTGTGTTTGTGCGTGTGTGTGTGTGCCATTGCGTGTGCTTGTGTGTGTGCATGTGCGTATGTATGTGTGCGTGTGAGCGGAGGAAGAGAGAGAGAAGAGGACACTGAGGTACACAGCCAAAATTCCTCATTCAAATACTATAAGCACAAAAAGAAATACAAGCTTCATGAATTAATCTCCCCACTTCCACTTCCCCTTTGCTAAAGGCGGTCTTCTTCCCCAGCTTGAGTCTTTTGCTTCTCCTGGCGTAAGGGAAATTAATTAGCTGCTTGTCATCCTGAGCTGAACTGGGGGGAAATGGGAGAAGACTCTATGGCAAACAATGACTGGGATGGATTGGAGACTGGTTGGGTTGGTGTGACACTGCACACTGCAGGTGCTACCACGGACTTCTCCCCCCCGTCCCCCTCCCTCTTTCTCCTCCTGAGCCTGAAGGAGGGTTTGCTCGACAGCCCGACCTCAATGCACGGTGTAAAAGAGGCAGCGGCTCATTGTCTTTGAGAAGATGGAAGATGGAGAGGAGGGAAAAGCTACATTTTGTGTTATTAGAGGAGGACAGGTGGTACTCTGTTTTACTGAGCCCCAGGAAATGCAGCCTAAAGTTAGCCAAGGCTGCTTTCATGGCCTCGGGCTACAGGAGGGACGGAGATAGCAGGCAGCAGGTACTCGCTGCCATGGGGTAGATTTAGCACGGGTGTGAGGCTTCCGATTTGGTCCCACATACACACAGCCACACACACAAACCCACACACAAACACACACACATTACCCCATTTCCTTATTTGATCCAGGCAGGTAACTTTCACCAGCTCCACTTTTAGAGAAAAGTAGATTAAGTTGAAAGTCTGGTTGTGGGCTTGACAGGGACTTGGCGCTTTGCCAGAGCAGGTGGCATGAAAAGTATATTTTCCATGGTTTTCTTGTACACCACACTAGGTTTTCTACAAGTTTCACAAAATCATATTCAAGACTTTTATTTCTTAAAGATTATTTATTTATTTGTTTCTTTTATTAGACAGCAAGACAGTGAACAGACATGAAAGGGGGATGACACCCAGCAAAGGGCCACAGGCTGGATTCGAACCCAGGCCGCTGCAGGACTCAGCCAACATGGGGCGCTTACTCAGTAATCTATAGGCCACCAATATTCAAGACCTTTTAAGATCTTTTCAAAACCAGTATGAATGAAAATGAAGAACTTTTTCCCCCCAATTTCCTCATCAGCGTACAGGACTAGTCTAGTTTGGCTGCAGTATACAGTACGTTCCATGTTGGTCTCATAAGTAGTCATAATACAGCTAATTATAAATGTACTATTGACAGAAAGAACAACAACACCACAAAATTAAAAAAGAACATTGTACAGAGGTGAGGGAACATTTCAATGAGCAGGAAAGACATGTTTGCAGATTTGTAAAATATTTATTGTACAACATAATAAAATGTAGCAAGTCTTTGGAGATTAGACTCAACCATTATACTTATAGTTCATTTAGAGGGAAAGAGAACCATCTTAACCCCCCCCCCCCCGATGGAATCTGGACACCAGTGGTGGCAACGATGGAGGCTCCGGACCGGTCAGCTGGGGAAGATGACTGGAGGTGGAAGGGGGGGGTGGAGGGTGCACGCTTTGCCTGCAACGACAGCTGAATAACAAGGGAAAAACTGTTTTTTTTAAAGCAGGGTTGTGACTCTGTGATTGGCCCTCAAAATTCCTGGACAACTCTGTTTGGTTCCTGGTGGCGAGGAAAGTGAACGCCTCCAACAGCTGATTTGATTTAGGAAGAGAGCATTGATTATGAGTTAGGTCTTCCTGAAAGAATTTACACTGAGCTACAATAGAGGTAGGGAAAGTAAAAGCTGTTTAAATTTAATTCTTCCGCAAATGTAAGACTTTTTGAGACCTATGATTTAGATTTTGAAAATGTAGGCCTTTTTTACACTTTTTAATAACCTGCAGAAACACTGCATAATGTATTTTAACCTTGATGAAATAAATGAAATGGTGCTCGGACTACTGAAATCTAATGCCTGTGTCTATTGTGTTTGAGAGAGTGAAGCCTATGCCCAACATTTCTATATTTTTAGACATACACACGAGATAATGCTTTACAGGATGACAAAAGAGTATGATTCTGATAAAGGAAGCTTTGTTTCCCATGTAAGCCTTTTTCGACTGATACTTAGAGGCAATTAAGTTAGTCTTGCTTTGGCAGATCTACCTCCACAGCAACGCAGAGGAGGGTCTAGCTAGTCCACACAGTGCTCTGGTTTATTGGCGTTTTTTTAAACCAATGACAATCTTCTTAGGCGTTGCTAATTGCCAGACAGAGTCACGGTGCTTCTGCAAATTAGCCTCGGCAAGGAACTTGTTTTGGTGGAACATGTTAAGATCATGCACAGTTTAGCTCCTCCTCCTTTGTCTGGCCTTATCAATTTTAACTCAAATGCAAACAGAGTTACCAGAGGTGCAGCAAGGAGGGACTGCACAATCCCATTCAAAACATCTGCATTCAGCCAGGCCGTCTTCTCATTTACAGCATCACATCAGTGGAACTCGGTACCACCATTAATTAGAGAGTCCCCATCCTATTACTCATTTAAGAGTAATGTTAAGAAATTGATGATTGAAAATCAACACTGTCAACACTGACACTGGTCCCATCCACCAACAATAACTATCATCTATTTTGGATTTTATTTGATTATCTTGTTTATTCGATTGTTGTGATTTAACATTGTAATTTTTAACCTTTTTTCTATTGTATAAATATCTTCATTGTATTATAACTGTTTATTATTTTAGGATGTTTATTATTTTAGGATGCCTAATAACATCTGGCTAGGGGACTGCCGATGAAAATTAGCCTATGGCTAACTTGGGTTTGAATGTTGATCAGTGTACATTGTCCCCTTTTCAAATAAACAAATAAATGAAAATGAAAATGAAAATAAATAAAAAAAATAAAAAAAATGTGTACATTCAAAAGTGATCAACTGTGTCAATTTTTCCGCAATCCCGGAAGTGGAACGTTGTGCATATAGACTACATGGACATTAACCACCTGAAATAGCCTTAGTTGCGTTCATGCGTTATTACGTGCGCTCGGCTAAATAGCAATAGTTAATTTGCTGCAAAGAACCTTGTGCACAATGTCTATTTTGCAAAACATGTGTAAAGTGTAAAGGTCCTATGGTATGAAATTGTCACTTTATGATTTTTTTTAACATTAATGCGCGTTCCCCCAGCCTGCCTATGGTATCCTGCTCTGCCTTTGAGAAAATGAACGCTCAGATGGGCCGATCTGGAATCCCCCCCCCCCCACCTCCTCCCAGACTCAGAAAGGGCACATAGGCTACTAAGGTCAATGTGGAACTGACTCTAATGGCTGTAATTCAGCAACAAGGCAGAATTTGGGGAAATATACTTCAGATACAGTATTAGGGGACCAATAAGGCATACAGTGGTGTGAAAAAGTGTTTGCCCCCTTCCTCATTTCCTGTTCCTTTGCATGTTTGTCACACTTAAGTGTTTCGGAACATCAAACCAATTTAAACAATAGTCAAGGACAACACAAGTAAACACAAAATGCAATTTGTAAATGAAGGTGTTTATTATTAAAGGTGAAAAAAAATCCTAACCATCATGGCCCTGTGTGAAAAAGTGATTGCCCCCCTTGTTAAAACATACTATAACTGTGGTTGTCCACACCTGAGTTCAATTTCTCTAGCCACACCCAGGCCTGATTACTGCCACACTTGTTCACAATCAAGGCATCACTTAAATAGGAGCTGCTTGACACAGTAAGGTACACCAGAAGATCCTTAAAAGCTACACATCATGCCGAGACCGAAAGAAATTCAGGAACAATTGAGAAAGAAAGTAATTGAGATCTATCAGTCTGGAAAGGGTTATAAAGCCATTTCCAAAGCTTTGGGAATCCAGCGAACCACAGTGAGAGCCATTATCCACAAATGGCGAAGACATGGAACAGTGGTGAACCTTCCCAGGAGTGGCCGGCCGCCCAAAATTACCCCCAGAGCGCAGCTACGACTCATCCAAGAGGTCACAAAAGACCCCACAACAACGTCCAAAGAACTGCAGGCCTCACTTGCCTCAGTTAAGGTCAGCGTTCATGCTGACCTTAACTAAGTCAGGAAAAGACTGGGCAAAAATGGCCTGCATGGCAGAGTTCCAAGGAGAAAACCACTGCTGAGCAAAAAGAACATCAAAGCTCGTCTCAATTTCTCCACAACACATCTTGATGATCCCCAAGACTTTTGGGACAACATTCTGTGGACTGATGAGACAAAAGTGGAACTCTTTGGAAGGTGTGTGTCCAAGTATATCTGGCGTAGAAGGAACCCTGCATTTCATAAAAGAACATTATACCAACAGTAAAATATGGTGGTGGTAGTGTGATGGTCTGGGGCTGTTTTGCTGCTTCAGGACCTGGAAGACTTGCCGTGATAAAAGGAACTATGAATTCTGCTGTCTAACAAGAGATCCTGAAGGAGAATGTCCGACCATCTGTTCGTGTAATCAAGCTTACAAGCTTACGAGGAGAACAGTGTTCTTCAAAGATCTTCAGAGACTCTGTGCTACTCAACTTACTTGAGCAGTCCAATCAAATATGTAATATCAAGCATACAAATATCCTTGCTTTGGATTTTTTTTACTTTGGATACGTACACTTCTTGCTGATGTTGTGTGTGTGATGTACTGTAGAGTATCATTTGTATTTTCATCTTTTTTTAAAGTGCTGTTCACTGTCACTTTAAAAAAGGAAAAGCCGCAAAAATTAGTGTTAGTCTTAAAAGAAAAATTGGTTTCTTTTAACCTAATTGCCCAAAAATAACACGAAGGCTCCTCAAGAATGTGCCTTCGTCACCACACATGTAATTTTACGCTCCCATTGTAGCGGGTCACGAACTGGTCCATGTGATATTGCACACCAATATGTATGATTTCCTACGACATTAGGAGGGCAACGGACCTCCGTCACAGCTCGGTCGTATCAGCAGCAGTTAGCAGATGTGTTTGGCCTAAAACAGGTGACTTTGAGCCAGGGAACAGGGCACCGCGGACATTACGGTTACATTTTGAATTGGTTTGGATTCAAACAAACACACATTTCCTGGGTAAAAGTCTTTAGTTCAAACTAGGAAGCAAACTCCGCTCTCTGGCTTGAAGGTCCTGTGTGTCCAGAGACCTTATTGCTATTGACTGATTTCAATATCGATCGATCCAACACCAAATAATCTTTTGTACCTTAAAATAATGTTTCCAAAATTGTTTCAGTTGTTCATTGGAATGAGACATAAAGTAATGGTAATGGTAACAATAATGGACAATTCCGCTCCCAACCTAGTGTAAGGGGGATGAAGAGAACAGGTGCTTTGGTGCCCACTGTAAATGTGCTGGTAGACAAGTAGCTAATGCTAATGCTAATTTAATTCTTAGTTGGTAACGTAAGATTACGACACTCTCATTTATTTTTAGTTTGATTCTTATGACCACGGTTAACAACTCTGGGCTAGCTAACCCACAAATGTATCAGTAATGTTACCTGTATAGATAGAACACTAGCTAATCTAATGCTAATTTAGCTAGCTAGCACACCGCTGTCTTCTGCCTCAGTCTCCCGGCACCGCAAGGCTTCAGTTGGGATGAGAGCTGACAACAGCCCCCGTGGACACAACCACAGTCAGCCCCCAGGTAACTAGCATCCATCCGCTATCATTACAGCCTCGGCCCGGGGACACATCCACAGTCAACCCCCAGGTAACTAGCAACAATCCGCTATCATTACAGCCCTGGCCCGGGGACACATCCACAGTCAACCCCCAGGTAACTAGCAACCATCCGCTATCATTACAGCCCCGGCCCGGGGACACATCCACAGTCAACCCCGAGGTAACTAGCAGCCAGCCAGGTCAGCACTTAACTCCGGTGCTATGAACGCTAACGGCAGTTTACTAAACCGATAGTAAACAGACCCAGGCCCCCAGCGGTCTGAAGAGCGGCCACTCGTCACGCTAGCTACACCTCCGTTAGCGTTACCAGTGTCTCCTCCACTTTTAGTCGTCTTTACAGTTAACTAATTTAACAGACAAAACAGGAATTAGACACCAAAAGGACTACTAGTAATTAATCACTAACAACTAAAAGAATGATAACTCTGGGAGTTGGGTGTTGCGATTCTGCCTTATCCCACCGCAACACAGGTTTGGGGAGCTGAGTGTCGCGATTTCGGTTTTATTTTCCACATCATTACAGCCCTAGCAATGAGTTTGTGTTAGTGGTGCAGATACTTGTACTGGTGCGAAAAACGTCAAAAAGTGTCACAAAAATGTTAATTATTCAAAGGAGAAAAGTTACTCTGCCACAACATGTGATCATGACCTCAAATGATAACATGTTTGTTATTAATAATTAATATTGTACATTGTTCGTAACAAATATATACTACAAAATGGAGTATATGTATAAGGACGTATAGACATAAAAAAGATGCTATAACTGCTTCCTTCATTCATATTTTTTACAAGTTTATTTTTATTTGCATATGGCCAGCCTTTCTATTGATAATAATATCATTATACTACAGTAGGCCTACATACTAATGCATCAAATTAATTGTCAAAATCTAGGAATGCGGCAAAATCCCTAAACAAAGTCTAACGGGACAGGAAGAGTGAGATTGTTTTACACAAACCCCCAGATTAGCCTATGTATTTTGAAAAGAAAAGAAAGGCGTAAAATGATGTGTCTGTTGGAAACATCTATCAAATTTTTTGAAGTTTTCAGGTGCAATCACTTTCAGTTTGACCTCCAAGTAAAGTGGTTTAGATGTCTCCAGCGCGCTATTCTGATTAAGTTGTTGACTTGGCTAATGAAAGTGAATATTTTCCACTAATATTGCCGTTTTTACATGTAGCCGTGCAAAATATGACTTTTTCAAAGTTTTCCACCAGTGGCGGACTTGTATGTCTGGCTGAACTATAGATATATTCTAGGGTATGAGGAAATAAAAAACTGTGGGTGTATGTGTGTGTCGTCTGTCGCTCTGACAGCGCTGCATCAGCGCTCTGTGTCCTCACACAGAGACACAGAGACACGAAGACACAAAGAGACTGTTAGTTTAAAGCTTTTACTCTTACTCGTGCTGGCGCTGTATGTTAACAAGTTCTTAAAACCTCAGCCCTCCACAACAGCAATGGGCCTCATATCCTGAGCAATAAAGTCGACAATTCCTTCCGTGATATTATTTTTGCGTTTGGATGATAGAGGCTTAACATCCAGCGTGGTCTGGGGGGTCTGGGGGGGTCTGGGGAACGCTACCGTCGTTGCGCCGGTAGTTGTAAAACGATTATTAGACTATGAAATATGCCAAATCTGATATGTTCAGATAGCCTACTCAAAACAGACAGGGCAACCTAACGCAGACAAGTTAGCTTACTGTTTTTTGGTGATACGCCATGTTTGTTGTCGAGCTGCAATATGCAAACTGTTACTTGCAAACTTTGCATCCGACTTTTTCCCGTTATCTATTTTTGTAAACTGCTGCCACACTGCCGATGTCTACAAGATGGTAGAGGAGGACTGACTGTAAATTAAACACTCACAATTATATAACTATTCATCAAACCACTAAACCAAGGCTTTCTAGTTCTTTCTTCAATCTGTCCCCAGTGGGTTGGGCTTATCCAACACAAGAGAAAACAAGGGGGGTGTTCTGAAGACAGACTGTTACCTGTGCAACAGGGATGCTCTGAAAACCCCCCCATTAGCAATTAGTGCTTTCCAACCATATACTATGCTTCCACCTGATGAAAAAATCGACCAACCAGAATTTTGGTCGAGCCAGAACGTATCGACATATAAATCGACTAGTCGACTGGGAGATTACAGCCCTAGAGTGTGCGTGTGCGTGTTGCGTAGCCTTTGTGTGGCACCCATCACTTAGACCATAAGTGGATTGAATTTGGCCTTGCCACTTTCTGCTGGCACAGGCTCTGCTGTGTGTGTTCAGTGTGGTCTTTGTTGCGGACAGTAAGTGGATGGAATCTGGGCTTTCTGCTTTATTTTGGAAGTACATCCATTGTGAGGGACTGAGTTTACATTTATGTTGTAGCTGTCTGCTGAAAACCTTGTATGTCAAAAAACAGGAAATGAAAAAAGGCTCATTTGAAAAGGTTTTATTGAGGTATTTGCCATAGACGAAGTCAGATGTAACCGCCTTGTCTCTATTTAAATGTATGTGTATGTGTAATGTGTAATGTGTATTTGTATGTACCTGTCTTTGTACTATAAGTGGATGGACTCCTGCCACTAGTGTCCACCTTGGATGTGTGTGTGTGTGTGTGTGTGTGTGTGTGTGTGTGTGTGTGTGTGTGTGTGTGTGCATGGGAGTGAGTGTGTGTATCTGTACCTGTTTTTGTACTATAAGTGGATGGACTCCTTCCAGTATTGTCCACCATGTGTGTGTGTGGGTGCACGTGTGTTTGTTTGTGTGTATATGAAACTGTCTTTGTACTATAAATGGATGGACTCCTACCACTAGTGTCCACCGTGTGTGTAAAGTGTGTGTGTGTGTGTGTGTGTGTGTGTGCTTGCGCATGTGAGTAAGTGTGTGTGTCTATGTGCTTGTTTTTGAGTGGATGGACTCCTTCCTGTAGTATCCACCCTGTGTGTGTGTGTGTTTGTGAGTGTGCGTGCGTGTGAGTATGTGTGTGTGTGTGAGTGTGCGTGCCTGCATGCGTGAGCGTGTTGTCCTGTATGTGTTGTCTTTGTTGTGTGCCTCTAATCCCCAGGTCCCCGGGGCTCCAGGGGAACAGCTGAAGCAGGGGCAGCGGTGGCTTGTCAGCCTGGGGCTCCCGCTGCTCCTCTCCTTTTCACTGCTCCCCATATGGTCCTACAGCGCCGGGTCCCTGGGGGCCTGTTAGCGCCACACCACCCAGGCCCAGGCCCTGCCACCAGGCCCCTCTTGCCTCCTGTCTCACCCTTGCACCGGGGCCCGCTGTCACCCCTAAGTCCCCTCTACCCTCTTCCCCCTTTGTGTCCCCCTCTCCCCCTCTTCTTTTGATTGTCTGGATTATGTCTCGATATTAACCCAGATCTTTCCTCCTTGTTGTGTTGTCTTCTGTCAGACACACACACACATACCTCCCCCTCGCCTTCTTCTCTTCCCCTACCTCTTTAATTGATGTTTCTTTTCTTCCCTGACCTCATCTGTCTCTTATTTCTCCAGGCCGTGCCCTTCTATGCGGCGCGGTGAAGTTAATATGAGGATTTATGGCTCCCATTAGATGTATGAATTATCTCCCTTTCTTTCCTGTAGGAAACTTTTTTTGGAGTAACTCTCTGTCTAAAACCGCTGCCAACACTATAGCGTGGTACATGAAACTAATGCGTCACGGGCCGGCCTCCCCCCGCTGACGCCAAGGCTCCATGTCTCTTTAAGGAGTGATTTAGACTCTCCGGGCCCTCGGCAGACATTGCTGCTAGAAAGTACCTCAGTTTATCTTCACCAACAGAGCCCCGAGCGTCTCTAAATCAGCTGTCACTACCTCTCGAGGATTACCAGGGATTTATAAATGAACAGGGAGTTGCTGTTTCACACAAGTTATCAAACAGATCATAAAACACCATCTCTGGGATTTGACTGTTTGGTTACACATGTTGGAGCTGCGTCTTATGGTAATGCTGCTAGTTTGCTGAGTGTTGGCACAAGAGAGAGGATGTCTGTGATCTTGTGTTTTTTCTTCTTTTTTTTTCTTCAAAGTGTGAATTGGCTGCATCTGAGCAACTGGATCTCTCTTCCCAGCAACACATCATGGATCCACCTTAAGAGAACCCAGGTAGACATGATGTTGTCTAGATGTCATATTTACATTTAATTTTTGATATAGTCTTTTTTGATAGAGCTTTTCACATCAAATGTTGAGCTCCCATAAACATGCCTTTCTTGCTCAGTTCCAGTGGATCCACATATTGAGTCCTAGCGCCCTCTATTGATGAAAGGGCAATTTGGCAGTGTCCTAAAACGACCACATCACTCCTTCTCAGCAGGCCCACAGTGCATGTTGTGAATGGGTTATAGGCTGCAATAGCAATAGATAGAATTCAGTTAAGTTCAGACACATAAGAGATCAGACAGAGTGCAATATTAATTATCAAATTAGTATTCACTGTATTCAAAAGTCAAATAAATAGAGCGAGAGAACTCTCTTTTTAGACTTAAATTAAAAGGATATGAAGAACATTTTTAAAATATTTTAAATAACCCTGTGGTTTCAGGTCATTATTTCACATTTTTTTGTAAATTCACATTTTAAGGATATTTGCATATAACCTGATTCCTAATGTGTTTCATATCAAAATGTTCAGAACAATCCCAGCTTTCTGTATAGTGACACTCACATTTGTTCCAGGGCAATGTGTAAAGAGCACATTTGTCCCTAAAGCTGAAAAGTTGATGTTCTCTTTTTTTGAAATTGCTCAAACCTTTTGTGAAAATAAACCTACTCTTACATACACTTGACAAGTATTGTTACAAAAGTCCTGGGTTCACAAAAGTGGCCTAATATATGAATAAAATAGTATAAGTATGTCGAAAACTAAAATTTTGTAATAATGCTTTTGGAATAGGACTGTTGTCACACATGGTTTGGACTTGCCGGTGTGTCTTTGTCCTCAGAGGGTTAAATAACCTTTTAAATGGAAAGAAATTAAAATATATCTACACCTTGACACTTTATTATGTTGACGTTATGGTTCCATGTGTCAATGTATTCCTCATTTACATATATGAATAGGCCTACAGATTACCTTGGTCTCCTCGTGTACAGATTTCCAAGCCTTTGATATATGTATATGTATATGTAATATTTCTTTTAAGTATTTTGGGGGGAAGTCTGTGACAAGAATCTTATCGTTTTGCTATCCTAACATGATTAGTTGATTCATCTATACATTAGAAAGTACCAATAGCAGGTTTGATAACAGATGAATCTTTTCTTTAACCACTGATGAAGGAAAAATACCAAACATATGCTGGCCTCAAATGTGAGGACTGAATGCTCTCCTCTTATTTTATAATAAATATAGTGAGGTTTTGAATTTCTGGTTTGACAGATAAGCAGCTCTTCATTTGCTCTTGAAAAAGATGTTGCAAAATGCAACCTAATGCAATAATAGCACAGGGTACCACTTTATAATAAGGCAGCCCACATAAAGGGGCTACAATTGTAATGGATTCATGAATGGTTATTCAATCTTTTGCTTTATAGATCAGTCATAGGCTATTAATAAGACCTTTCTATTGCCAGGTTGGGAAAATAACCTTTGGCTGGGTTTTATTCTCCTTCAGCATGTTTTTTAGCAACCTGGCAACCCAAATAGTTTCCCCATTAATGGCTTATAAGTGATCTGTATCATACTGATAAATTATGTATTAATAAATCATTATTATTAACCCTAAACGTAAAAATGTGTTTATTGCTGTCAAGCTGATCTGTCAAATAACGTGGTGCTGTGTATATTTGGGGGAGACTCCTCCTGACTCGACTACTGCCCAGACGTTTCTTTGGTCCAAGCTGCGGAAGTGGATCTGGAAGTGGGAACCATGTATTTTTCCCCGCTTTGAAACTCAATCTTTCAGGGTCCCCGTGTTGTGTCTTTGAGTCCAATATCCTCTGCTGCACTCACGCTGTCATCGGCTGCCTCTCTCGGCCTTGTTCTCTCTTTCTGTGTCTCTGCTTCCATCCACCACAACACACTCCCTCCCTCCCTCCGCTACCTCCCCTCCAGCCCCTCCACCCCCGCCACCTCTGTGCGCAGGGCTCCAGTGAAGCCTGCAGCTGGCCGAGGCCTCCCCTCCTCTGGGCCAAAGACTCAGCAGGGGGGCAGGGCTCTGGATCCAGCTTAAAGAAAAGCAGGCAGATCAAGGACAAGAAATACTGGGGAAGAAAAAAGTAATGTATGATCCTCTCTGTGAACAACCCCCACCAACCATCTCCACCTCCCCACCAATCTCACTCTCATCCCCGCTTCTATATATCTCTCTCCTCTCTCACTCTCTATCTTCCCCTCCTGTCCAGTTTGGTTTACCGCTGCTCTTTGGGCTAACTGGTTTCAGATGCAGGACAGAGCAGACATCCCTCCTCTGTAGGCTCAAATACAGTACAGAGGGACTTTTTTATGTTGTGGGCAAAGGTTCCACTTTAACTGAGAGCTGAGTCTGAGGACAGTAACCAACAGAGTCGTGTCACTTTAGTCTTTAGACAGGAGTGCACGATATTTTGTCGTCTACATCGCAACGTGCAATAGTCACATCGAGTAAAAGTCACATCGCAGGACGTGTAATGTTAACGATACTCATTTTTTGCTGCTTGTTAGAAAAGCAAACGTTCACTGTTCTCCTATATATTTATATATATGGCTTGATTGAATTCTAAGGCATTCTACATTAAGCAGCTACAGAGGTTACATTGGTATGGACGCATTATTCAGAACCAGAACCAGAATCAGAATTAATATTCTAACTGTAGAGGCAGAACGGACTATTTTCTTTGGCGGAAGAACCCTATCAGGCTTGTATTTGCTATAACAACTGCCTCTTTCTACATTATCCCCAGAAAGAATAAATATCGCAATGCCAGTTTTCCAATCTTGTGCAACCCTACCTTCTAGTGTTGAGCTAAGATAACACCCTTATCCAGATTGACACAGTGTACTCAGAAAAGCTCTCCTAAAAGGTCAGAGGCCAGAAGTTCCATGGTAGCAGTCTTCCTTAAGCATGTTAGATCTAAAATGTCCTGAGCCAACAAAGTACAAACTCATCTGTTCTCCTTATTACTGGTTTATGAGTAATATTTAGTCAATGATTTATCAGAAGTAATACAGACATTATTAACAACGCATTACCCCTTTATAGTGTGCTTATGGTGTGCCTCATTAGGAAGTAGTACTAATATTCACATGTCACTTCAGCAGGATTTGTTTGTGAGACAGAATCTCTTAAGAATACCATTAGATACAAATTAACTAATACAATTGTGTTAAAAGGCCATAACTGTGTGTTTCCAAGTTTTTAGTGTCTTAATGGGTAAAGAACACTTTATTAAACCTGGATTTTCCTATGTTATTGTGTCTGTCACTGATGGGAACAACAATGAACAACAATCTTTGAAATTGGTCCAGTAATAAACGTGATTGCTGTAACCAGCTTCAATGTAAATCTATGGGACTAATGTGCATTGCCAATTTGGTCCACTGAAAGTCTTTTTTCCACTGAGAGGTTTAGATTATTATTCTAAGTGTCTGACAACATTATATGAAGAGGATCCTTTTAAAAACCTCTTTAGGACCTTTCTGTTTCATCACAAAAAGATCTGAGGTCGCTAGCACTAAACCCATCAGACTCCGTTTAAAAAAAACAATACTTTCACATGTAAATTGGTAAACTATGTGTTAATGTCAACCAAGTACAGAGATTTGTGATGGTAGGGAAAGTGGGAAGATGACCAAAAGCGGCTTTTTGTAGTTTTATTTTGTTTCAGTGGACTTTAAAATCAAGTGTATTTTATAATACCAAAATAAATGTTTGTTTACATGGAGTCTGGTGGCTTTGGTGAATGCAATTTTGCGAATGTTTTTATGTTGAAAAAATTACCCCCTAACTTATATTGTAGCTTGTTTCACAGCTGCTTAAAGGGATACTTCCCCGATTAGCATAAAGCTTTGAATCAGTGGAAATCCAGTATTATTTTTGAATGAACGTGCCCTCATGTCCCCCTGAGATGAGAGATCTCTGTGTTGTAGGTCTGAAAAAAAACGTTTTTCCCAGAGCATGTGAACTACAAGCCAACTACTTCTGCCTGTTTTCAACCCGCCCACAGGGATTTGGACCCAAAGCAAGTCGAAACGAGTTCAGTGTCAGCCATCTTGGAGCTAAGCTACGGTTATGTGCATTCAAACTACGCACCTGGGACACATAAACAGATTGGAGAATATGCAGGAAACTTTATTACAGACGGAATACTTGAACACTACACACTGCAGAGACCAGCACCTCAGTCAGTGGTGTCACCCTATGCCTCTAGCCGGGTAAGGGGACCTCAACGGCGCTGTGCGTTAAAGCGTAAATGGCGTACAAGGGCAGGAGTTCCAGCTAAGTGTGAAGCTAACGCTAGACGGCCACCTGTCCGATCCATCCTGCTTGCAAGTGTCCGATCATTAGACAACCCACTGGACTACATCCAACTTCAATGAAACTACCAACGCGAGTTCAGAGACCACTGTGCTTTTGTTTTTGTGGAAACATGGCTGAACAACAGAGTACCAGACTATCTAGCTACCAGGCCTGCTAGCCTTTCGAGAAGATGCTGCGAGTAAGACTATCGGAGGTAGACTGTGTTAACACAGAAACTGACTGGTGCAGAAATGGGGGGTGCTTTTATCAAACTACTGCTAACTGCTGGTGGAGTTTGTGACTGTTAAATGCCGAGCATGCTACATTCCTCGAAATTTTCTGTGTTTATACTCGGTGGTTACATTACTCCAAGCGCTTATGCTACCATTGTGTTAGCTTAACTTTACAGTTGTGTGTGCACTACTTGTAGCCAGTTTCGCATGTTGTTTTTATATAATGTTGTGTTTATATATTTTAAATGTGTAACACCACTTGAGCCATGGTGAAATGTTGTTTTGTGTATATGGATGAAATGACAATAAAACACACTCGAGATGAAGGCCTCACTTTCTGTCTATGTCAGCAAACAGTAGGCGTGGCTTGGTAGTGGACTTGTTGAGCAGCAAAGCAAGTGCATTCTGGGATTTGGTGTCTTTCATCCACATGAGCCATAAACAAACTTATTTGCTTTTCTCGGCCTAGAAGGCACCAATTTTGGAAGAAAAAGTCAAATTTCTACTACATATGTGACCCAATTTAAATATATATTCATCTTTCCAATGTGAAATACCCCTTAAAGATCGGACCAATGTCAAAGATTGTTGTTTCCATCAGTCCCTTAGGCACAAAAACATAGGAAAAAAGGGTCTGTGTTGAAAAGAACGATTATTACCCTTTAACATTTTCTGCACAAGTTCTGATAAAATCAATATGGCTAATTTGTTAAACATTTATCAGCTATTTACACATCCAGCAAACCCAGGGCAACATTTGGAGTCATTAATTAGAGCGTTCATGACAGGAGTAAAGTTGCAAGCCTGAAAGATGTAAAAAAGCTCGGTAGAGCTGCGTATAACTGCAGAGTTGCTGATCATTTTGTGGGTTCATCACAACAACACACAATCCTTTGACTCATTATCAAATATATAGATATAGACTAAAAAAATAATGATTGCAGCTTTAAGTTATGCCATCTACCCAGCTGATAGTCTGTTCACTTTTGTCAAAGATACATTATTGTTTACTGGTATGTCCATTGAAATGCAGATTCATCTGAAAGTGAATTGGATATAATATGCCAAAGTACCTTACTATAATATTACACGGATCCGATCCTATTGAATATCTGAATTTTCAACACACACACAC
>NC_048411.1:8758585-8809309 GCF_013103735.1 Etheostoma cragini | reverse complement strand
GTGTGTGTGTGTGTGTGTGTGTGTGTGTGTGTGTGTGTGTGTGTGTGTGTGTGTGTAAGCATATGCTGTGTGCTGTATGTGTGTTGGCTTTACTATACCATGCCAGTCATGTGTCGTCCATCAACTATTGAGTTTTTGCCTCTGGTGTTTCATAAGGTGTGCAGACTCAAGTGTTAGAGCCTTACACAAGCAGATTAATAATTCCATTATCCTTTCACCATCCATGTTCCATTCATTCACTTTTCTCACTTTTTATCCACTGTTCGTCTTTGCGGCTGCTTCCCTCGCTTTCTCTCCATTCCATTTGCAAGGTGTGATATTGCTTTAATTGAGCAGAAACATGTGGAGAGATCAGACATATCTCGGGGGATTAGAGGAAAAGCTGGGAGTTTGTGCGACTGGCAGCCTGTGTTTGGAGCACGGGGTCTGCTGGGAATGAATGTAGTTAGTGTGACCCCTGACCCTGCGAGCTGTTGACGTGGAAGCTGGCCAAGAGGGGTCCAACAGAACGCTTTTGTTAATCTCATTCATGGCTCCCTGTGAACTGTGGGCAGGGGAAAAGCTGGCAGCTCAGACCTGTGGAATGCAGAGCTCTTTATTCCCATGCTTTGGAAACAGAGGTGGGCCCTGGAACTAGCAAGGCTCCTTTAGCAGGACCTCCTCCACTCAACTCAATCGACACTGACAGTTTTCTGGCTTAGGCTTGCCAACTGGCAAGGCAGCGGTGCAGGGGGGACAAATGCGCCCCACCAGAGCTGCAAAGTCCACAGGCAGCAGGACGGAACTTCTAACAGGCCCCTGCAGTAGTGTGCCACTGTTTGGAGAGTCCCAGTTTAACCCAGTACATTTACTGTAGCTACACTAAGAACCTTTCTGCATCTGCTTTGGATGCAAGAGCTTTTTGTCAGCGTCTCCCAAAATGAACCACGTTCATTTTAAAAATGGCACATTTGTGTTTTCTGAGCCTCTCCCTATGGTAAAGGTTTAATCAAGTTAAAGCAAAGTAAAACAACTTGGTTGAGATTAAGGAAAGATCATGGTCATGGATAGGTCTAATGAACATTGACTTCTTAGAAGATTAGAATGAACAGCACACACACACACACACACACTCAAAAAGTGTCCTTTAGTGTATTTTTTAGACGTGCTTGGTCAGGACTACTTGTGTTACTTTTGGAAACTCTGGGTTGGGACCCTTGGCATCACTATTTGACACTCTTAGGACTTGCATCTACTGTAGATCTTTGGTGCATATTTTGGCCCTGGGTCAGTACACTTGGTGTCACTTTTTGAGGCTCTGTGTTGGGACAAACATTTAACTGACATGTGGCAAGAGAAAAGGACAGTGAAGTTTAGGAAAAGATCACGAGTGGGGTTGAAAAATGTATGTTTGAGTGACACACTGGTCAAGAACCCAGGTCTCCTGGTGAAAGTCCTTTGTTGTTTGACCCATCCACCACACCACCGGACTACCTTATGTGGAATTTCTGTCTTTCACTACTCTCTTAATACTATGTCATCTTAAAGTGCTACAGTTGAGCTTCTGCTTGGCCAAATGCCTACTGTACAGACCCTAAAGGGTGATTCTTGCGTCAATATTCAACCAAACTTCAGTGTTCCACAAGTTGGGAGTGAGAACGAGTTGGACCTAACCATCCACCATTTTCCTTTACCGAAGAGGCAATACACACAAAGTGGTGGCTGTGGCTCAGTGCTAGAGAGATTGCCTGCCAATCGGAAGGATGTCAGTTCAATCCCAAAGTGTTGCAGTGTCCTTGGGCAAGACATTGAACCCCCGACAATGTGAGAATCTGTTGAGCAGGTGGCACCTTGTACCGCACACAGTCTATGAATGTGCGTGAGTGGTAAATGGTTCCTGTGTGAAAGTGCTTTGAGTCGTTGGGACTAGAAAAGCGCTATATAAATACAGTCCATTACACACCACATCCCTGAATCAACCCATCAGTCAGCTACTGGCAGTAACTGACACAAGTAAAATGCAACACTACTCAAAACTTCACCTAAAGGAAACCCATCATTAATTACAACTTGGTCCGACAAGACAAAAACAATAAACAGCCATTGATTAGACCATTAACCATGTAATAAACAAATCCCTACACATAGATTAGACCATTAGACATGTAATAAACAAATCCCTACACATAGATTAGACCATTGGACATGTAATAAACAAATCCCTACACAAATATTAGACAATTAGACATGTAATAATCAAATCCCTACAATTATTTGGCAGTTGTACTTATTGATCATGTTTACAGACAACTTCCAGTTTCAACTTTGACCCTAGTTGCTGTAGTTGTGTGCACTCAGGCTGATGCATTGAAATGTTAGCTACTATGACTAATTTAATTATATCTTTATATATTTAAAGCAATGTCACCATAGTCTATATTGACAACGTTCCACTTCCAGGATTCTGCCGGATGTTCTTCTTTACAACTGGATGTCCATTACCTTCTGATTTCTTTCTTTTATATGTATTCTAAACTCTGGTCGAAAAATTTCCAATCACAAAACAAACACAAAAGAGGCAAAGACAACTCAAGTGCAATTCAATTAAATAAAAGTACCATTAACTAAAACATTTGCATGTAAATTGACTCATGTTCTATGGTTTTAACATGACCTTTAAAGTCATTTAAGGAAATTAGACAATGTAGTTTGAGTATTTCATGTAGGTCCTTCCAAGTAGAAGGGGCAGCAAACATGAAAGCATTTTTGAACAACTCTGTCCGGGATTGAGGTACATTCAATGAAATAGTGTTCTGGGACTGTAAACCATAAGTACTGTGTTTAAAAGAAAGAAAATTGGACATGAACCATGGGAGCCTGCCTCTAATGCCCTTATCAATGAAGACCTAAAGGTGAGGAAGCCATTGGGGCATATTCACTGTGGAGTAAAGTGTAACGTGATGAGTGAGGGGTCTTCAATTTAAAATAAACCTTAAAGCTCCATAATTCACAGCATCCAACATCTGAAGACGCTTTGATGGGGCATTCATATAGAACAGATCACCATAATCAACAACAGAGAGAAATGTGGCATTGACTAGCCTTTTTCTGGCAGATAGAGTAAAACAAGAGTTGTTCCTAAAGAAAAAAACAAGCTTCAATTTTAACGTTTTTACTTGGTTCTATATATGAAGTTCCTTCCCAAGGCCATTTTGCAGGGGCACCACGGCTCTATCCGGCGTTTACCGCCGCCCAATGCAATTGTGATAGAAATGCCAATAAACAAGAGCATGTTTCTCTCCCATCCAGGAATGCTTTGTGGACTACCCGGACCCTCCTTGGATGCACTGTGGAGG
Organism: Etheostoma cragini; assembly: GCF_013103735.1. Classification (NCBI taxonomy): domain Eukaryota; kingdom Metazoa; phylum Chordata; class Actinopteri; order Perciformes; family Percidae; genus Etheostoma; species Etheostoma cragini. Next base: position 8,805,974 of record NC_048411.1, on the reverse strand, counting down.
AAGGTCGGGCAGTACCAATACAACCAATGGCTGGAGCTGCAATTCCAAACATGTAAATTCAGATTTTTCTTTTATACATTTTGCAACAGTATACCAATGGCACACTACCACCACCTTTGCTACTTAGAAAGGACAGTAATTACTCTCACATAGGCAAGAGGTGGGTCAGAAAAAAAAAATGTAAATAAAGGTTAGTGAACAAATGACCAACGCTGTCATGTGCTGCAGTCCAATCATGAAATATAGAGACATTGCTGAGGACCTGTTGGGACCCTGTCAAGGACCCCTGGGAGCTCCCCAAAGTCACTATGGAAACCACTTCTCTAAAGGGTGCAGCTGTGGGGATATGGTGAGGCCCCCTGTGTACACACGCACACACACACACACACACACACACACACAGGGCATTAACCACTCACTGGTTAGGCCAGATCAGTCAAGATTAAATAAGCGTACCCCTTCATTGGCCTGAATGGAAAGCTGTTGGAGACTAAGTGGTAATCCCTGAGGTTGATGGAAGGTTAGGAATGAAACAGCCAAAAACCTAAACACAAACAGCGATACTTCTCTCACAATTTGACTTTGACATGAATTTTAGGAATAGTACAGTAGCGTAAATAGTGCAACACACAACTTTGTCTTTATTATTCTGTGTTTCCAGAATAGCCTGGCTGACTGACAGGAAGTAAGGAAGTCAGGCTTTGAGGAGGAGAACTCCTCCTGCTCCCACAGCGCTGCCAGTCAGCTGAGTCCGCTGCTCAGCAGAGGCGGGGGAAATACCTGCCGCTCCGCACAATGGTGCTGCTGGGATTACAGGCCCCCCTGCTGGTGAGCAGCCCGGCTATGGAGGAGAAGGGACGAAGGGAGGGTGGGAGGGAAGAGTGGATGAAGGGGAGGTGTGCTCAACATCTACAGCTTCCTAAACTCGACCCGCTTCATACAGTGACTGTGTTTGAGTCATTGTGGTGCTTATTCCACAGCAATGTTAAGATGCATATGTAATTGTGTTGTTAATGGAGCCGATATATTGTGAAACAACATAATCAATGATTTGATGATGTTTTTTTAAAGCTTTACCTTTTCAGTCAATTTCAATTCAATTCAATTCAATTCAATTCAATTCAATTCAATTTTATTTGATTTACTGTATATAGCGCCCAATCACAACAACAGTTATCTTATTGTGCTTTTCATAAAAGACCAGGTCTAGACCGTACTCTGGGATATTATTCAGAGGAATACAACAATTTGCACTAGGTGACAGAAGCCAGGAAAAACCTTTTATTTTGTTTTAGTTCCTTTTCCTATGTACACGTCAGTTTTTATTTTAAGATGACTGGTTTCCCAAATGTGATTTCATCATGCTAGTTTTCAAACAGTGATGTTGTCTCCAGTACAAATTGTTCAGACACTAGGTAACAAAGTGGTGATATTTGGGCTCCAGACTAGACTCATTAACCACAAATTTACTCTCCCATAAATTCAAATACAAATAAAAATACTGGTTCCCCAACCAGCCTCAAACAAACACACACACACACACACACACACACACACACACACACACACACACACACAGGCTGGTGGCCATGTCCTCCTCCGGTCTGCTGTTTGGAGTGTGTGTGCCGGGCCCAGGCCTGTGATTTACCTGCTGTCCCTGGCTTTAACACACCCCATATGGTGAACAATGGCCAATAAAGAAGGCTCTAAGCGAGACAAGAATTATCTCAGCTCAGCTCTGTTTACAGCACAGATCCTGACTCTGTTGGCTACACTGATTGCACTGCACAGTTCTTAGACTGCCAGCAGATCATCTGCTCTTTTAACATTAGATGATCATATAACAAATTTAACTTCCTAGTTGCTAGGCCTACAACAATTTCCAATTTGGCTGTACAAATTAATTGTTTCAGAAACAACTGCAATTAATATTATGATTGTCTCTTTCAGTCAAATTTGATTTGGTTATATCACATGTGATCCAGATAATGAAGTAACAAAAACATACTGCCTGTGAAGTAAAACATGACAATTCTTTTTAATAAAATTAACAATGAATTGACAATAGTATGTGTGATGCAGTAAGTATGATAAGTTGCGTGCATAAAATGCAAGCTATTGCTGCTCTGTCAGATTTTTTATTTAAAAATAAAAGAATTGACAGTAGTAGCCTACAGTATTATATAGTTTTCCAGACATAGTTAATACTAGCAATAAGTTTCTGTAAAACAAAGATACAACAATTATGTTTCAAAAGAAATGCAATTATACTATACTACACGATATTAGTTAAGGAATAATTGTAACAGGCCTATTCGTTGCTGAAGTGTAGTTCAATCAATTTATTTAGACTATTTTGCAAGGTAAAGAAACAATAAGCTTACTTATATCCATGTGGTGCTAAGAGTGTATGTTAGTATGGACCTCAATGTAACGAGTGCATGTGTGTGTGTGCTGTTGCTGAGTTGTAGTTGGCAGCGGTCTGTGCCGAGCAGATGGAGTGGAGAGGGATTCTGGCAGCAGCTCTTCATGTGATACGAAGATAGGCCTTCTCTCGTAGCTGCTTCTACTTCTTTTTGTCTACACAAAATGAGTCAGTGTTTAACACATTAAGTGAATCCAGTTATTGTTTCAATAGGCTTGCGGAGATGTATTAAGAGTCACTTAACCCAAATCATCAATGCAAAACAGCTTTTCTCACTTCCTCTTTTGGCATGGAGTCGTGTGAATTGTTTTTGTTTTGAGATATTTTCCTCTGAGAGTTCTGACTTCTCTCCCCAATGGAGGTAAATGGAATTTAATTTGTGGTACTCAAATGAATAATGACATTTACGAAATCAACAATGTTGCGTCTGCAGAAATAGTATATTTTATACAGAAAAAGTAGTTAGTGAAATATATGTTTTGTGAACCTGTACTCTAATATTGTATACTGGGTTGTGTTTATAGCCACCGCTAGGGCGGCTAATTTATGAAACGCTCAAATGGGTTGTATTAGATGGTAGGAATAGAACACCTATATCGTTGTATGGTTTGGACAGAGTTTCTAACTTATGATTCCAATTGTTCCAATTGTGTACACATGGTAGCCTTCTTGCCGAAATATGTGTGCCTTATAACTGAAAACTCTGATCAGATGCAGATGCACTGTTAAAGTAACTCTATGATTCTCCACTGTGCTGCAGTTCTGGATAAAATCCCCCATGCTATGAGCCAACATTGAGGAATACAGCGCTGATGTTCACACTGGCTGCTTGGCTCACAATGATCTGGGCTTCATAAAGGGGACGAGCACTGAGCGCTGCGGGACATTCACACTAAATAAACTTATATGTTGATACACCACGGCACAGAGGTGCAGAGCTAGTGGGGCGTGTAACTGCACTTGGGCCCGCCCCTTGGGGGGAGAGGGTTATGGCCAATGGGGCAGTAAAGATGTCACGGCCAACAGCCGGGAGGGTTTCTTGCAGAGAGGAAGGATGTTGTTATATAAAATGTAAAAGGGCTCTGATTTCTGCTCCCTGTCCACTTTTAGGTCTTCACAGCGGTCCAATCTGCCTGCAAGAAATCACAGCTAAACCTTTAACCCCAGATGTGTGCCGCAGTCTGCTTCGGAGGTGACTCTGACACCCCCCTGGCTCTGGCCCTTCAGCTAGCCAGCACTGTGTTTCCTTTGTTTAACCCCTGACCTGAAAAAACAAGACATGTCCCAGAGTCCTGAGGAAGAGGAAGTGTTTGGTTACAAATTAAATATATGCGTGTCATGAGCCATAAATCGGCGGGCCTGCTAGCTGCGCTGCTACTGAAACGGCATGTGGTACCAGGGCTCTCACCATAAAGTTTTAAAGCCTTGCTTGAATCTTTGCTTTTCAAAGGGGATGTTGGCTGGACCCAAGGCAAGATGGGTCCCAGGTGTAAAGAAAGGAAAGAGGAAAACAAAGAAAAGGCAAGTAAGGAAAGGAGCAAGCAAATGAAAGAAAAAAAAGGAAAACAGAGTAGAATAGTGGTAGTACACAGAGACGGTGTGTAGTGGATAACACATACATAGTTGGCATGGTTGCAGCATGGAGAAGATGGTAACACATTATTTGAAGGGGTGTGCATAAGGGTGGCATGACACTTGTCATGAACATGAAGGAGTCATTTTGAGTATTCAGTAGTGTCAGTGTTGTTATTAAGTGTCATTCGGTAAATTATGACACTTTTAATGCAAAGTTAACATTGTCTGAGAAGTCTTCGTCATGACAACTTGACATTAACAAAGACAACAATCTCTGTGTTATGAAAAGTTGACATTAAACAAGACAATACAATTTGTCGATGTCTTTGTAATGACAACATTACATTAACCTAGACAACATAACCTGTCATTAATATGTCATGAGAGACCCAGTTATCAAGCTTTAATAAACAATTTGGCTTAATTTGTTAACATTACATTGAACTGTCACTAACAGGTTGGTTTTTACATTGGCTGTCTCGAGAGCATTATAATTGTGTCATAAACACTTTCCCGTGACCTCAAGTAAGCTGAAACAATTTCGAACTGTAATGAAGTTTGATTTCAGACCGCGTGATGTAGAATAGCCTACATCAGACAGAAATTTCATGTTACATATCCTTTGTGCGTTCATAACAGCCTTGTTGCTTCAGGACTGTGGATCATGAGCAGCAAATGTGCTTCCAATAGTAAAAGAAAATCAAAAAAATGAAAATTTCTAGCCAAGCATTTTTGGAATTATGAAAGATATAATAAGAAGTGGCCAACAAGGTGCCAAATCTTAGACAGTGTATGGAGTCCATGGCATTGACAGGATCAAAGAAAACTAAAAACTACATCACTCACTGATAAGTTATCTTATTATTGGGAAGTAAACACAAACACGCTTCAGCTGGAAGACATCATCAGTGTTCACCATTTCATACTAATTAGGAAGGTTACTATTTTACTTAAATAATAACGCAAGAAGCATGAAACACGTTTGACTTAATGTTACCTCTGTGAGGCCTCCTCTGTTGAATAAGCTTATCCTTATTTACGTTGTATTCCATTCAAGAAAACTGTCTTGAATACCACTAAAGAGAAGCCATTGTTGTCGCGGCAACGACGGGGTCGGCCTGTTGTTACCACAGCAACCACCTGAGTGCCAATTATTCTATAGTTTAAACAGTTTCTTTTTAATCAGAAGAGAATACACATTAAACACACACTAGAACACAAACACAAACTACACAAACCGATTCTGTTACTCTACATCCACTTTACATACATTTTAATATCATTCATAACAAAACATATTTTGATCAAACTTGGTCCATTAGGAAAAACGTTTCTGTCTTACATCCAAATGAGGTTATGAATATTATACATGACAACATCATTTAAGTATTTGATTATGAAATCAAACTTCACAACATGTTCAAATTGTTTCCCTTTACTTTAGGTCAAGGAGAAATGTTCAGGACACAATCACAAACCAACCTCTTATTGACATTTTAATGTAATCTTAACACATAAAGCTAAATTATTTATTAAAGCTTGATAATTGGGCCTGTCATGACATATTTATGACAGGTTATGTTGTCTAGGTTAATGTCAGGTTGTCATTACAGAGAAGCTGACAGGTTGAAAATTCTTGCTTAATGTCAAGTTTTCATAACAAAGACTTCTCGGATAACGCTAACTTTGCATTAAAAGTGTCATAAATTCCCAAACACCACTTAACGACAGCATTCAGAAACACTCAAAATGACTTATTCATGCTCACAACAGATGTCATGTCATAATAATGACAATGTCATGTCAGTCTGATGAACACCCCTTCAAATAAAGTGTTCCATAGAAGATGGACTAAAGAGAAGACAGTAGTGGGTGTACAGGAAATTGTGAGGATGGTTTGGATTATTTACCAGAAAAAAAAAAAAATTAAAAGAAATTGAGTTTAAGATAAAAAAAAGAAACATTCCATTATCTAGGTTTTCTCTTTTGAAAGACTTGATAGTAAGTTCTTTCTTGTATTTCTATTGCATTTTACAAATGTTTTGGATGCACTACAAACTCATATGAATGTGCTGTTTGTGAGGCTAGTAAACTTAGTGGCTGTGGGACAGAGTGGCTTAAATTTTCTTAAATATTTTCTTTGAGATGCAAGTTAATATATCTACAGGAAATTCCACAGCACCGCTGGGGCTGACACCGGCTGGTCCATGGTCCAAAATGGTGTCCAGTGGGTCAAACCACTTTAGATTCAGTTTTCTCTACTGCATGCACTAGAACCTTTATTTCCCAGGCTTTGATTATCTCTTTGCTGTTTGGATATTTGTTGTATCACAATTTGTACTACTTGTGTTTGTTGTAGTCTTCTTTGGTGTGATCATTTGTAACATCTGTTTGAGCAGTTATGATTCACAGCACTGGCCGTAACACTTTTATTACCTGGAACATGGATTTGTATCACTTCCTGAGCCAGAAGGACATTTAGTTCTCAACAAATTCTACAAACAATGTAGCCTCGAACAATGCACATAAGCATTTTTCTCATTTGATGCCCCTATCAACATGGCAATATAACTTTTTTGTGATCACAGCTTTTATATTCAGAAATTAACATATAAAAATCAATTGCAAGCAATACACTGAGACATGGAACACGTCCCAGAGCCCAAAAAAAAACAGAGAGGAAAGCTGGGAGGGAGGGACACAAAACAACACATGCATAAACAGACCATCACAAGACAAGGGACCAATCACATGAGCAGGTTGTGGTAAAATCAAAGAGTCCAGGGTCTTTTCTGGTGCTCCATGGATGTGCGCCGTGGAGAGCTCCATGTACACAACATCCAAAAAGGAAAGGGTCCAGGTAGACACATCATGAGGTAGCTTCCGTCGGGTTGCAGTCATTCTCTTAGCAGCTATAAGTCCTTTTTCATGTCCTATGAATCACCCAGTGAATCTGCTGATGGTCTCGATTGCGAAATACTTCTGGAAAGTTAGACCATAAATCGTGCCGGTCAAGACCGACATTCCGTCCAGGGCAATTGCATATCCAGATCCTCCCAATAGGAAGGGCAGAGCAACCAGATATTACCAAGAACTGATAAAGCCTGGAGACCATACGTAAGTTTTGAATAAAAAAATTCCAAATTGGATGGATGGGCAAAGGCCTCTGCAAGAGAACACAGTATGCCTTGAGTGCCGCCCTCATTTAAAAGTAAAAGAAATAACAGGTACTTGGTAGATTTAATGCATTTTGTAAGTCGGAAATGATAACAAGCCAACCTCACCAAAAATGTCTTTTAGACAATGAACTCCCCTTTGTTCCCATTGTGGGGCTGTTATCAGCCTCACACCAATCAGGAGGGCTGTATTATTGCATAATGGGGAAGAAGTGTGGCGGTTATAAGAGATATGGCAGTGTGTTTAAGCTAATCTCCAAGATGTGATAAAATAAAAGATAAGAAGGCCAAAGCGTAGCTTAGCACTGTTTGTTAGAAACATTTGCAAAAAGAACATCATGAAGTGACCAAGGCTCTGTCATAGCACTTTCTAAGGTACGCCACCAAACAGATGTGATGATGGTTGAGTTGCGGGCAAAATCATTTAAATGAAGTCCAAAGTCATCCAAAGTTACCTCACAGATAAGAAAAAAAAATTTCTGAAAGGATTTATTTATTTTAACAGGGTCAGTTCTAATATTACCATCTGAAGATTTAATAATGAAAATATCTGCAAAATAATCACTGGACCTTAATCTCAGTGAGAAGGTGACTAGGTCTAGCATCCTGAATTAATAGCGCTGTCTTGCTCTGTGAATTAGAAATTCAGACCTATGTTTCAGAATGTTGTTTATTTCTATCTTGACTTATGATTGTTCTAAAGCTACCCGGTCAGTAAAATTTGTTTGTAACAGTGAGTCCAATCTGGTGAATTCTGCTTCTAGGTTTTGCAGCTTCAGTGATGTAGCTTTGCACGTATTAGAGCAGAATAGTATGGTGTTGCTCCTAATAAACCCTTTTATTGCTTCGCTCAATTTTCTGGGGTCCTTTACAGAACCAAAATTAATTTCTGTAAATATCTGGAATTCTGCAATAAACCAAGTGATGAAGGATTCATCCTTCAGTATTTAAACACCATCTAGCAGCAAGTTGAGACAGACGGTCAACAGTTGTGGTGCAAAGGATTGCTTTATGGTCAGATAATGCCAAAGAAAAAGTATGTCTACCTGAGAAAAAGGAATAATCCTTACATGTGTGATTAACTGCACGCCAAATATCTGTAAAACCCAAGCTGCTGGCCCATGATTTTAGAGCATTTGTGGCTTGGGCTTGAACTCTTGTGATCTTTGAGTTTGACCGATCAATATTTGGGTCCCACACAGCATTGGAGTCCGCACCAACAACAAAAGAACAGTCCGTTAACTCCAGCATTTGAATGGTGAGCGTACCATAAATCTGGTTGTGTATAAGTAGCCACAGTTAAAGGTAAGTAACAACTGATTCATCATCATATATACCAAAAAACACCTGTTCTACCTGCTAAAACGGGACTAAGGTTAAAGTCTAAAATGCACTGTCTACTCAACAATCCCCCTCCTTGCAGTTTGAGTGTGTTTAGGTTTCCTGTCTTTTTTGACAGACAGCCATCGGCTCCCATGTAATCCCAAGGCTTTAGACTGAGCAAAGTGTTGACAGCTAGACAACACAGCCTGCGCCAAGCTCTAAAGAACGTGCTAAATGATACACATGCACACATTCGCTGGATGTAACTCAACCTCAGAATCCACTTTTCACATGTTTCTTCAATACAAGAGTTCAGTCATATTTTAGTATCTGAATGAGCAGTTCCCTTGCCATGTAGAATGAATGATCAGTGTGTTATGCTTAAGGTGAACACCTGATGGACAACTGATGGAGATAGCTGTGGATATCAATGCTCAAGCTCCTATTTTTTACTTTTTTGAAAAAGTGGAATGTGTCGTATCCAACCAGAGCTTCCCAAACATCAGGAATTTCACATTGCAAACACTTCTCTAAATGCCAGTACAGCATTGGTTTGGACCAGCGTGTGTGCATGTGTTGCTCCCGTTGAGTGACATGGGTCAGGTGTGGGTTTGCCCGGGCTGTAATGTGTTTGCGTGATGTAGGGGGGCTGAGGGAAACAAGGTCATTCGTGTGTTGATATGGCAGTCTCAATCTCCCCTCTGGGACCTGCAGGCAGTGGAGCAGTGATACACACGGGCTTGGATTACTCAGTAATGAACTCTTAGGGGCCCACAAGACTTACACCAACTGCTCAGTTGCATTTTTGCAGCAGTTTGATGCTACGATGATTGTTGCATTTTGCAGAACAGCTAAACATTTGATGGAATATTACACTTCTTTGCAGACCTAATAGAGGCACAACTCAGTTAAACCACAAACACTATCTGGAATCAGTGCAATCTTACAACAAACCTGAAGTTAAAATATAGAAAGACCATACAAACCACACATGAAGATGGTTTTTAATCTTTATCAGGAAAGAACAAAACAAAAGACACAGAATATACCAAAAGACAGTGAATACAGCAGAGACAACACATTGAAACGACTACTCAGTAACACCCCGCAAATCCAGCTGGAAAATCAGTTGTTGCATGTTCTTGTACCAAAACAAAACCTGGAAATCAACCAGCAGATGCTATGTAGTGCACTGTATGTAGTGACCACAAAAAGGTGAACTTGTGCTAACTTGAGGCAAAGTTGTTTATGTAGCAGTATGTCTCTTTCGGCCGGCACATAAGTTATGTCATTGCTTACCACTGTCAGTGTGAAATATCAAACATGTACAAAAGAAATCTTGTGAATGGATCGAATATTTCATATTAAGAAGGTTTTAATATTATAGTCTTTACATATCACTATGGGCAGACTGGGACAAAATGATCGTCGCTTTTCGGCCCAGACCAGCCCACCCCGATCAATCCCACAAGTCTAAAATATGTATTATTTTTTATTATAATAGTGGGTAGGTTTTTTAAGGGTCCTTTTCCTAGAAATCTTGAACGTCAAACACTTTATTTTCTGCATGTTGAAGATTTTTTCTTTTTTCCGTTGTGTCAAACCAAAAGACACGTGGGCCCACTGGTAAAGTGCCCCAGACGGTCAGTCCAGCCCTGTTCATCACACACATGACTTTATCTGCTGACGGTAAACACCAACTGACCCAGACTGAAAAAGAACCAGTCCATCTTGGTCCCATCAGTCGTCATGCCCCAATCAGAATCCTTCCTGTTCTAGGAAGATTGGACTCTCATTTTTTTTACGTAGCTGTACTGTAGTACTAAATAAATGCCCATCAATCTTAATCTGAAAATAACAATATTTTGTTAAGCTAAAATGTGCAGTGGCATCACTTGGGAACAAGACCCCAAGGTATTTCAACTCCATTACTTGGGTTAAGGACTCCTTCCCTGCCGGAAGAAGGCACTCCATCGGTTTCCTGCTTAGAACCATGGCCTCAGATTTAGAGGTGCTGATCCTCATTCCAGCCACTTCCCAGTTGGCTGCGAACCGATCCAGTGAGTGCTGAATGTCACAGGCCAATGATGCCTTCAGGACCACATCTTCTGCAAAAAGCAGCAATGAGATTGCAGCCCACTGAACTGCAACCCCTCCCCACTCTGACTACGCATCGATATCCTGACCATAAATATTACAAAGAGGATTGGTGATAAAGCGCAGCCCTGGCAGAGGCCAACCCTCACCTTAAACAGGTTGACATACTGCTGAGAACCCGGACACAGCTCTTGCTTTGGTCATACAGAGATTGGATGGCCCTGAGAAGGGACCCCCTCACCCCATACTACCGCTGTACCTCCCACAGTGTCTCCAGGGTAACCCGGTCATATGCCTTTTCCAGATCCACAAAACACATGTAGACTGGTTGGGCATACTCCCAGGCTCCCTCCAGGATCCTTCCGAGAGTGAAGATCTGATTGTCCCGCATTGTTCCTGTTCAATCCGAGGTTTGACTGCCAAACGGCCAAACCCTCCTTTCCAGCACCTTGGAGTAGACGTTACCATGGAGGCTGAGAAGTGTGACACCCCTGTAATTGGCACACACCCTCTGGTCCCCCTTTTTGATGTGGGGAACCACCACCACGGTCTGCCACTCCCTAGGCACCGTCCCAGACCTCCACGCAATGTTGAAGAGGCTTGTCAGCCAAGACAGCCCAACCACACCCAGAGCTTTCAGCAGTTCAGTCCAGATCTCATCAGTCCCTGGGGCTTTGCCAAAGTGGAGTTGTTTGACTACCTCGGCAACTTCCACCAGGGAAATTGACAACAATCCCCCATCATCCTCCAGCTCGGCCTCTACCATAGAGGGCAGATTAGCTGGATTTAGGAGTTCCTCAAAGTGCTCCTTCCACCGCCCTATTACCTCAACAGATGAGGTCAACAGCGTCCCATCCTTGGATGGTTCCGCGCTTCCGCTTCCTGATGTGGCGAATGGTTTTTAAAGAAGCACCTTGGCGTTATTTCAGTTGTGCAACAGAAAACTCACATGATGCAGAGATCTGAGGAACAGGTAACCATAGTCCTCATGAATCCACAGGAGTTTAGAACGCCAACACAAAAAAAGGGGACGGTAACGGACATAAGAACAATCCCGGAAATCAAACGTTGTTGATAAAAGGTTAGCAGTGAAGTGACCCACATTGTTCACTTCCCACAGTTTCTTTCACTATCAAAATCAATGAGCAAGGAAAGATTTATTCTGTACAGTCTAAATCTAAATGTGTTGTCGAGCTCATTGTATTCTTGTCATTTAAAACTTATAATCCCCATCCTAGTGCCGCATTGTTTACAGTGATTCCCCTTATTTTTTTCATGGCGCACATCCTTCAAAAATCCATGCCTCACAGCGCTTTTCCTTTTTGAATATGTGGCAGATGAAAGTAAAAACAGGATTACAGTCTAATCCCCCTCAATTGTTTGTGTCTTTTGGCCACTGGGAGAACTCTGATGTGGTCCTGCCCTGCTGGAGAGGGAGACAGAAAGAGGTGGTGGTGGGAGGGGGGTGGGGGGGGCGGAAGAGAAAGAGACTTTCCTCAGTGCCGTCCAGTAATGAGAGCCAGTAATAAAGTGGATGTATTCATGGACAACTGAAGCCAGCAATTAAGGAAAGAGGTAGCTAGCTTCAGACGGCCACTTTGGATCTTTTAAATGTAAATACAGCCGCTTCTCTCAAAGTGTTTGGTGAGATATTCCAAATGAAATCCCCTCTCACTAATGAGGGAGCTGTGATATTTCTACACCAAGCCCCTCTCTACATCGCTACCACGGGAGGCAGCCCAGGCTCTTGTTGAAATGTTTTAATCAGACTGAGGGAACAGGGATTATGATATAACAGAGTTGGTGGAGACTAGTCTGTTTCCCATATCAGCACAGTACTGTTTGATCTGCCCTGAAATCTACACTGCTGTGACTGTCTTAATTAGCTAAGTGGATGTAGACAACATATCCTACATAGGAAATTGCAGGGGTTGACATGTCGCTGAGTAATGTTCTGTGTTCCACTTAATAAAGGACAACACTGTTGCTACATCCATAGAGGAGATAATACAACAAAGAAACTGCTCATATAGATCCTGTCAGGAGACAAATTATAGTCATTTTAAAAGCAAAGCTCTGCTATTTGGTAACATTTGGTGTTTGCAAGAGCTCTCGTCGCCAGTAAATTTCTGTTGCCTTGATCAGCTGGTGAAGCTTGTCACAGACGCGCTGCATTGTTCCATTGTTTCATCCCATCTGCCTGGGTTTGATGTCTCCTTCCCCATCCTCAGCATCCTCACACTCCTTCAGCTGCGGGTTAGGTCACTACACACTGGTTTGTGATGTGGGAGTCACAGAGCCGCCGTCATCTTGCTGCCCAGTAACAAACAACAGCTTGACTCGCAATATTGTCGTCATGTTTGTTTGTTAAGAGGGAGAGAGACTCGCTTGGCAGCGGACCAATTCAAATGAGCTGTTTAAGATATGCGAGTGCATTATGAATAGGAATGAAGGTGGTTATATGTTACAGGGAGCCTCACGGCGTAGACACGGGCCGTTTTCTCCCTTTCCAGTCTGTTGAGGGTTTCTCAGTGGCCTGGAGTGGAAGTGGCAATTAGCCTTTATTTGCATTGCCACAGAAATTCATCCAATTACCCCCATTTACGCTGTTAGTTTTGACATGCATTGGCTAAGTGGATAATAACATATATTCTCTGTGGTCAGGACAATGATACATGTATGGCCTGTAGCCACCTAGAGATCTGCTGTTGTTGCAGAGCATTTAAGAAAGACATTTTCACGCTATATTAGTATGATTATCCGTAACATATTCGGAAATACATTTTTTAACGGAGCTTAGGACCAAATACAACATAGTTCTTCAGCTAATGCAATGGGTTAAGGTCAGAGCATCACTTTTGGGGGGAGATTGTAACATCGGTCAATGTTCAAAAATGCTCTCGGACATCAGGTGCGGATTTCCTCCTTCATCTGTTATCCCAAGTATAGAATATATAGCCTACCGACGTTGACAACTTTGATCACTCATCCATTTGCTGAGGAGGGTTGTAGTACACGGCTGTCAATATCATGTCATGTAAAAGTTTATCCAAAGTTTTCTATGAGAGTGAATAATTATTAAACCAGCATTATTATCACATGAGGGCAGCGGTACACTCTGTAAACATGGATTTATTCGTGAGGAACTTTTACTAAGGTTCACTCTTAAGGCCGGGCAATAGAACATACTTGTATTTTAGTCTGACATGCTTGTTTCCTCCACAGAGATTAAGCAGTCTTGTTCATGAAATTATTATCACTTTTGCAATGTAACTTAAGATCAGCTCCAATTCACACAGAAGATCTAGATCTAGCACTAATTCAAGCTTTTAATCCTCTGAAAAGGCTCATCTCCACCTGGCTAAGGGAAGTAAGTTCCTTAATCCCTGTCTCTCCCTCTGACGCTGGGTTTTGGTTTACTTCAGTTCTGAAGTGATGCAAGCTGAGTGCGTGTGAGTGCAACAGTGAGTTGGTGTCCCAGAGGACTGTGCCGAGGCGGAGGCAGTGTTTGCGCTCTGTGCAGCCGGTGGCATTAGGTAACGGAGGCAGAACATATGCAGCCTGCTCCTGAGCCTCCAGAGAGTTACACCCCGGTGGCTTCACTCTGATGCTAATGCCATAGATACTGCAAACGCCAACACTGTCTGCGCTGCCAGCTCAGTCAGCTCTGTCACATGGAGCTGACATTGCAGGTGCTATCCTAACTAACTGCCTTCTAACATTTGCCAAATCATTTAGATAATTCCAAGAGCTCACTAAATCTGAAAAGGTTAGCATTTACTCTGTGATTATATCCTCGCATCTTTTAAGTACAAAACATTCTCAACTAGATTGCTCCCTACAGTAGTATCAGTCTCAGCTAGGTAAAAGGTTTGCCATCCGGTGATTAGTCGAGGTTTGTTCAAAAATCATGTTGCTACTTCATTAAAAAAGTGTAAGGAAACAGAATTGTACTGTGATATGTCACAGTATATCTAAAAAAAACATGAGCTGTGTTTTGAATATTCTGGTTTGCACTGATACAATGATATCATCATGATGAATGACTAAGTAGCAACACAAGAGTGGAGACTAAAGATGTAAAACATGTTGTGTAAATTGGTTTAAATACCTATCCTCATGCAACAGCCAACTTGTCATCCTATCTAGCTAATTAGTATAGAAGCCACAAGACTGTTTATTGGAATCAATATGGTCGGCACTCTTAACTGCAGGTAGGGGTACAGGGTCCACTATCCTTTGTGTACTGTCAATGAGAAAATTGAAAGGCACAGCTCCCATAATTTAAAATAAACAAAATTTAAATTAAAAAAAGTACACCTGGCAGTAGAACATGCTTTTTGAGTGACTGGTCCGATCTTACTTGCCTCTCTATATGCAGAAAAACTTTAAATCCTTTGTTTGCATATAGAAAGTCTAATGTTACATAGTTCAATAAAAGAACTGGTGTGTGTGTGTGTGTGAGTTTGTGTGTGTGTGTGTGTGTAAATTTGAATTGTTACTCTCACATAGGCTAAATCCTACATTATTACAGTAACTTGCGATGACGAATGAAAAGGCGCTGCACAGAGTGTCTATGTGCTGAGGACGTCTTCTTTTCTGCCTGACGGTGATATGTATGTGTAATATGTTCAGGGTTTTGTTTGTACTTTCATATATCTGCTTTATTTTACAGCTGCATGTTCACTTAAAGGAGTAGTCTGAAGTTATTGCTACTTATACTGGAGCTATAGTGCGTAGTTTCTGTCTCCCCCATGAGGAATTCTAAGTGATGACCACAAAACTGTCGGCGCATCCACATGATACAAGCCTTCCATGATCGCACAACCCCCCCCACACACACACACACACACACCTCCACAAAGTTGCTAGTAGCCGAGGAGGACCAGGAGGATTTAAAAAACATGAGGAACTCTTCAGAAGAGGTCATCTTCACTTGAGTTTCTGTGCGTGGTAAAGTCACCGGACGACACAATCTCCTGAACATAGTCGTACTGAGAAATACAGAGAAAGTTCTGTGGAACCGATAATTATCTTCGTATCAACTCATTTGGCAATGGCTTGAATTTAACGGAGGTTCATTATTATAAAAAGTTACGCTCTAAAGCTTTAGGGACTTATTTCAGCAACCTGATACGATTCTTACACTGTCAAAAAAGATTAGTTGACTTAACTTAACTACGTAAAGTAATTTTGTTGCTTTGACAGAGTTAATTTGAATCAACTTGTAGCATCACGGTTATTACACCTCAAAACACAAGTTGATAGAACAAGCAGTCTGTCGAGTCAACTTCCTGTATCAAGTAAGTTGGACTTGAAAAGATTTTTTGTGATAACTTTGTGATGTTGGTGGAATTTATTATTTCAAGTTCCCAAAACTTTAAAACAAGTTGGCTCAACATAGAATGATTAATTAATACAACTCGCGATTTGTGGACTCAATTTTCTGTATCAAGCAATGTAGACTGGAAAACATTACTTAAGAGAACTAAAAAATGTTAGGTGAACTTATTTTATTAAGTTAGAGCTACATTACTTTTTTCACCTGCTCTATTGCCAAGTTACTTGAGTTTACAGACATTGCTAAATTTCACAAATTTAAGTGAACTAATATCTGCAAAGAATCTACATGAGAATTGGCCAGTCAAACTTAAATATTAATACATGAAAATTTAGCTGAAAAGACATTTCAATAAGGACCTTTATTAAAACCCCAACAAGTCCAACTTCTGAGTGTTCAGCATTGTTGCAGGAAGAAATGCAGCAAGCTACACATCTCTACAAATCTCCAAGAAACTTGCTCAAATGTCAGCCAGAAAATGAATACATTTAAACATTACAGAAATCTCAACTCTGTTCATGTTTTCTCTATAACATAAAATACAAATTAGTGTCTGCAAGAGACATGAAAACGTAAAAAACTGTTTTGGCCCACAGAAGGGCTTTACATTTCTAACTGAGCAGTTTATTCTTTAAAGAGTGGACCCTCGGAGTGCACATCTCAGACCCGATTCCCATGAACAGGCGCTGAATCACCTCAAAAGTACAGTATATTTCGTGTCTTTTGGATAGTCAAGGTTCAGCATGTACAGCAGGCCCATCAGGTTCACAAAAGCATTGGGTACATCACCAAGATGACGCATGACAATCTTTTCCTCGATGACGATGGCAACATCGTTGTAGGAAACTGGAAGGGGCTCCTTCACATCTTCAACGACCAAAAGGATTCCAATCACCATTCCCTTGATGACGTCCTCTCCAGGATCTGTTGGCTTCATGCAAAACAAACATAACAAAAAGGGGCCGGAGCTTTCGACAAGTTTTGCTATATCTACACAGAGGATGCCTGAAATGATGTGTAACCATGCCCATTGTGAACTTGTTTTTGTATAATTGAACATTTTGCTGCTTACCTCACATCTGTTCATCAACGTAGAAGGATTTTCCTTCACGTACCATGGCAGCCCCTGCAAAGCTGCTGCTCTCTTCCTTTGGTTTGATGCCTGCAAAAACACGATACGTGAATTCAATGTATTTCTAAATGGATTTTTGTCCACCCTCAAATGACGGAAACTGAACTTTCAGTCAAAAGAGGTATCTTAAACTGACCTCACTGACAGACTTTATTCAACAAACCCAGCATTTCTCTCTCTATGTCCTCCATCTAACAGAGACATTTTCTTATTCATTCTGTATCAAAGTGCCTATTCAAACAACTTAATTAGAGAAAGTTTACTGTCTGTCATAATCTACATCTCAGTCCCACTCCTCAGTGGGGTTGAACAACTATTGTGGACCAGAACAAATATGCACTTAACTCCTTGTCGAGACTCTCCATTAAGGATGTCATATCTTGAACTTCCTCAAAGCGCTTCAACCGGAATAACTGAAGAAGTTTATGCAGATGGCTGTCCAGACCCTCATAGAACTTATTGTTTTTATGTTTATGGACATACTGCATGTTTTTCAGAGCAAGAAGAGGAACACACCATTTAAAGTAAAATAACAGTCCAACTATACCTTAATGAGGCAAAAAAACGTTTGATGTCACCATCAGTTTGCCTGCTTTTGTGTATGGATACAGGGGTTGATATCCATTTAGTTCGTGTAATTCCACGATCACCAGTGCAGAAGACTGTTTTTTCATCAACTCATAACTGCGCAGGTGCTCAATGTACCATACATAATATGGTTCTATGAGGAAAGACACTTTGCTGGACACAACTACAATTTTAACCAGCTTCCCAAAGTCAGGCAGGCCACTGGTGTGCCCAAAGGACAGAAACATACCCTCTGAATACTTTGTGCCATAAAGGCAGGCATTGGTTGCAAGAGAAACAAGACTTATGTTTCCAAATTTTAGCTCTACAGCCCGCCTCATGGAGTGCTCGAGTGCATCAGGTGAAACAACTGCAGTATGTCCAACTTCCAGATCAGGTCTGAAAAGACTCGGCAAATCTAGATGGTAAGCTAAAGTAAGCTGGTGTTTTGTTGAAGAGGTTTCTGAAATTGTGAGAATCATGCACCAACCTTTTAAAAAAGCTGTGCCTAGCTTCAAATCTAATGGTCCAGAAATCAACCAGGGGACCAAATCTCCAAATCAGTTCAGGATAGTGTTCTAAGAAGTGGTGCTTGGGCAGGAGGTGGAAATCAGGAAACACCTCTTTTAACAGGCACCTGGGATCGGAGATTTTACACTCCAAGTATGCCAATGTCTCTTCTGAAAAATGTCCACTAGCTGGAAGCTCTACTATTTCTTTCAAATCTAATAGAATCCCCAAAATTTTGTCATCTTCTGGTATAATATGACCGATCATTAGAGGCAGAAGTGTCAATAGTGTCCAGTTTTCGTGGCAATTCCCACCAATAGATTTTTTTGATGCAAAAGACTTTGAAATTGGATGAGGTCTGTTGGTTTTATCGGTAAACTTGAAAGGGAAGGATTCAATGATGATATTCAGCTCATCTATTGTAAAGTAGCGTTTGGATTTCAGAGACTTTATGCATAGACTTAATTCCCGTGGCACTATTCCTTCAAAAAGGTCGTGCATAAAATCTGGGGGGAAGCCCTGGACTGTGTGGAAATGAGAAAGTCTATCGAGAACACAGTCACTCTTTACTCCATTCACAGAAACAAACTAATGTCTGTTTAATTCCAGAAGGTCCTGTTTGTGAGCTTCAACTGTCCGGAGTGGAAATACTCTCTCCTTTACCTCGTGAATGTCAATATCTTGCCGACTAGCTAAACAAAACCGGCAAAATTTGTCAACATTAAAATTCTCATAAAACCCAGCAAGTGAATGGGCCCCCAAGTTGTCTGCAGACACATACCGCACAGTACCTCTAACAGTTGTTCCCAATTTCTGAACATACAATCCTTGCTGCTCAAGTACTTCAAGGTCTTTTATCAGTGGTTCAAGAATGGCTCCATACCCATATTTCTTCACATCATTGCTATGACACAGACTTGCGAGGTAGACTGACTGTACAGATGATCTATATCGTATAGGTAAATTTGAAATGACCCAATAAACTGCACAGATCTTGTGCTTTTTTTAATGTTCCTAGTGGGTTGCAAACTTCAAAGTCGTCTACATACAGTCCTAGGGCAATGCTAATAGCAAATTATTGTCTTTGTAATATAGACCGTCTCTGTATGTTTTGTACTGAGACAAGTGTTCAGCTGTTTCAATATGTCCTGTCTCCAAGACTTTCTCTATCACATCATTGCGATTTAACAGCTCTGTCAGGACTTTCAAACCCGGAATATAAACAAATTTCCATCTTGAAGATGCGTCTAAAACATATTCAATCGGCTCAATCACTTTAAAATTTTTCTTGTAAAAAGTTTCTCTTTTGTATTCAGAACCAAAAGGCCCGTCTTTCGACAGGAAACTTAGGGGGTTAACTTTTTTAACTATCTCTGTTATAGCACCAGTGGCTGCACTGTTTACTGCACAATTATGCTTGATCAGTACACTTTCAATTATTTTTGGTGTGCACTCTTCTACAAGTGAGCTAATACTACAAAGCTCATCTATAATTTCCTGAGTTGTTGTTTTAGACACATGCAAATTTGTTTGCATACGCAGTAAGAGGGATGCAACTTTGTGTTGAAGTAAATCAAGCAAGTCTTGATCTTCTATGAAATATTCTGTTAAGTCTAGATCGTCTGAATGTGTCTCAAAGTCTGTACTTTCAGAGTTTAAAGTGCCTTGAATAAAGGTTTGATACAGGTTTTCTCGAAAATTGTCAACAGTACAGAGGTGATGTTTCTTACTCTTATGTGCACGAAAAGTACTATACACACTTGACTGAAAACTACATTCTTTAAAGGGACATTTAACAGTTTCCTTATTGTGTTTTCAAATGTGCAAAATACTGTGTTTCACTACAAGTCTCTGAAAAATTGCACAGTTCACAATTTAACCTTGCAGTCACCTGCTTTGAATGGGCTTGACTATGATCTCTTGTTAAATGTTTTTTCAGAGAGGATTCTGTCCTGAAGGAGCACACACAGTCTGCATAGACACAGGGAAGAGGACAGTTCCTTGCCTGATGACAGTGCTTCAGCTTATAATGGACAATTAGTGTGCGTTGGTTCGGCGAGGAGAAATTGCAACACTTGCAGGACCACCTCATTGAGGGGCAGTTGCCACAAACAGCACAGCCAACACTGACGTGTTGTAACCCTGTACAGAAAACAAAGAAAGAAAAAACAAAAAATTGACAACAGTTATCAGCAAAATTGGGTTGATTGCATAAGTATTTTTCATGTAGTATCAAATATCGATTTTATTTTAAATTAATAATTGCCTAACAGTTGTCCTGTATATTTAGAGTCATCCATTGCAAAAATGAACAAAATGAACATTATAAATCAAAAGGACTATTTACACTATTCACATTTCTTTAAAAAAAAAGACCCAAATGTATGCCAAATCTCAAAACAATTCTTCTATGTAGAACGGTTAAAGACTATCTGTGATCCTATTAGACTGTTTTGACCTGGAGTTATCTATATTTTTAGGTAAGTATGCGTCTTTTATGCTTATTAAATGATTGAATTGTGAACCAGAGGTGCCGTTTTGGATCGTACATAATCCCTTCGGGTCCTGGGTCGACACGAATTACAAACGGCATGGGACTCCTTTCCCATTAGCCAACAAACCCAAGTCTGATCTCCAGCTGGTGGTCTGCGTGACCGTTCACCCCCACTGCTGCGCGTTGCCATGGATTCAGAGTGTAACGGCACACATATCACTACGCAGATAAAAACAATCACCTATCACTACGTGTTTATAAAGCATCTAACTCTACATAAAAAAAAATATATATATATATGTAATCCGTACACTACGCCGGTGGTCAGTGTTTTTCCACTGCTCTTCCCCACGGACCATGAGTTGCTCTGTTGTCTCGCTGTTTTGTCAACGCTGTACCAGGTTGACTGAGTGAGAGCAAAGCTTCTTGTGCAGGTCGCGACGTCACGTAAATTGGCGGGTGGACCCGGACATAACGTTTTTACTGTTCACACATTTTCCCATAGTAAAGAGGACTAGTGTTGCATCGTTTGACTAGTATAAAAGTAGCGTTATTTTATCGGTGCCGAACGCATGTTACAATCGAATGAGGCTCAACCATAGCTACATTAAATACTTGCCGTGACACTCCGGCGGCGCTAGCCAGCTAGCGTTAGCTAGCTAAAGTTACATGCTACAGCATTTCCAAAAAACTAACGAACATGAAATATTCATCGCGGGTTATGTTGACGGATAATTTGAGACTGAGAGACATTAGACGACCAATGCACATTACTAACAGATGAATAATTAAGCTAAAACTATTTTAAATGTACTTACTTGGAAGGCTCGGCTCCGAGCGAAAAAAATGGCGGTCGGCTCAGATTTTCAGAGTTCAACACTGCGCGTGACGTCACTGCAGGCGCATGCGTGTTGGTTGAAATGCCCACCTTGACCTATTTTCTGAAGTGAACTGAATGGATTCTTATAAGTTTTTAATGAGCTTCCGCGCTTTTTTAAAGTTGTAGTTGTGGTAACTTGTCAAAAATAGTCCCTCTGGCTAAAAGCCCAAATCCTTTTTAACAGTGTACAAGTAAACAGACCTTTAAGGTAATTCCACTTTTCCTAAAAACAAGGTGAAATTTCAAATCATCTTATTTCTCTGGTCCATCTTGGATAAAAATGGGGATATGTACTCCTTCAGTGTCAGTGTTGACTAAACAGTCTTTGAGGTTGACTGTAGCCAGGTTGTTGACTCCTGCCGGGAGTCCACATCTGCTTCCCGACTGCTGGCATTAGCGTAGCCAGCAGACGGGAAGCAGTTGTTGACTCCCGGCAGGTCAGCAGTGGTTTCAGCCGGGCTCTATCAGGTCAAGAGGCCGAGGGGGCCGAGTGAACACCACGCCTTCCTCCCCCTTCCCCTTCCAAAGGCCAGCTCCTGCTCCTCTGGGCTTTTGTTGCATGATGGGATATATTCAGCTGCTCGGTTCGGCTGGTTTGGAGGAATGCTGGGGGTGTGCCCCCACCCATCAGTTGGTCATTGGAGCGAGGAGGGATATCAAAGCTCTGTCAAGGAGGGGGCGGGAAGGGGGCAGGAGGAGGCTGAGAGGGTCATGTCTCATTGGGCAGAGCGGGGGGGCACTGAGCCTGTCACATGGCTGATGGCTGATTTAGCACTTCACTGGAGAGGTGAGGCCTCATAGGCCACCTCTCCCTGTCCACCACACACACACACACACACACACTTGACAAATAGCCCTTACTGCTCAGCATCTCTACAGTGTTTTAACTACTTTGAACATCAATGTGCTTTCTCTACAGTCCAGACGTCTCTTTAGCCAAGCTTCAGCTGAAGCACCTGTATTGATTCCTGCCTCAGCCAATTCAGCTGTAGCCTTTCATGGGCTCCTCTAACTGACTGTCTTTCTCCATGTTTCTCTAACATGTTCATTTCCCCCCCCCCCCAGCCTTTTTTGTCATCTGCACCCATTTCCTGCACTCACCAGAGACTCTCACCACTCTCACCCTCCCCAGCTCTGCTCTCACACTCTTCACATTTTGTCCATTTTGGTTCTACAGTGATGGAAAATCAATGTCATTCACTTTGTTGTTGTTATGTGTTGTCAGACATCTCCACATATGAAAGACACCTGGATAGAACGTTCTCTCTGGCTTTTAAGGACCTCTCACCCATCAATAAATAAACCACATCTTGTAAAAATGTACAGTTTCACATGGTCCTAGAAAAGGCATAATAATCCCCTTTTTGTCTTTTTAGTACATAATAATATTACCATAGGCCTATCGTGCATTAAACACACCCCGTGAATTCTCTTTTAAACCACTAATGTGTATTGATCTGTGTTCTTTGATGCTTACTGAGTATAACATAATGTGTCCTGTATTCTAACAATAGAATCTGTTCTCCTTAGATATTAATTAAAACACACACTGATGCCTGCTACTCTCACGAAAGCAATTTGAGAACTCATTTGCATACTGAGGGCAAAAATTGACACAAAGTTGGCAATCCGTTTGCCCGTTTACTGTTGCTGAAGCAAACAACTTAGTTTTCCCAGTACTAGTCTATATCCACCACTTTCCACTTCTGGGATTGCTCCGGTGCTGTTGGAAATTCCGCCGGATGTGCTTAATTTCGTCCAAATTTCTTTGTGTTGCCATTTTAAACCCCGGTGGCTTTCTGAGGACTACGGTTAACTGTTCCTCAGATCTCTGCAGGGTAAATCCAGACAGCTAGCTAGTCTATCTGTCCAATCTGAGTTTTCTGTTGCATGACTAAAACAACTTTTGAACGTACACATGTTCCACCAAATGCGCGTCTTTGGCACATTTAGACAATTGGTTTAAAGTAATGCAAGTTTTTTTCCCATCCTGGAACACTGTGTGGACTAGCCAGACTCACATCCACAGTGCTGTGGAGGAGGGTCCGGCAATGCGAGACCATCCCACTACTGATGTTTTGATACCCATGTAACTGGCAGGTTAAATTGCCCCTTGTCCCGCCCACAAAATTGGCCAAAGCAGCAAGTGCAAAGATCAGTTTCCCCCAAGATATGTGATGTGTTATTGTGGTGGTAGCGTTACCTTGTTGTTTTTATGTCATTGATATTTCTGGCTCCACAATGGTGGAACAAACTCCCGATTGACATCAGGACAGTAGTAACTCCAGAAAACGTCCATCGCAGACTGAAAACTCATCTGCCCATGAATCTATATCTGTCATTGCCTCTAATGCAGCACTGTAAGAAGTTCAGCATTTTCAAGGAAGTTGACATATTTGCATGATTCTTGCCATTTTAAGGTTGTACCTACATGGTTAAATGCAACTGTTAATCGCAATGAATACAAGTGTCAGCTAAAGAAATGGAATGAAATCAAAGGTGTTTAACCCCTGAATGATTGTGTCATCCAGTAATTCTGTGTAACTGATTGATGATGTGCTCAGTTAGCGACAACTGAAAAAACAAGAACATTACTTGAATGGAATTTTGGGTGTTTTTTTCAAATTTCTAGTATTTGGAAAAAAAGGTTTTAATACAGTATCCTGACCAAACCTTGACATAAACCAGCCTGTGATTCAGTCAACATCGTCTGCTCATAACTATTAGTCAAAAATTAGGTTATTATTATCCTTTAAATTAGGTTTGAAAATTGCTTTACTTTTTTTAAAGCTTTGGAAAAAGCAAATGAAACATTTTCAATTTTGACCCAGAAAGACAACAACTTCATGGTGGGTAGGAAGATAACACAAGGGTTAATGTATTTGGGCTTTGACTTTAATAGTATAGTCTTTAAGATAGTTGCTTACTTTACTTTAGCCACATTAAGTTCATGACTGGCATAAGCATGAGCCAAGTAGATTGTATGCAATCGTTCACTTTATTTGTTCATGTAGGATTTCATTTGGTGTTTGACATTAACACATCACCAGAAAAATAACAGAGTTAAGTGGATTGCTTTGCCTATGCTCATGATGGCCGGCTCTACAGTCGACCTATAAGACAGCTCTCTCCTACTGCTGTAACTACAGTACTGCACATACCTCTTGATCCATCCTCTACCATGCTGCATATGTTTTGAGTTTGGCATCTGAGTCTGGGCTGTCTAAGAAAAAGACGAGACCATTCAAAGATAAGAGAACACTCCTCTTTCTCTCTGTCAACATGTAAGTCTTAAGTGAAGCTGAGTGCTAGCTGGGATTCCTGTCTGGTATCCTGTCTGACATGAAAGGCTGCTCGCTGGGACTGAGGATGGAGCTCAGAAAGAAGTATTCCCGCCGGACCCTCCGGCAGATGGAACAAGAACACCTTGAAGGATGGGAGTGTCGCCGAGCCCGAGTGCTCACTTTCTCCCCCGCAGATGAAACGTAACGCGGGGCTGTCTCAAATCTCCGGCAATCTGCGGATGTGAGCGACGTGGAGAGAGCACCTGGCTCTTCAAGGGAAGCAGCCGTTTGAGATGTGACAGAACGCATTGTCAGATAGAATCACTGTAATGGAGAGATAATCCCACAGTCATCACTCAGAAAGGCATGTCTGCAGGGCATCTTGGAGGAATAACCAGATATGCTTTCCAGCATTTAGATGGTAAATGTCACTGAAGCCGCTGTAGGTATCACAGGGCTAAAATCAAAAGTGAGTGGTACTGAGAGGAATTTGGATAAGGAAAACTGGCACTTTGAATTTTGGTTGATGTAATGAGAGATTCAGAAGTTCTAAATGTAGATCAATAAGCAGCGTTCTGCTGATTCTAGTGGCTGGAGAATAGTCCCTGAGTAGAACATGATTGGTCCTTGTAGGCCTGTCAGATGACAGAGACAAGCCAGACATGAGAGTTTGCAGCCACCACTGTGTATGCAGAGATGGGCCTTTCGTCTCTTGTCACTCAAAGGCCCTTGGAGGAGTTTTGCTGCTCAGCCACCTTCCTTGACCTGTCACTCAGTCCTCTGACAGCTGTTAGGCCGCCCTCCCCATCCTTCCCCCCTTTTTTCACTCCTTCACCTTCCCAGTCCCTCCCAGTCTTCCTTCTCGATCCCAGCATGCTGATCTGTGGGGTCTCATTTTCATGTGTCAGGCGGCCCCCATCAGTGTGACAGCTCCCTGTCCGCCTGTCTCATTAGAAACAGGCAGTTTGGTCTGGGAAGCAGCAGGAGAGGCGATTGGCGTTCAGCTCTCCCCAACCGGAGAACTGTGAGATCGGCTCTGCTAACACCAGTCAACCAGATCATCATCTGGCTTGATCTAACATCCACACATACACTGATCCGTACACGCAGACTCCAGCTGATACACGTACACACACACACACAGACATGCAATCATTTTCTCCCTTTTCCCAGGTTTAGGGGCCTTTCATTTCAGTTACTTCATAGGCATGCATGTTTGTGACAAATCCAACAGAACTACAAAGCTGAATCATTGAGTAGTATCCATAAAAACAAGGCTGCTTTTACTTACGCAAATATTGGTTCCTATCAATCTTCATCTTTCTCATTCATGTGCGTTTTAATGCATGTGCCTAATTTGCTCATATTTCTCATTTGTCATGGTCACATTAGTGTGAATCATTGGAAGTACTTTTCCGGGATGGCTCTCTGTGTGTTTGAGAAAGCAAGCTATACCCAAAAAATGGCAAGTTTAAAAGAAAATTTGGATCGTGCAACAAGGCAGGCCGGCTTGGTTTCTTCGGGGAATGATTGTAAAGATTTACAAAAAATATGTTTACGTCATTTACTCTCTAACTGGGACGTTATGGGACCTATTGCTGGGATTGCTATGGACGAAGTACACACGGCGATACACTGGTAACAGCGAATTACGTTTAAGCACGTACTCAGCAAATTTAAATAGGTCATGTTACTGTGCTGTGTGAAAAGATAATTTTATTTTGTATTGTATGTGGTGTTTTCTTTCCCGAGAGTTCAAGTTCCAAACCCATAGCATTTTATTTCTCCTATCCCAGAATGAATGTGTTTTGTAGCCGGACCTTACTCCACTGGGCTTTTGACACAGGTCTGGCAAGGCAAGTCTACACACATATTTAAAAATGTCTTTTGACATACGTGTTACATGAAAAAGTTTCCTACCTTTTTAGCATGTTTTGTATCTGTCAATTTGAATGTGTTTGTGATTTAGGGATTCTACTTTGTTCCTCTACAGTGTTTCAGTTGGAGAGTATCTTCACCAAACAGGTCTGTATGATTGTTTCCCACTCATCTTCTCTCAGGGGACGTCTCTCGGGAAACAAAGGTGTTTACTTTTTAAACCTGCATATCAAATGGCCTTGAAGGACAAAAAAAAAAAAATTCTAAAAAACTGAAAACATCAGACAGCTATAATTCCCACTCCTTTATTGTTTGTCCTTGAGTGTTAATTGTGCAATGTAGAGAGACATCCATTAGGCAGGCTTGCGTTTGAAGTTTTTTGATGCGAGACCTAGATGTGAGCCGGTGAATAGTTAAATTCTAATTGCGTGAGGAATTTGTATCGTTATAATTTGGGGAGGCTTTGTATTTCTCCCTTTTAATGAATGTAACATGGCTATCTAGGATAGGAAGGAGCAGAGATTTTGTGAGTTTATAATGAACTGTGAAAGGCTTTTGAATATGTATGAGGATGCGAGACCCAAGGCAAGATGTACACAAGCTCCCCTGATGGGTGTGAAGTTGATCATATCATTTCCTTCCAAAGAGCAAGCCTCATTTGGTACAGAGTTTAATCCGGGGCTCATTGTAACGTGGCACAGCTTTGTAAGAAGTGGAGCACAACGAAGAGTTGTGGCATGTTGGGAGGAGTTCTGTGCATTGGATTTTGACTATATTGACTATTCATCAAAAAAGAAAGAAAGAAAAAACAATCAAAAGGTAACTGTTAAACTGGACTGTATGGTGATGTTAACAGTCAACTCTTAACATTACTGTTTACATTTTTTTTTTCTTTCTCTCTGATGTCCACAGGTTTATAGCAAAGATATTCAACAGGGGGTAACAGTTGCTGCAGGGGGAGGCACCAAATTACTGTTTGATGGTTTACAAAAAAAGCACAATTAAAATTAGTCTAAAAATATACAAAACTATGGATCCAACATATTATTTAGACAACATTGATGGTAGGCTTACTTGCCTATAGGTAAGATTGCCATAACATAGTCAACCACAGATACAAATACAGTTATATGCAGTTATTGTTAAAACAGAACATTAAAACAAGGTATATAAATATGAAAACAATTTGTTAAAGTATAGCTTAGTATTGTATGCACCATACACAGGTTTGTTTAGAGGCTTTAGGCCACCCTACATGTTATTGTAGACCTAGTTTAAAATACAAATGATATAGTAGGCTAAGGGGTCCCTGTCTCTTTTTTAGCTAATGGGTGTTTAGCCTAAAAACATTTGAAGATCACTGGTTTATTGTGATTATTTGGACGTATATGAAAGTATTTGAAGGAAAAGAAACTCCCATGATATTAAAGGAGGCCATTGTGCCCCACAGAGGAGCACATGCAAAAGAGCTTGTAAAGGTGTGGGCAGGTGTTTTACACCTGGGCATTCAGTATTATGCTACAGCAATTTAACCGCCTTAAACTAACCTCAGCATGACACATAGAGAGTTTCATCCTTTCTAAAAATCTAAACAAACTTCAGTTTACGTTACCGTTATCGTAATCTAGATACACAATGTTCTACTACTGGGATTGCTTCAGTGCTGCCCAAAATTCCCCCGGATGTCCTTAAAACCTTCCGCTTCCTTTGTGTTGCCGTTTTTAACTCCGGTTGTATTTCGGTTCGACTGTTTTCAAGGGAGATGGAACTGTATCCAGATTGACGCCTTAGGAGCCTAGGATTAGGTTAATGTTGACAATTATTTTTAGGCTTGAGTTAGGATTCAGGGTTCAGGGTAGGTTATAGTTACATGCTGGGCTGGGGTGTTTAATTTTACTTTGGAATGAGGTTTAGGTCACTTTGAGTGTTAATGGTAAGTAGATATTCTCTGTGTGCATGCCAGATTTGTGTATGTGTGTGTGAGCACACTTCATAGTACCTCACTTGATCCCGGTCCCACTTTATCTGCCTTAAAACGCAACAAGGACCTGACGTGGCGGCCGCTCTAAGTGATGACCCTTCAACCTGGAACATTTCAATTTTAACCTGTGATGGCTCCCAGGAGAATAATTTGAATGTTAAGTGTGCCCTCCAATCCCGGCACCGTATGAAAATGTAATCAGAGCGCTATCATCTCCACGGCAGAGAGAGGACTCGCTTGACTCTATGCAGCAGGCGTTGGCGCTGGCCTCATTTCCCCTGCCAGCAGGTGTCCTCTCTGGATATAATAGGCTTTACATATGTAATTAACACATGGCACTGCCGCCTGTGCTGGCCATAGCCTTAGCCCTGCTCCTGTCACCATGACTTTTCTTTCTCTTTCCTTTTCTTGTTTTATTTCTACATCCTTTCTCCTTCCTCTTTATTATAAAACATAATGGCTTCTGGGCCAACTCACGCTGTGGTGAAAGTGGGTGCAGAAGACAAAGACAACACCTTGACGAAGAAGCCAAGCATTTGGTAATGTTGGGATGGAGCGGTGGTGTACAGGAAGGTTCCACGGTGTGGAAGGACATGGATGGAGTTAACAGCTTACTGTGTGGGCCAACTAATGCCTTAAAACCCCCCTCTCATGAAACCTGTAATTACCAGGGCTCTGTTAATCAAGAATGAAACAGAGGAGAAGCAGTGGGCTAATTGGGGCTGACGTGCTCTGTAATTAGAGTAATAGTCACACATTGGAATTTTATGAATGAATGACTTTGCCAGTTTTTTTACAGGGCTTCATTACATTGGACAGAGCTACCAGCGCTATTTGCTTGCATGTATATAAAGGAGACAATATGTTACTGGTCATTTTTTGTCCAAACAGCAGATTTTCTCTCCAGGCCTCCTGACTAGGCCAGTGTTAATTATGTCTGTGGCACAGGTTGGGGGGAGGGAGGGTATGGGGGGGCAGGGAAGTCCAATTATTTTTCTCTCCTTCTCTTTTTCGCCCCAAACCTTTTTTCACCCATGAGCTGCTAGCTGTCGGTGCAAGGAGGTGAATTTCTGTTTGTGGAGCTTGATTTACAGAGTGTAGAAGGGAATCCATTATTTGGTTTATCATCATTATCATTAACACATACTCTGACCTACTTCTGATTTGGAACAACTGCGCAATGCTCAACTGATAAATCCTTTTTCGGATGATTTTAAGGGATACAAACCTTCATGATTGCTCTGATGCCGCCGTAACTCTGGATGTCCTTCATTTTGTCTGGATATCTGTTACCTTCCTCTTTCTTTGTGTTGAAATTTAAAACTCTGGTGATTCTGCTCCTCAGATCTCTGCCGGTTTAATCCCCACACAAATGTTCCACCAAAACAAGTTCCATCCGGAGGCTATTGTGGCTCTGTCCGGCGCTTAGTGCCAACAATGACGATTATGATTGGTATAAAAGAAATGCCAATAAACCAGAGAATGTTTTTTTTCCTGTGCTATGTGGCTAACCAGACCTTCCCTCACAGCTCTGTGGAGGAAGGTCTGGCAATGCGAGACTACTCTGAGAGCAACTGACTGGTGTGCAATCCCTTGTGAGGCGAATGAATCAACCTCTTCCTTGGTCTTTTTTTATTCCACATTTTATTTTCCAGGTGGTGATGTAGGTAGCCTTCACAGACTGCAGTGAGCAAATACACTTGGTCATTTTGCATGTTTTCAGTCCTGCAGAGTAATTATGGTTTGCTGAAAACTTGCAATAAAATATCACTGAACTTAAGACCTCAGTTTGCTTCAAAAAAGTAGTTAAAAAAAGTCTCAACTGATTCAGGTGGACCTGGGGGATTTGAGTGTCTTTATAGCCTTGACACAATTACTGTGCAAGTGGACAAGGTTTGGGACAGTCTTTTTAACATGGTGTTGCTCTCTCGTTCAAATGTAGCTGTGTGAGGAATGAGAATACTAAGTCTTGAGAGAAGTTCAAATCTTGCCTACCTTTTGATCTCTAGACAAATGGCCAATTGCCAAATTGTTGAAAGTGAGAATGGCCATATCCAAAATGGCCGTCTCCAAAAGCCTGGCAATCCCCATTGAACCCACATGATACAATGGCCACCTTTACAGTAGAATTTAACATGTTTAAAACAGTTTCAAAAAAAGGTTTTGGTCACGGCTTATGCTGCAGGGATGTCACATGAATGTTGTATATTGCTAAATGACTACAAAGACAATAGAAAAGACTAAATCATAATTGAATCTCACAGAAATGTGTTGAAATCACGCAGAGAACAATAATGTGTAAGAATTTGGGCAAAAAAATGCTGTAATTAACACATGTCTGAAACTGTTCTTATGTTTTCCAATAAAAGTCCATACGCTTTTATTCAACAAATTAGTTGGGCCAAATCACACTCATTTCAACCTTCAAGCTTCATTCTGGCATCTCTTTATCTATCTGTCAGGACATTCCAATACATGCGCACAAACAGTAATTAAAAAGGCCTTCCCGCTTGGGATATCTATTCACTGAGCAAGCTCCTTTCTGATATAACTTCATGTAATTGGACGACACAGCTGTCACTCAAGGCGTCAGCAACAAAGTAGTCGCTCGGTCATGGATGTATTGTTCTGGAATGTCTCTAAAAAGTCACTGAAGTTTTAGGCTTGCTCACTAAACTTCTGGAAGGGCTACAAAGTCACTGATGCACTCTTTGTAAAGGCACAAAACTAAAAACACTGCAACAGCAATGGATGAGGATGAGGCATAGGTTGAAAGGTCACAAAGTAAGAGTGGATTTTTGGGATTAGTAACTATTTATTTATTTCTCAAAGACAGTGATCAATTAAAGCTGCTGTTGGACGGGCCCTCGTACCTCTTTGCACGTCATGCTCACTGGCGGACACCGCTCCTTGCGACCATGCATTTGCACGGCACTCAGACACTGAAAATTGTCACCAATTCAAAGGGAACTCTCTGCTGAGTTCAATGACACCTCACACAAGACTCTACGTGATACAGTTCATTAGCTGGGAAGGAGGCGTGGCTAAAGCATAGGTGTAAATCAGATGATGTTTGTCTTATAAGGCTGATATCCTGTTGCTGGCATTGGGGCACAACGCCCAATAGACAAATAGTCAATTATGTCCTGTATATGTCCTCAGGCCTGGACTCTTGTTGATTGTGGGAAATTTCAAGCAGAATGGACAATGTACACTCTAGTTACAGCCACTTTCTTCCTTCAAAATGGCCAACCCGCCACGCCCACATCGTATAACAAAAAAAAGTCTTGATTTTCCAAACAATTCATTTTTGAGGTCTTCTGATGGCACACACAAAATCGATCAGATGAAATCTGTTGGAGGAATTTGTCCAAATATAGCATCTTGATTTTTAGGTCTACTTCCGGTTGCCACTAGGGGGCGTTATGAATTTGAGTATATATCTGTCTATAAATGTCCTCAGTGTTCGACTGTTATGTATCCTGAAAAGTTCTGAGCCAACGGGACAATGTACACTCAAGTTGCACCCACTTCCTCATTTGATGGCAAAATGCACAAAATGGCCACCCCGCCACGGCCAGGTCCGATGACAAAAACATTTTCTTTTAATAATTTTAAAAGAAAAACTACTTAAAAAGCATCTGGATGCCCTACAATCATTAGAGGACTTTGTTGAGACTGTGCATTTATCTGATTCTATTCAAAAACGATGGTAAGTCTCTGCATTGTATTAATCTGGAGATATTAAACATGACATTAAAAATGTAGTCTACTCGAACAAAGTGGCAAAGAAGGCTGAATCCTTTGTAGCTGACCCTAGCCACCCCTTGTCCTACCAGTTTAAGCTACTTCCCTCCAGCCACAGGTACTCCATGCCCAGATGCAGGGCCAATAGACTCAGGAACTCTTTTATTAAACAACCTGCCAGACCAGTTTTAAATGTATTTTATTCACTATTGTGTTTTAGATACTGTCTAATTTCATGTTTTGCTGTATAGTTGTTTGTCTTGTCTTTATGTCTCTCTGCTGGCTGTACAAACAAGTTACCTTGACCTTGACCTGGTTCAGTCCGTAGAGGGTTAAATGACACTAAGGCTTTAATGTATACTTAATTAAGGGTGTGAAGCTCCATCCACACTGTACCTCTTAGGAAGTAAGGCAGTCTAGCATTACCAGACCGTCCACACAGCATTCAGGGATAGGAGAAAAACGTGCTCTGGTTTTAAAACAATCACAATTGTCATAAGCACTGGACTCAGTGATGGTGCCTCAGGAAGGAACTTGTTTTGGTGGAATTTTGTGTTTGTTCAGAAGTTGTTTTAGTCGTGCAACAGAAAACTCAGATTGGACAGATAGTCTAGCTAGCTGTCTGGATTAACCCTGCAGAGATCTGAGGAGCAGTTAACCATGGTCCACAGAAATCCACCGGAGTTTAGAATGCAAGAAGTATGAGAAGTAATTAATTTAATTTACAATTATTATTTAATAGTTTCACCATGACGTTTCCAACCATTTCAGCTGTTCATCTTCACACATTCACTGGTATTGCACTGTTGCTACGTTCCCTAAGACAATGCCCGGAGCACACTCAGCAGCCCCTAGAGTGTGGTCCGATCCAGTTCCAGTTTACAACCCCCCCCCCAATAATCAAAACTGGCCAGTGCAACCCCATCAATAACCTAATCGAATTTCCCTTACATAAATAAATACATGTACTAAGGCTCAGTCCTTACCGCAGCAACCCCGGTTTGATTCTAACCCACAACCCTTTGTTGCAGTTCATCCCCCTTTTTCTGCCACTTTCTTACTTAAGCTGCCTTATCCAATACAAGTAAAAAAAGCCCCAAAACATCTAATTGTCAATTGCATAGATTACACTTGACAATTATGTTCTCATTCTTTAACTTAAAGTAATGGGAGTATATTCTTTTTGTAAACTTAGAATCTGACTCTGCAGCCATTTCCAACATTGAATTACATCAACAGGATTCTTCGGGAGATCTTTTTTATCTGGTGGCACAGTGGCAGAAGTAACGCGGTGTAGGCTCCACATTTTGGGTGATAATGTGTTACTTGGTAAAGGTGAAGGTAAAAATATTACCAAAATCCTATTAGTAACGCGTTACGTTCATCCATTACTGTTAAAATTCATTAAAAATATATGACTGTATCCTTACGTGTTGCCATATCCACCAGGACTGAAATCTTAAGGATTACAACATTTAAATATTATGATCCTTAAGAATGAAAACGTGAAGATGTCCATCAATTGGTCTGTATGTTGGTTCATTGTTAACAATGAAGTCCCTCTTCATGGAACAGCCATGTGTGATTATATCATTAACTTCAATCCCAACAGTTATATGTTCTTTAATAGTGTAATATGTAATATTTAATCCTAAATCATCTACAAAAGACAGGTTTTCCGTTACATTCTCATGCATTTCTGGGTAGCTCTGTTCTGGTGCAACCTCATTTCTTTCTTTGGGATGATAAGACACGTACAATTTGTCAAAACAAATGTGTAGCTTTAAGGCTCGCAATGACTGATTTCTTTTATAAGAGGAGTATGTCTGTAGCATGTCTGCTACTCTCTATCTCTTATTCCCTGGACAATTTTGTTGTCCAAAGAGAAGAAAGTGCATTGGCACCTCTCCTCAGTTTGGAGACTTCCCTGTCAAGAGGGGAAAGGCCACAGCAGTGATTTATGGAAGCCATCTGAGGATGCAGGTCCACTACCTGTTGCTGATATCTTCTCTTCTGTCTTGCCTCTCATTGCCTCATTTGTCATGGTGTGTGCAACGCAACACCATCCCTCCATTTACCAACTTCAAGGGTGCTGGGTGGATCGAGTTCCTTTCCTGTCCTCTCTTGTGATGGACTCAGAAAGGAGCTATAGTCTCAACGACGCTCACCCATTCATCTCAAACAGCTGACTGTAGACTCTAAGAAATATCTGTGTATTACGAGTTGTATGACTGTGTATTTTAACAGAATTTGTCCATAGAATATGATTTACAGTTACATTTACACTTAAACTTGCATAATTTGTGCTCCAACAACCGTTGTCCACCCAGGAGTTTTTTTCTATTGTTTCTTGCTTTTTACAACATTTTTGAAGATTTGTTTTTTGAATTATGTGATTTCTTCACATTTTAGCGACCTTTGTAACACTTTCTTCAACCTCTTTGACACATTTCTTGAAGTTTTTGTCGCTTTTTTCTGCATCTTTTTGTTCCTTATTTTGACTGTTTTTTTAACACACAACTTCCGTTTTTCCAGGTACTAGAGCTGCCAGAACATCTTTGTTATTTTACAGATTTATTTCTTAGAGTGTAGACACGGGACCATGTACTTTGGTTGTATAAGTCAACACACTTAAGAGTTAAGAGAAGAATGACTGCTACACAAAAAGGGCAACATTACAATTACTGTAGCTATTGAGAAATTGAAAATACACATACAGTCAGCATGTAAGTAAATGAAAGAAGTTACTGAGAACTGCACCGGACTAATTGTAGGTAACACATTTTGCATTTAAAGGTGACAAAAAACACTCATAATAGCAAATACAGTACTAACAAAAATCTGCTAAAAAATACATCTGCCTGGGTAAATTACATGAGTTAATTAATTGATACCAAACATTTTTTTGATGAATACAATTATGATATCAAATACTGTTACTTTTCAGCCCACGATTGACATGACAGTTATGTGAAGTTATTACTTGGTGCAATAATCTGTGCAGAGGTGTTATTTATTTATTTATCCACACAGTACTTGTTAATGTTCCTACTGTATTTATGTTGACACTGCACTACAAAAGAATTTAAAGCAACCTTTTTAACCAACTTTTACTTAGAACCTAATCTTGTGCTTTATTTCTTATTTTTGCTATGTTGCTTTTGTTACTTTATATGCTTATTGACTTTTCTTACTATTATTTTACCTTGATCCTGTTGGTTTCAATCAACGTATTTGGATTCTGAATCTGATGTATCCCAAGGTTTACCTTTTAGACAATTTCACACCACACAGTTGATGTCCAATGTTTTTTTTAATATGCAGAGACAGTGAAGGAAGAAGTGTTCGCTTTAAACAGCAAGACGGAAAAAAAGAGTGTTGAGGTCGGGGAGATAGATGGACTGCAGGGATTCAGACTTTTATGCAGAAGACTGGAGTTTGTGTCCCGTCAAAAACCTGCAAATATTGTTCACCTCTTTTTTTTTTTTTGATTGACCTATCCCTAACAGTAACAGTTACCTAACCCTAAGCATATCTTACAAATACATCATTTGCCATAAGCACAATCATTCCTGAAGCACAAACATTCAGTTGATGCCATGTGCAGATATTGTAAAAAGTAAGACTTTTGTTAATGTTATATATCAATATAATCAGGTGAATTGGTTGTACTAGAAGGTGCTTTACAGATGAATTCCCAAAGCATGCAGTGTGTTTCCCTCTGTCGTTCCTTACTGTATAGGTTGTCTGGAGCATTTCCCTGAGCTGTGTTTTAATGTGGAGCATCTTCTCTCAGTCAGGAGCATCTTCAAAGCCAGTGTAATGACACACCTTTTCTTCCTGTACCTCCATGGCCAACAAAACAACAGGGATCTTTCTCTTCACATCTGCCTGCGGAGCCCTCGTCGCCCAGCACATCCAGTAATGGACAGGGCACCTCAATATGCCCCATCCCCCATACCCCCCTCTCATTCTTCCACAACCCCCCCTGTCTCGCCCTGTTTTCTGTTTCCTCTCCATGCTCTCAGCAGTCAACATCCTCCATCAGGCTCAGACCATTATGACTTTCATCTTTGCTATGTCATTTACTGGAGTGGCTTGTGCCATTTACACGCAGCCAGCTAGTGTTTTAGCTTTACTTCGAATGGACGAGCTGGACTCTTTATGTATGTGAGTGCTGTTGTGTATTTGTGGTTATACAACAGGACTTTTCTGGTGTATGCACTCTGCTGTTGGTTTAGCGGTACACTTATCAGTGCCACCTGCTCTTGGAGTAGCCTCTTAATTATCAGATCAAAGGCAGTGAAAAGGTGCTAAGTGGTTAGGAGCTGCAGCAGCACGCTACCGGCCTTTGATCCACTCGGTCCCAGCCTCCCCGACAGCAGCCTGCCTTAAATTAAATATGGACAGACATCTCTCTTTGAGTTCAACCCTTTTCCCTTCATAAGCTGTTGCATTTTTTGTATATTGCATTCTGTTTGATGTGAGTGACTGCTTAGCCTGACAATGGACGACAGTGTGCTTATGAAGGAGTGGCTGGCTAATCGAGGGCCGGAGCCTCCCGCTGTGTTACCTGGAAAGGTCTTCGCTCTCATTGGACCAATCAAGCAGGCTGTTAAGCGTCGCCTATAATAAGACTGTGTGTGCATGTGTTTCCCCCCAGTGTGTTTGATGTATTATTTGTGTGCTGATTTATCTGATGTTAGGGTAAACACCAGACCTCATGCATCCTGGGCTGCACAGGCTGAACGCCGTCTCCTGTACGTGAGTGCTGGATCTGGTCTGGTCTGGCCCCGGACTGTCACGCTACTTCTGTCTTGAATTAGACCAGAGACTGTTTACGAGTGTGGCGGGCAGACTTAGCTGAAACAGTCAAGGTCTTGTGTCACCAGATGTTTTATAGGGCAGGCGGCATGGAGGAGGCAGGCAGTAAGCAGGGAGGCAGAGGGGGGCCGGCGCTGGCTGGGTCGGCAGTCAGGTGCTCTGGGTGCCCTTTTATTGGTCAGTCCACTAATGAAAGTGGGGTTCTGGGACCACTGTGGAACATCAGAGGCCACTCAACCCCACCAGACCCCCACCTCCATCTACACAGGAATGTCATAAAGCTTTAAAAGAACCCCCCACCTTTCATTATTCACTTCCGCCTCCCCTTTCACTCTGCTGTCCCATCCACTGATTGATTGGTTTCCATTTGTTGTCATGTTTTTAGGTGGCTGCTGAGGTGTCACCTTCACTTCACTGGGGTGCCACAGGATGGGAGCAATAAGTTATTATTAGGCAGATGAAGTGCAAGCTGTTACCTGGAGGAACAGCAGTCATAGTCATTTGATAAGAGAAGTGAATGTGATAGCTGGGATGAAGCCAGACATATGGAAATCCGGAGAGGCTACCGTCACATATGGAACAGATAAAGGGAGTGTTTCTGTGGTCAACTGTGATGTTGACACTTCAGAGACCTGCTGGTGTAAATTTGCCACAAAAGGGTTCTAAATACAATATCTCTGCCGTTCTGCCGTTGTCTACCAATCAATCCATTGACTGGTTACAATTGTTCATCGACTGGACTATGAGCTTGGATTCAACACCTCAATCAAGACCAATGGACGAGATCTTGACCCTGTGTTCCATCTTCATTTTTCGGAACATTACTAAATCTGACATTTTTTGTGCAATATCAAGCCTCATTACATAAGAAAAAGGACACATCAAAAACTAAAAATATATGGATGTAACCTACTTTTGTCTGACTCGAGCATAATTCATGAGACTCCAGTCCACATCTCTGGTAGATTGCTACACTGAGAAAGCAGACTCTGAAAGTCTACCAAAAGTGAGACCCCTTGCAGACTTGGATTTCTTTCACTCTCCCAATCTTCAATCTTTAAGCCAATCCCAACTTCCTGCTGACCCACCACTCCCAGCTTCATCTCAGGGCCCCTCCCTTCCTCCCCCTGTCTTGTTGAGCAGCTTTGAACTACAGCATGTCTCACATGCCTCCTCACTCCCACACATTTCAGCCCCGTGCATCACAGCAGCTTAACTCCCATGTAAATCAGCAGGTCAAGAAATACATCCTCTGCCAGGTGCATACACTTAGTCAGCGCTGCCTCACTGGTGTTGAAGAAAAGAGGGCATGTGGTGAAAGAGAGAGAGAGGATGTATATGCGTGCAGATGTGTATTTGTTCCCCTACCTCAAGGGAGCACAGTTACTGTGGCCGGCATTTGCAGGATCTGACTGGATTATACCCTGCTTGCACATTTAAGCCACAGAACAACATGCATGAGTGAAAGAAGATGGGGTTAGGAAGAGAAGGAGGATGCTGTTGGGCAAAAGCAGGACTGTGCCCTGGGTAGCGGTGCGGAATAATGTCCCAGTTTATTTTCTGGGCTGTTGTTAAACAGCGGTGAGCCAGGCGGTGCTGGGTGCTGGGAGGGGAGACGACTTCATGTTGGGCTATGAAGGGGTGGGATGGGGGCAGCTGATTAGAGGGTTGTCTGCATCAGTTGTGGGGGGAACTTGATAGATACTGAAAAGAGTGTTAGGGTTGGGTTGTAGGAATGAGGATGAGAAGGAAAATGTGAAAAGAAGAGTTTTATAATGTCAATACTGTTATAAGACTAGGCTGCATTCACAACACCCCAAACTTAAAGAGCAACATTTTTGTAAAAAGTAATTTATTTTTCTTAGTGTTTTACCTTGTTTGCCTAAGTAAATAGTTTTATGTATGCTTTAGAAATCACCTTTACGCCCGGGCAGTGGTGGAATGTAACAAAGTACAAATTCTTTGTCACAGTACTTCAGTTAATTTTTCACGTGTCTGTCCTTTACTTAAATAGAATCAATTGTGCATACTTTTGATTCTTAACGTTCCGTTACATTTTTGTCACATTTTGTGATCAGTTATTCCCCCCAGCCAAAATGTCTTCCTGACAGGCGGGAAAGCCTTCAGCAGAGTCTCCTGCACCGTGCGTCCAGCTCCCAGTACCGCTTGCGATATTATGAATTCCTCTATGGCCACACCAAGACCCGCCCTTCAATAGCAGTTAATGGCCAGGAGCATACCTCTCCAAATACTACTTATTCTCCCTTTACTGCTGCTAAAAGTACATTTAAAATCAGGTACTTCATTTATTTTAACTTAAGTAGGGTTGTCATTGTGGTACTTCTTCTAAAATATGTAATTCCACGTCCCTAGGACAGTCCCACCTTGTCCGTCTAACCCCAATACCTGTCCCTGCAGGTGGTGGACCCACAGGATGGGCAGCTCCTTGCAGTACTTTCTGGATCTTCCCGGCCGAGCCCCATGGGTCATGGCCTGTCAACCA
This sequence comes from Etheostoma cragini, assembly GCF_013103735.1. Lineage (NCBI taxonomy): Eukaryota > Metazoa > Chordata > Actinopteri > Perciformes > Percidae > Etheostoma > Etheostoma cragini. The sequence goes on along the minus strand of NC_048411.1, from coordinate 8,766,237 downwards.
GATGCACGTTGATGAGCTTCCCTCTAAGGTCTGGCTCCAAGGGGCCCTGGTTTCCCTGTCAATTTTACTTAGTCTGTACCCTTCCCCTGGGATTGCCTTGCCTGGGAGACCCTACCAGGAGCTTAATCCCCTGATAACCCAGCTCTCATGGTCACAAGAGCAAACCCCTCCATCTGGTAAAGGTGGAGATTCTTGGAGAGGTAGTAAATTATTATATATGATTAATGTAAGCATTACCTAAAGTATTATCCACAACAGTCTGACCGGACTTTAAAGCATGGCTGCCAAGCTCAGTTAAATGGCTGTCTGCCAGAACTTCCCAGAGGACAAAAGCAAAAAAAATCAATTGACACAAATTTGGACACAGACTCCTAGCAACAACCTTACAATTATTTCAAGGAAGCAAAAGGCGAAAAAGCTCTATGTATTCAACTGTTAAATTGAAAAATTCCCCTTTAGCACCTGTATGGGGCGCACCGGCAGAGCAGAAGCAGAACACCCCAAATCTGGTAAAGAGGATGGTTGGGGTAGTTGGGTCAAACTTTACCGACTTTCACCCAAGAGACCAGGGTTTGTGTCCTGTTCTTGTACATTTGGTAAGACTTTTTGTGCCATTACAAACGCTAAAGGCACCTGACCAAGCATTGCTATTTGATGCGATGGAAGTGAGAATACAGTATGTTGCAAAACTATTTTGTACCTGTGGACTGGCTGTGGTGCTCTCAGCGAGCAGAGCATCCCAGATGAAGGACAACTCAGTCTGGCTTGTTTAGCATGGAAGCTTGGTGGAATTAGCAAGCTAGCGTTAAGATAACTAGCCAGATTTGATCAATTAAAGATATGCTGTTTATTATTGAATAGGACATAGAAAAAGCCAAGCCATTAATTATTGATATTGGGAGCTTCACTCAAGTTGTGTTAATGTGGTTTTAGAAACCTAATGGAGATCGTACATTCAAATGTCTTTGTACAGACCTGCATACAACACGCTCTGTGCATAATGTCTGAGCACACATGATAACATTACTTTACTGTGTGTTCTCGCTTATCTTCCATCTTCCTGTCTTCTGTCTAAACTAGCTCTGTAACTTCTTTCCTCCCTCCCTCATCCCATCTCTTGCCCCTGCACTGGCCTGTGTAAGTGTGCTCGGGGGGGGGCAGCAGAGGGAGGGGCACAAGGGAGTGGGTCGGCAGCGCTAGGTCAGTCATGCGAGAACAGCCAGAGTGCTTGTGGTCATTATCAGAGCAAAGTCTCAACGTTGCCGCACCAATTAGTTTTGACCCAGAAGGAATAGTCTGTAGACTGGGGACAGGCTTCGCTCCATCCACAGGAGATTGAGATGGACACACACAGACACACACACACACACACACGCACACACACACACACATACACACACACACACAAAAACACACATACACAAATGCAGAATCACTTCCATTTGTACTGCAGGAGTGTACATCATTGGATCTCTTCCTTTCCTGCCCCATATTATGTTTTTTTCTGTCTATTTCCATCTCAACACAGATGTTTTCAGCTCAGGTGCTTACCGACAAACAGGGCATGTCCTGAATGACAACCTTTATATCAATCTGGGAGAGCACGTTGAAGGGAGGGCCTTCGCAGGCACTGGAATCACATTTGTCAACCTAGAGTAGGGGTGAGCAATTCATTTTCCCAAGGGGCCACCCCGGGAAACCGGGACTGTTGTGGAGGGCCGGACCAATGGGCTAAACTCAATTCTGCTCGATAGTAACTTCATGTCTTTATAAAAATCTGTACATTTTAAGGTATTTGATAAACTGGGATTAGGACAGGAAAAAGTGAAGCAGACATAGTAAAAAATGCAATTATTAACCATTATAACTATTAAATCAACGTCCATCAATGCAATTGTTACCAAAGTGTGCATTTGCATTCAATTAACTTTAAAAAGTGCTATTACTATTTTGTTTGTAGTCTAAATACAGAATTACAGAAGTGCCATTTTTGAGCCTGTGACTTTTGAGGAGGAGAGAGGGGGTGGGCAGGGTGGAGGGTGGTGGTGTGGCTTTGACCAACTGCCACTTTGCTCGTTTGAAAGCCATAATGTCTCTTTTTCATGAGTGGGCCAAATGCTCTGGGTGGGCACAATAGAGAAAGGGGAGGTAACCTTGATTCCAGATTGGCCCATATGAGCGTTCATTTTCTTAAAGGCAGAGTTTACACCTATCACCATTTCTAGCCACTGGGGGACTATAGGCAGGCTGGGGAAACTCATATTAATGTTAAAATACCTAATGAAGTGAAATTATCATGCCATGGGACCTTTAAACTTTGAAGTGAAGCAGACATGGTACAAACTGCCAACATGATGTCACTATTTTGCATTTCTTGTAAAAATAATCCCTTGCTTTGCAGTTTGGTGTTTAGTTAATTTGTTAGTGAAGTCAAATGCAAGATCAGCCCTCCAATTTACATCTAAGAGCTCTGGGATGTCTCTGCTCTCAGGCCCCATACTCATTTAGCACCTTGCCCTGGCTGAGCCACCTGACAGCTGTGTGGTAGTCTATGTCACCATGTTCAGTTTCATGTTCGTCCAAAAGTAAAACTTTTATTTTATTTATTGTTCTTGCCCTGATAAAGTTAACTGTTTTAGTTACAACATCAATAACATGGTTCAGTGTCAGCACTGACTTACACTATGGAGGACCAGATCTTCCATATTTAAGAATAAATACAGAAATAAATAAATAAATAGGCATACAATTAATTGCCCCAAAAAATACAATGAACAAATAAATGTAGGTAGAAATTAAATTATAAAGTGAGACCTAAATGTATATATCTCTTTTAATTAGCTTCTTTATATATTTAGCTTTGTAATAATTACCTTATGTATTTATTGTCCGTTATAATCTTCAACTTTATTTAGTAATTACCTATTTTTTAAATGTGTTTATTTCTGTGTGTGTTTAATTTTTTGGTCTGTTTTATTCTTCCTTTGCATTTCTACCCTATTTATTTTCACCCATGGTATTTATTTCTGCCTGTCACTTTTACATTTCTGTATGCATTTCTACCTCATTAATGCAAATGAGGAGGGGCGGGTCTTAAGGGGCCAACTTCTGTCCATTGGTTGGTCAGCATTTCACTGCACGGTCGAATTTACATGCCACCGGTCACACACAGAACAAAGATGGCTACCTACGGTGTAGTTGTCAGTGAGCTGAGGCCTTTAGCAACTGTTTTTGAAAACAATGCTTACGTTATAAGTATTGACTTTATCATTTTTCATTTAGACGCTCTGCCAGAACGTGTGTTTCAGTTAGCGGAACACATGGACACAGAAGTGGACAATGTAGTTTTTCAGAATGTGGAGGAAGCGGCCTATCTTCTTAACTCGGTCGCTAACGTTAATCACACACCTGGGATAGCTGGTCGCCCTGCTTCTATGCTGCCTGTGGACGCCGTGGAAGGACTTCTACATGTGGGTTAGCCTGTTGGTGCCATTGCAAGGCTTTTTGGAGTCAGCGAAACAACAGTCAGTGTACCATTACATGTGATGCCAATAGAACCAGTGTGTGTAACGTTACCAATTCACAAGAATGACACAGGAGAAAGGCAAACCCTTGCTATATTTTGTTAATTTACAAAGTTATGGAACTAATCAAGAATGGATAGAAAGTAACGTCATGTCGCACACACAGTGACTTCACACTCGACTCCGACTCGAGGTGCGGGACTCGTGAACAATGTTTATTTTTAGGAAGCGTCGGCAGAGCTTGCCGTTATTACCTTCCTCCGTTACCTATAACCTGCCTACCTAACACGTAGTATCTGCTGCGCGCGGCCGCACGTGAGTGAGAGTTGACAACAAACAGCGGCAGCTGCTCCGCCATTCATCATAAACTTTGGCTTTAAGACTTCATACAACAAGACCCAAACAAAGAAGCGCTGAACGCAAAATAGGTTAGTAACCTGTGGTGAGTAAACATGTTCAGCTCATCATTGGCCATCTAACGTTAGCTTGCTTGTTGCTTCAGCTACGACCTTCGGGAGGTTTACTCTGACTGTCGTTCGTTATGAGAAGATGAATGAGTGTTTAACTGAGGACCGGAGGGGGGATGCTGGACCAATCCCTGAATGGAGATTGCACATCCTACTTAGTATGTTAGAAATAATGACTTCACATTTTTTGATTGATTATAACAAAGTGAACAAGGAGCAACATTTGATTAATATAAGAAGCTTCTGCAGAAATACAAGTATGGAACCAGAAACACATTTTTTCAGCTTACCCGCTTTTGTGATATTCCAAAGAAAGACCTATGTCAATGTTCTTTTTTTTATTGTTATAGGTACGACCTCAAACACAGGACAAAGGCCGTGTGTGGATAGTGGGTGTTGTAGCTACCCTCTAAGGAATAAATCTGTAAAATAACAGAAATGTTAATGGCAGCATATTACCCGGCCTTTGTCCCATATTAAAAGAAGGTAAATTATGTGTGTACCTAAAGTTAAAATACAGAACATTTTGGGTAAAAAATTCAAAATGTGTCCAAAGGAGCCTGGGATTGAGCCGTCACCGCCAACCTTGTGATTATGGCGCACGGTTCTAACTTAATGCCACAAGTCCCCCAAACTAAATGCAGACAAACGTCAGGGTACAAATTATGCAATTTGAAAAATACAACTGTGAATAATGTTCTATGGACAGTTTCTGTTAGAAAATAAGTCATACAACTGTTAATACACAGATATTTCTCAGAGTGTAGATTGCATACTAGTTTTGACGATTTCTCGCGAGAGTTTGAGAGACAGCTGGAAGCTCATGTCACCTGTTTTCTTCTGCTAGAGTAGAGTGTACTTGCCGCTCCCAGCAGCATTACTTCACTGTTCAGCTTTTAAATATAACAACAATAAGGTCACAGTCATCAATGCTTCAAATTTTTAACAAAACTAGTATCCGGTGCAGCCATGACCCAAACAGGCAGCGATCCTCTCCTTTGAACCAGGATATAGAACATCAGTGCCTTCCCATTAATTGAGTATGAGGTTCATCGTTGCACTGCTAATTAATGTTGATTGATTTTTCAATCCATGATCAATAAAAAAAAACAAAAAAATAATTATTAATGAATGAATGAATTATTTTGACTAGTTAACATCAGAGGAACATATGTTGATGTATAATCAGACTGTTAAAGTTTAGTCACTGTTTTGAAACTTTCGTTTTTTTCAAATGCTATAAAATTGACTTAAACAACAATTTAACTAATAGGTAATTTTGGGCAAGTTGGTTTAAAGAACCTGTATTGAAAAAAAAATTTGAAAATGGGTCAACAGGAGGGTTAAAACAATACATTGCCAAACCAAAATCAGACTCAATGCGTGTACCTGCATGCAAACTACGGCGATCTCTTCCTCTTCATCTTTGTGCGTCCCTCCTGGCTGCCAGCTCGGCCCAGGCAGACTCCACTCTGATTTGTTAAGGTAATGATCTAATCTGCGGCCATTAGGGAGAGCAGCCTTTAGTGTTTAATGTGTGGCCAGGTGGTCCAGCTGCCAAGCTCCACAAATTAAAGGGCCTGGGCTCGGCAGTAATGAGTAATGAGCTGTATTTAAAAGCTGCCATACCTGTGCCCGCTTGGCCAGGGTTCAATATGGCCAGGTATAAATGAACAACTTGACTGCTTTTTTCAATTCCCCAGATGCTCAGATGAGCTGAGACTACCGTGCACAGTGTAACTACACAAACACACACACATACACACACACATACACACACATATAAACACAGACACACACACACACGCTAAATAACACCTGAGGAAAAAATAATCTCCCACACCTCCAGTCAGAGGTTTGTGAACATCCCACATTTTATACTTGTTAGTACTAGTTAGTAACATGCATTACTGGAATGAGGTTGCATACAGATTCCCTAGGAAGAAGAGAGAGGTGCTCAGTGCATCATGGGAAGTCCCCCAGCAGTCTAGGCCTATAGCAGCATAACAAAGGGATGGTTCAGGAGTCTCCAGAGCCACCCTAACTATAAGCTTCATCCAAAAGGAAACTCTTAAGCCTACTTGTTAATGTGGAGACGGTGTCCACCTCCTGAACCCAAACTGGAACCTGGTTCCACAGGAGAGCAGCCTGATAGCTGAACGCTCTGACTCCCATTCTACGTTAAGAGACTTTAGGAACCACAATTAACCCTGCATTCTGGGAGTGCAGTGCTCTGGTGGGGCAGTAAGGTACTATGAGCTCTTTAAGATAAGAAGAAGGATTTTAAATTCTATTCAGGATTTTACAGGAAGCCAATGGAAAGAAGCTAATACAAGAGAGATGTGATCTCTTTTCCTGGTTCCTGTCAGAACACGTGCTGCAGCATTCTGGATCAGCTGAAGAGTCTTTATGGACTTTTTCAAGCAGCCTGATAATGAAGAATTGCAGTTATCCAGCCTATAAGTCATAAATGCATGGACTAGTTTTTCTGCATCATTTTTAGACAGGATAGTCCTGATTTTTGCAATATTACGTAGGTGAAAAACGGCGGTCCTTGAAATCGGCTTAATGTGAGAATTTAACAACATGTCCTGATCAAAGATGACTCCAAGATTTCCCACCGTGGTGCTGGAGGCCAGTGGGATGCCATCCAGAGTAAAAATCTCTTTGGATAAAGCGTCACGGAGGTGCTTGGGCCCCAGAACAATAACTTCAGCTTTAATTGAGTTTAACATTAGAAAATTACAGGTCATCCAGGTTTTAATATTCTGAAGGCACATTTGAAGATTGGCTAACTGATTAGTTTCACCCGGCTTGATCGCTAGATATAATTGAGTGTCATCTGCATAACAATGAAAGTTTATGGAGCGTTTCTTGATAAAATTGCCTAAAATTGCCATTGAAAGTCTTAATATTTCAAGATAGAAAGTCCTAATATTTCAAAATAGAAAGTCCTAATAGTTCTAATATTTCAAGATAGAAAGTCCTAATATTTCAAGATAGAAAATCCTAATATTTCAAGATAGAAAGTCTTAATATTTCAAGTTAGAAAGTCCAAATATTTCAAAATAGATAGTCCTAATAGTCTTATATTTCAAGATAGAAAGTCTTATACTTCAAGATAGAAAGTCTAAATATTTCAACATAGAAAGTGTCAATATTTCATAATGTTGTAATGTTTACTGAACTACTAGAATCAGATATAATAAAAACTATTGAGGACATATTTTCCTTTGAGATTGACCCAGTATTAAACGAGATCGCTTCAGTCGGCAGAAAAAAGCTACAATGTAAGTTAATAGGATAATTGTCCAGCTTGTATTTACGTTCATAAAAGTGCTCGTTTTGCTGCTGACAGACTCAGATTAATATTCTAAGTGTCTGACAACATTATGGAAAGGATTTCTAAGGAGGTCGACCTTTCTGTTAAAGATTAAGATCCTTTTTAAAACATAAAAGTCTGTGTTATTGCGTTCGCTAAACCCACCAGACTCCATGAAAATAATCAGTGATTTTAGCATCGTAAAACACGGCTTTCTGAATCATCTCTGAGCACCGCTAGCTCTGGCTGCCTTTAGCCTAAGTGTGTAGGGTGTGCGACCATCGGCTACGTTTTGTCAGTATTTTCTTTCTTTCATTCCAATTTCGGGTCTGTTAGTCA
>NC_048411.1:8757798-8758485 GCF_013103735.1 Etheostoma cragini | reverse complement strand
ATGCCACTTTGCCCGTTTGAAAGCCATGATGTCTCTTCCTCATGAGTCGGCTAAATTCTCTGGGTGGGCAAAACAGAGAAAGGGGATGTAACCCCTTATGACCTCATAAGGAGCAAGATTATACCCAGGGTTTGTTTACACCTATCACCATTTCTTGCCACTGGGAGTCCATAGGCAGGCTGGGGGAACTCATATTAATGTTAAAAAACTTCACAAAGTTATATTTTCATGTCATGGGATCTTTAAGGAAATGTAATAGGCAGGATGCAACTTGCTGGGGAGATGCGTGGGATTTCCCACTTTTTGGTCTACATATCCCTGCCTCAGCAGAATTCTTTTTATTTTTCGGTGGGGACAAAATGTATCCCCCCGTTTCTCAAAGTGGTCAAAGCTACTTCACCAATAGACCATATATTATATACCTAAAATAGAAGTATTTGAAACTGTCCATAGTTCCATAGATCTATAAAGTCTGAGATGGCACAGAGGTTCAGGATGCAGGCTACCAGTTTATAACCACTTGTTTAGCCACCAGTGGGTGACTGTGAGCCGGGTACATGATGGTCCTTTCAGGGGCCATGTTACTGGAGTTTAACCCAAAAAAGTGAGCGTCATGCAGAGTTAAGTTTAGGAAAAAAGATGGTGTTTTGGATTGCAACACTCCCTAGAAACAAACAAGCGTATCCA
>NC_048411.1:8750062-8757784 GCF_013103735.1 Etheostoma cragini | reverse complement strand
CCCCCCCCCCCCCCCCCCTTCCTGGCTGAAACGGGTAATTGCATTGTTTCAAAAATGAGTGGAATAATAACGTTGACCAGATAATTTATGTTTTGAGGTTTCTGGCTCTCACCTGAGACCATTTGGTGTTTGGTATTTGTTGTTTAATGCAAAGGTAAATACAAGTATGTAGTTTTTATTTAAACCACACTTTGTAGGAGTTGTAGTTTGCCTCTTTAAACTATAATAAACTAGCAAGCAGGACATTGGAATTGTATAATACTTACCCATATCAGGTGTTGTGAGGATCAAATTGTGTATGGAAATGTTGCTATGGAGCATGGTATCTCTAATAACAAAAGAAGAAAATTAATTAAAATCTTAAACAACAATTACAAAGATCTAAGGAATAGAAACAGCTACAGTCACCACAAGAGAACAGCCAACACTGGTGTGCAGTCACAGACTCACATACTGTACATTACGCTCAGTGAATACCCACAATTCAAGTGTGTACACACTCAAACAGAAATGCACACACACAGGGATGGTGTTGTGGGTGGTGGCCGGTGATCACAGTTCTATCAGTGTGTGTGACAGCAGGGGGTTAAATCACGATGCCTGCCGCGTCACATCATACTTACACACACCAAACAAACACACACACAACACAAACATTAACACACCCGAACAGATAGATAGAGAAATAGATAGATAGATAGTTTTTTTTGTTATGACAGTCAGTTAAGTCAAAATTAGCTGCTGTTACGCTACTAAGAGAAGGACTCAAACGCAAGGCTCAAACAAATGCAAATGGATTCATTTTTTTGAGGGAGAGGGGAAGTGGGAAGGCAGACGCTAGGGACAGGGACAAAGAGATGGAGGGTAGGAGAGTCTCAGGGGAGAGAGTACTTGGGGAGAGCAAGGAGCTGGGGTTGTGAAGCCGAGGAGGAGACACAAGAGCAGGGAGCGAAGACGAGGATAAGCGGAAGCAGGGTGCCACGGGAGCCAGCTGACCGGAGACAGGAAACATGAGTGGAAAAGATAACAGGGTGATTGGAGCAACAATCAAGCGAAGATGGTTTGAAAAGCCGGGGTTGAAATACCGTTGCCGATTGGAGATGGCAGGCAGGTGTGAGCAGTCAGCTGACTTCTGCAGGAGGGAGAGTGGAAGAAGAAGAAATCAGCCGAGACAAACAGGAAAGGCCAACAGAAAATTCAGATTCCAAAAAAACGTTCCAGGGAGTAAATGTTGCGTTCACTTTCAGATAGAGTGAATGTATGTTTTGCGGGGGTAAACCATTTACAGCCATTTAACAATAGATATCTGCTGTACGCATTTTGCAGTGTTTCTGAATTCAATATTTTTTCTTTTCTTTTTCATTTTAACGCAGCACAGAAGCTTGACTTTTGTTTTCAGACACAACAGACCATCTGGTGACAAGCAGGTAAGAAGAAGATCTGGCTTGCTTTCAAATTTCTTTAGACATTAGTGGTGAGATGTGTAGTTTAGTTTATAACATAAATTTTGGTTTTGGTTACAAACCCCTGCCCTACACACACACACACACACACACATGCACGCGCACACACACAGATTTCTTTGTGAATGATTATCCTAAATGCAGTGATGGGAACGGCGTTATAAATAACGGCATTTCTTTTTTCAGTAGCAAGTAATCTAATTGATTATTCTTCCCATTTTAATACCGCCGTTAGCGTTGTCACTCCCCGATGTAAGTGAAGATTTGAGTTGAGCAGCTCACATTTAAACGGTTTACGGCATAACATGTCATACTAAAATTTGTGGAATCCATGAAATAATAATGTTATCTCATTACAGAAGATGGAAATCATTTCAAAAAAGTTTTACCTATCTATGATAGTTGGATTGCTAATGTTAGCTCAAAACACAGTTCAACTAACAGCCTTGTTGTGTTTGATGCTAACTTGTACCAGCAGTGAACCGACTTTGTTAAGTAGGTCCATTTTTCTGTATTGACATTACAGAAGTCTCTCGTTAGCATCTTGTGGGCTACTTGTCGCAAAGTGACGCATGCGCCATGATCAAAAAACATTGGCACTATGACTCTAAAGCGGCTACTCACTCTAAAGCTAATCACTGTCACTCTCTCACTTCTCCCTCGCTATATCACACACACACACACACACACACACACTGACACACACACACCGGCTCAACGCACACACCAACGCACAAGTATAAACATCAGGCCACCTACATTATTTGCACCACAAAGAGTGTATACATTTGTTATGTATTATTGCTCTAGTGCTTAACAAGCATTATTTTGCCCAGTTATGGCCTGTTGAGGGGCATTAAACATCAGAAGTTCCAATACATCTATGTTGTTATTTGTATCGATCCACTAGACATAATATCTTTATACATGGCGTTTGATTGGAGGCTAGTCTTACTTTGTCCCAAAGCAACATTGAAATAGTTTAGATGTGTTTACATAGTTTCTGTTAATAATGTATTGTATTACGTGTCCATTTCCTTATAATATTCAGATTTACCATAAATAATTGAACTTGTATAAATGAATAATTGTATTTTAAGGTACATTAAAGAGGGGTGGAGGTGACCATTTAAAAATGTACTTGAATGTAACGCATTAGTTACTTTTTGAAATAACCGGTTACTTTTATGATTTGTAACTGAATATCTAATTTAGTTACACTTTGGAAGAAGTAACTAGTAACTGTAACTAATTACTTTTTCAAAGTAACTACACACAGTAACTACACTAACTATACAGAACCAACACTGTCTAAATTCCTTCAAAATTCTAAGTTGTTGGTCAAATGTTGTGATTATTTTCCCCTGCAAGGTTCCACCTGTAAAATCTGCCAATTTCCACCACTGGTTACAACTAATGTTTCAGTATTTATTTTAGTCAGTTTGAAAACTAATGAGATATTTGAGAGCATTTTTGTGGCTGGCTCTGTGTCTGGGTTAGCCCGTCCGCCCATCCAGGCTACTCATCGGGGCTGATTGACTTCTACTTCGATTTCATGCGTGCATGCGCGGCGGAGAGCTGTCATTAAGCAATGTGATTGGAATATTCAGATGAGTGTTTTAATTGAAGAGAACAAGTGTTCACACATGGCGGGGCTGGCGGTGTTGTCGAAACGCCTGAGGCCGAGTCCCCGAGCGGCCCAGACCCATCTGATCACGGCTCAGTGGAGACCGCAAGCCCACCAACACTATGGAAAAAACCCTGGCTGCTTTTAATGCCACAAGGTCTCACATACACATTCACACACACACACACACACACACACACACACACACACACAAACAAATGCAGAATCACTTTCATTTGTACTGCAGGAGTGTACATAACTGGATCTCTTACTCTGCAGCCTCATATTCTGTTTTCACACACACACACACACACACACAAACACACACAATCAAGAGGAAAGACTGACACAGAAGAGGTGGAGGGAAGAGAAGAATGAAGGCAGTGACTGCATAATTTGTAAAGTAGCAAACACATTAACATGCTCAACAAATGGGATTTAAACACTGTACGTGAGACATGTACACTGAACACACACTGAACTGTGTTGTTTTTGCTTCAGTAAGCATTAGCAGCATCGAACATACAGAGTACTCATTTCCCTGGCAACATGAGTCAGCACAAGGAAATTAAATTGCCGCAAACTTGTGCACAGAGCTTTCCCCAACTCATGTACAGTGGCCTACAGATTTCTTTTTTTTCAAAATAAACAATTTTAATAGTTTATTGACTTCAAAATAGCTTCACAGAAGTACAGGGATAGCACATTCTTTTATATTTATAGTCATCTAGCTAACAACACATTCTGATCAAATTAAAGAATTAATTAGAAAGTTATTGACATTGACATCATTAGATCTTGAACCAGAAACCACAAACAAACAAGTAAAAAACTAAAAGATAAAAAATAGAGGATTTAAGCATTTAAAGACAGCAAAAATCAATCCCTTATTTTCCTTAGGAACACTGTCCTCTGCTGCCAAACCTGTGTCTTTGTCATAGATTAAATTAAAATGAATAAATCCATAACAATCCGTAATACGGCTTCAACAAACTCGATTGGTCGGAGGATCTGTGCCGCCTGGCTTGAAAAGTGAAACTCGGGGCGGAGCACAGACCTCTGCTTCCAAAACATGCGATGAGAGCAACACAGCAAACATTTTACACATTTATAACAGTTGGATGCAACTCTTCTCTTCTCTCATCTGGATCATGATAGTAGTAAGAGGGCACTTTTACACATGTAAAAGTTACAAAAACTTGGATTATGTCCCTTTATTCCCAGTTGTAATTATGCTAAAGCATAATAAATGTTTCATCTATAAGTCAAACTCTAACTTAATACATATATATACACATATTAATACACACATATATACACAATGATATAATAATAAATGTACATGAACAAACCAATATTCAGATGCTCTTTTTCATCTCTTTCTTATTGACAGTGGATCCTTTGACTTGAATATATATATGCTGTATATAGATTACATATGTATATGTACACTATTTACAGTGTATTGTATTTAATACTTTTATTGGCCCCATATATATATTGGCTTGGAGAATAGAAGTTTTGTTTGAAGGTTTGTCTTCTTCCTTTTATGAAGAATGAGTGCTTATGCTGTTTCCTGGTTTTGTAATTTCTCTATGATTACTTCCAATAACAACTTTAATTTAATTTAAATTTAAATTTTATTTTATTTATAGCATCAATTCATAACAAGAGTTGTTTCGAGACACTTTACAGATAGAGGAGGTCTAGACCACACTCCAGAATTGACAAGGACCAAACAGTTCTGTTAGTTTCCTTCAAAAGTGCTTTGTTATTAGAATATACCTTTACAGTATTGTCCGCAGACTCTTACATATAAACATATATATACATTGTCACGTACATGTAAATTCAGCCGGAACAGCCTGTTCATCCGGTGTGGGAGTGTACACAGTTTTACCTTCCTTTGTTTGGATGTTTTAACTGAAGGACAAGTCTAATGTTAAATTGTCAAATTTAGCATGAAAGATCTTGGCAGCTCCACCGTCCACTTTATCCGAGTGATGTCCTATTGTCTCGGAGATGGATTAAGAAAATAAATATGTGTGCTACTGTTGCGCAAGGAATAATTACCAGACTGCTTGTTGGCTGCCAGGATCACTGTGGTGAATGAAATGGTTGAGTGATGCTGGGGTCCCCTAGCCCCTCACCCCCTCACGCCTGGTCCTCTTACCGTGCTCAGGCACCTCCTGTCCTGCCCAGATCACCCACTCCTCATCCGCATTAATTGGCTGTCAAAAATGTGCTGAATTAACGGATTAATGAGCATGGATTTGAATCCTAAGTTTGGCAAAGGGGGAGGTTTCCTTGCCGTGGCACAGGCTCCCCCTTGCCTCCCCTCTTGTGTGCGCAGGCCTGTTACAGATATGCATCCAGGACATTTGAGCGGATTGCATTTCATTAGTTTGATTTGAGCGGACAGCACTAAGCTGCTGAGGGCTCTGCGCTGACAGCTAATTACAGGAATCAGCCTTGTCCACTGATAGAGAACAATGGGCTGGGATGAGCCCGCCTCGCCAGGGGGACCGGCCCTGCATACAGTCCCAGTGTTTGGCTCCACATATAGTCCCCTGTATGGAGAACCATTACTTGTGTTAAAGGATATGGGAAGCCTAATTGAGTGCTACCTGCCTCCTCAGCTCCCAAATCTATTTTGAGACAGACACAGAAAGAATGATAGAGAGAAAGGAAAAATGGCCTTCTTGGCAACCTGAAGTGTCACACACACACACACACACACACACACACAATCACATAACTCCCCACCAACTACTACACCCCCTCCCCACCCATCCCCATTGCTATCTTCTAAGCCACAGCAGCCTCCATCCCTTTGCCCAGGTCGGCTGCGTGCATGGGTCTGTCCGCTTCCATAACTCCGTCCATCTTTAAATCATCAACATTAAAACAAGCCGCTCACTCATGTGAACACTTTCCCCCTTAAAAGAGAATTAAATGGATTAGCGCAAACGTCAGTAAATTTAGCGGTGCATTACCCTTGCAACATTCCAAATGGCAGATCTCAGTCAGACAACAGCATTAGCTTCCTGCTCCCTGCCTGCCGTAATCTTTTGTCAGCAACCATCTCTCTCTCTCTCTCTCTCTCTCTCTCTCTCTCTCTCTCTCTGTTCTTCTGCGGACCACTCACGGAAGTTTTTCTTATCTTTTTATTTCCATCTCTAATGATCAACTTTGTAAGCAAAGCTAAGCAAAACTACTTTGGCTCTTCTGTGCGCCTTTAAGCTGCAGTACTGAGGGCAGAGGCCCATTTAGACAGGATCTCTTTCTGGTGTGTACTCCTCTGTCTCGTTTTGGGAGGCATTGATATGGCCAGTGGCTAGTGGCCAGGTGCGCTGACACAGACTATTATTTTGGGAGCGAGTAGCACCATCTCTCAGCTTTTTGTGCCATTTTCAGGTCAGGCCTTTAGGTCATTCCCCCTCTACAGATTCTACCAGTCTATTTTCTGGTCGGCTGATGGAAGGTAATGACTGAGAGGATGATGATGGTGCTGGCTGTGCCTGCATGTGACCATGTCATCTCAGTTCAGTGACAGGGCCTGCGGTGGCCGGCGTCTGCCAGGGGAGCAGCAAGGAAGAGGCAGAGCCCAACGCCTGGTCCGGGGGGTCAATGTGAGGTGGCCCTCGCGCTGACAGACAGGACACCGGGGTTTGTTAGCGAGATTTGTCCCTGCCGCAGATCTCCTGTCTGCCGGTTGTGGCACTCGTGTCAATTTGCACCCCACGCATGTCGCCAGTCTAGCTGACAGGTGAGCGGTGGTATGGCGTCCTGTCCGCCTAATTGTACCCCGCAGTCCTGCCTGTGTGTGGGTGCAGAGAGGATGGTTGAGGCCCGGGCCTGTTATCGCCCTGCTCGCCCTGGTGGCCAGGCCCAGAGCAACCTGCTCAGCATGGGAGTAATCCAAGGTGAGGGCCTGTCGCTCTGTCAGCTGGTTGTCTATATCGTGTGCAGAGAATGATGGACACAGCCGCCATGCATAACACACGGATATGTATTCTGAGCCTTTCCTTCGCACGTGTGGTGGCGTGCACAGCAAGCATGCTTGTGCAAACACATACACAAACTCCCACTCTCAACACATGCAAACAATAAATCAAACTACATTTACATGAAATCCAGGGAGAGGTAGATAGATACACATACATTTATGTCATGCGTGGTGTATTCTTCAGGGACTCCAAGTGTGTGTGTGTGAGTGTGTGTGTGTGTGTGTGTGTGGGGGGGGGGGGTTGTCAAACTGTCCATTGTTGAATTCCCCAAAGAATTCCCCAAAGAACTTTGTATGTAAATATGTTGAACACAATTCTTAAGCAATTGTTTCCCAGCTACGATACATGATAAATGGGCAAGAATTAATGCCGCATGACTCAAACTACAGCCATTCCTCACACAAATACACACTTTTGTCATGTCAGCTGTCCTCCTGAATACTTAAAAAATGATACGACATGTGTGACAGACAACCAGCAAATTAAACCCCTCCTAATTGTGCGTTTGTTTTCTCCCACAGTTATCTTGTTATCAGTTAGCTTGTTTGATGAACATTGTGCAGATTGTGTGTGTGTGTGTGTGTGTGTGTGTGTGTGTGTGTGTGTGTGTGTGTGTGTGTGT
>NC_048411.1:8741617-8749962 GCF_013103735.1 Etheostoma cragini | reverse complement strand
CTGACACCACACTGGCATCCAGAGGCCCCGGCGGGTACTTCAGTATCCGCCACAGCCCCCCAGAGATCCCCCCCCATCACCACTAAGTCTATAAATAGCCTCTAATTAACCACAGCACTGTAACTTTGGAGATGTGTTTTGGAGTGAATGTTTGTTGTCTTGTATCTATAGAAGACGCTCCTCTCTGGGACTGAAGGAGGAATAAAGGTCTCTTTGCATTTTGATAATAACAGGCAGATGTAAACTCTTTTTTTTTTAAGCCAGCATGTGAAAATGACATGCAGGTGAAGCTACATGAGAGAGGGCATGAACTAACCAGGGCCAGGCTGATTCTGATGATGTATGACTCTGATTTTGGGCTTGAAATGAAAACATCTGATGGAGGTTTGCTCTCTGTCCGCCACGTTTGTGCTTGAGGATTGGAGATTTCACTTGACAGTTGGTAAAGCCTGCCTTGGAACCTGCCTGATTCTATGTTAA
Source organism: Etheostoma cragini (assembly GCF_013103735.1). Lineage (NCBI taxonomy): Eukaryota > Metazoa > Chordata > Actinopteri > Perciformes > Percidae > Etheostoma > Etheostoma cragini. Next base: position 8,749,482 of record NC_048411.1, on the reverse strand, counting down.
GGAAATGCAAACGTAAAACTATTCAGGAGTCGGTATTTCAATGGAAAGTGGGGACCTCCCATGTCAGCTGTTCAGATGATTTCCGTCCCTGAGAAGAATATGATTAAAGTGGATATTTTTACAACGTTACATATAAATCTAACAAATATGGCAACAAAACATGCGATGATTCTAGTATCAGAATTTCTCAGGCTTTGTCCAATTTTGTCATGTGATAGTTATAATACTATCAATGATAATCCCTTATTGTCAGTGCACTTATACTCAATCCACTGATTGGCACCAGCAGTTAGGATCAATTTCTCTTAAAGGACCATAACTCTGTTTTAACATTTTAATAAAATTGAATACACATCATGTATACGTTTATATGACTGTGGACATGTACACCGCCTGAAACTCCTTATTGTTTTTTGGACACAGGAATAAAATCAAGGCATTTGTCTGCTAGTTTATTGAAAGTTACAAAAGTAGATTTTAGTCTACAGTCACTGCTGTGGTACTTATATGCAGAAACATTACATTTATTTCTCAATCATAATTTTTTGTTATTAATCCACAGGACAGAGGATGTTGTATGTTGTTGAAATTGTTGAAAAAATATGATTTTTGAACTTTAAAACTTGGAATCTAAGTTTCAACTAAGTCAGGTACTAAAGTACTTCTATATTTGTCAAAGTAGCAATGTTAATCTGTAAAAATGCAGCCTAAAGTGTAAATTACATTTAAAGTTTACATGGCAATAGAGGCACTTTCAAAAGAATACCAAAAAAAATGCACAACGTATGTTTACTGTGATAGATTACTGGATTCCGTATGTTTCCTAGTAGGTTGACTTTGATTGCATAATAAAATAACCGAACATCCAACAGACTGGCTCAGGGATAAGGAAAGCATTCAATAATCTAACAGGGGGTGGGCATACTGTATGTCTGCAGTAAAGTGAAGTACATACAGTTTGCTGTAAATGGGCTAAACACTGTCATCCTAAAGTGAATCACAATGTATTTCTTCCACAGTGTGGATCTGGATTTCAAGAAGCCTAATTAATGAAATCAATGAGAAGTGAACAGAATTAGCCTCCTTACAGTGTGGACGCTGCACGCTTCAAATTCTCCTTCTGAGGGTGTGATGGGGCTGGCTGCAGAGGGCTGTGGCAGCTGTCTGAGCGCGCGTTTTGCTCATATGGGGCAGAAATGCTCATGGTGCACTGATTTCCGATAGGTCTTCACCTCCTCTGCTGTTCATTGCCTGCGGCTCCTTCCTCCTTCTCCTCCTCGGCGCTCAATCAATTGACTGACGCCGCTGACCAGCTCCCACAGCACGCTGCCGGGGGAAGGGAAGTTATTGGAGTCGTGTGTGTGTGTGTGTGTGTGTGTGTGTGTGTGTATCTGCATCAGATACCTCCAGTGAGGTTGTACAGTGCATGCAGTTATGTTTGAATAATGTACAAATAATCTGTAGAAATCTCAAGCTTCACAGAGGAAAATAACGAATACACCCATCTCTCTACGGTGGACTTCTGTGGCAGAAAGCTGTGTTAAAGATGTGGGGTTGTGTTCAAATACGTATTTGAGATTTGTTTGACATTTAGTTTTGAGAATGTTAACAACCGTCTCTCTTATTGTACATTAACATTGTACAGAGTATTTGAAACATGCTCACACTTTTTTAGGACTTCTTATAATATGACTTCATTCTTGACACAAAGGAAAGTACTGATGCTATAATATGTTTTATTTAAGAGTGTGTAGGTAAAATACTATGAGCAGCTTACAGGTTTACAGAGTCAATACACTTACATTTCTAACTCAGAGACGAGTAGATTTGTAGTCACTCGGGAGAAAAAACAGTAATATTAAGCCACTAGAGGGGATCTAAATATGATTAAATCTACAGCTGTTCCTAAATTTGCAAATGAGAAGCAAACTGACATGAAGCAAAATATTCCATAATTGCATAAATAGCTTAAAGAATTCATGTTTAATTTATAATTGTGTCATAGCTTTCCCATTGTGAGAAAAAAATTTGGACCACGTGAAAAAAACTTTACAATTCAATACTTCAAATCTGATATAGCCAAAGGTTCATCTTAATCCCCAGGCAATAATCCTAAAACACAAAACAACATCATTACAAAAAAAACAACTATGCACCAGTATGATTCGACAGAAATCAATGGCTCTGACAAGATTTCACTACACTAAATACAATATTATAATAACTAAAAGTCAATCTGGCAGTAGCTCCGTCAGTAGGGCTCGGAGGGTTGCTGGTTAAAGTCCCCACATGGACCAAAGTATGAAGTTTGGACTGGTAGACTGGTTTCTGGAGAGAAGGCAGTTCACCTCTTGGGTACTGCCAAGGTGCTCATGAGCAAGGCACCGAACCCCCCTCCAACCGCTCAGGGTGCCTGTCCAGCAGTCGCAGTCCACTCACTCTGACATCTCTCCATTACTGCATGTATAGGACCTGAGCACCGGTTGGTGGGGGGGGTGATTAACAGTGTCAATTATAGTCACAAAGAAAGAGAATGGAACTATGACTAGAAATAGTAGTTGCAGTGGTTCATGGCTTAGCAGGGCACTGCAGGGCATTACAGGGTGTAGCAGGATGTAGCAGGGCTCTGAGGACAAAAAACGCACCGGCAAGTCAAACCCATGTTTGACAACACTCTTCTCCAAAAGCAATATTACAACATTTGATTTTAGACATGCATTTACTATTTTATTAATGCATATTGATGTATACCCTGATGTATACACTAGAATTTTGTTAACTAATTTCAAGCACAAAAAAATTTAGTTTAGGTTTGTTTTCTCAAGAGATTTGAGAAATTTCAAAAGCAAACATCAACTTTTCAGTTTAAGGACCAAATTATTTCTTTAAACTTTGTTCTGGAACACATTGGGCATTGGGGCCTTAGTACACAGAAAGCCGAGTTTGTTCTGAACATTTTGATCTAAATCCTACATGAATTATCCTTAACATGTGAATTGTAAAAGAAATGTACAAATTCCTTTCAACCTCAGAGTGTTAAAATACAGAAGTGTTACCAGTTAAATCAACAGAAAAGAGACGCTCAGATCCGCGGAATTGTGTCATTTTATAACTGGGTGGGTTGAAAAGGGACAGAGTACACAAGGCACTAATGTCAGGAGGGCCCAGAAAGATGCTTAATTAAATAGCTGTGGATGTGTTGAGATAATGCCTTTCTACACGGAACTGAATTCTGACAATGCATTTTGTCTGCTCATCATCTTAGTCTAAATAATACAGCTGTAAGATGTAAGAGGAAAAAAGTGTTGTAGTACGGTACACAATATATTTAAGTAAAGAGCACGTACCTCTAAGAATTGTAATAATAATGTATGTGATGTATAATAAATAATATTGGATACTTAATTAATCCCACAAGGGGAAATTTCTATTATTAATTAAGTATATTACTAATAAATGTATTCAAATCTTTTCAAACAGCAGATACAGCTTCACCTCCTTCAGAACAGAGAGATTTTAAGATGTTCACAGGTAAATGGGGTTTGTACATGTCTTAGTTGTTTAGACAGGAAATACCTCAATGTGAGGCTAGATTATTGTTTATATGCATAACGTAAACACAATGTGTTGTCACGGTTACATTTTGTTTACATCTCCATTGCTGCTGCAGAGTACACAATAACATAACATGTACTTTTTAGGATAAATGCAAAGATTTGTCAATGAAAAGAAAGCAAACTCTAGATCAGATATGTCCAGAGCAATTTGGGGGATCAGTTTTAATTTTCCCACAATCACAGCTGGGATTCTCAAACCTTTACATAAAAAAACACTGCTGGTTTGTTCAACTGTTTTTCTGTTGTGAGGCTTCACCTCCGAGACCAGGGAGGTGGAGATACCAGGTGTGTGATAGAGAGTACCTTCCTCAGGGAGCGTAAGGTGCCTGCTGTCATGACCACCAGCACAGGTGTGTGTGTGTGTGTGTGTGTGTGTGTGTGTGGCCACCACCCAGGGGAGCTGGTCAGCTGTTGTTTCATGCAAGAGATTACACAGCTTAATCACATAGCCGGATCAGGTGCAGCTGATGAACACACACACACACACACATACAAACACAAACACACACACACACACACACACACACACACACACCTCCCTTCACACCCAATTAGCCCCATTATACCAGACCCTACATGCCTAGGGAACCAGACATATACAGGTAAGCACAGCTTCACTTGTGTGCAGGCCCATACATGTAGAATAACAGTCCACACACACACGCACAGTCACAAAAAGGCATGCAGTTGGAATCAGACTCATAGTTTTAATGCACTCCTTTACATATGTTTATACACATCACACCTCTGGAGCAACCAGGTGTCTTGCTCAGGGACACATTGGTTGATGTATCATAGTGGGAAGTGAACCCAGATCTCCCACCAAGGCTTGTGTCATGTTCACTGCGCCATCACAGTTCACAATAATGTGTTATCTGTCACAGATTAGTTTTTCTAATCTATTTGTAGAGAATGTAAGGATCCATAAAGACCAATGATCCAGTCAGTCAGTTGGTCAAAGTCTGATATGATGGACGTGATGCCGTTTGATAACTATAACTATATACTGTAGAACTGATCCATACCACACTGGCTGTAAAACCCCTTAAACTATACTGATTCTAATAAGATAAACACAACTGTCATCATTGTTTCACTTAGGGGAATTGTATTGTCCCACTCTGTTTTTAAGGCTATTGGAACAAACAGGTTTTTAATTTAGACCATTATTTAATAAAAACAAATTAGGATTCCTAGAAAGTGGCGCCCATAGATACCTCAGCTGTTACCTCTTCACCCCAGAGGCGTAGTCCTTGCCCCAGTAACCATGTGTTCAACTATTATACATATATATATATATATATATATATATATATATATATATAAAGCTAAACTTCCTCAACTGCCCAGGTACAACTGTAAGAGACTGGAATGAAAAGGGTTAAAATAGCAACATTGTAATAATAATGATATAATACAGGTTGTATCAAAATGATTGTTGTTCAAAGCTTAATTCTTTTATGTTAATGAATGTTTGCTAAATCCATGTTATTGCCAAATGACTTGATACAAAGCTAATCAAGCATGTCGGCTTCACAAAACTCTGCATGTCTATGTTTGGAAAATGGTGTAGTCCGGCAACTTTTGCCTGCAGAAACTCAAGTGGATAGTATTACCTCTTGTGTCATGTGGGTAAGCCGACAGTATTGTTGTCATTACTTAGAATTTGTCACGTTGGAGACAGAAACCACGCACTATAGCTTTACAATGAGTGATGGTAGAGAGAATTACCTGTCTAGGCCGCAAACGTCAGCATCACTCTCGTGTGCCGACAGCCATCAGAACGGAGGAAAAAGGGTTAGCAGTGAAGTTGTCTAGTGGCAGTACAGCGTAGGTTGCAGTTTTCCCAATGATTAAACACTGCAGCTCCTCATACCCTAGAGATAAGACATGCCCGTGTCTTGCTTCCCAGCTGCCGACCAAAAGTGAAGGGAGAGTCTGTGGGATTACAAACTGGAGCACAGAGTTACAAAATGTAGACAAAAACATTTATTCAGCATTTTTATTAAGCATCTACCTTGTGTATTATGAAGAAAATAGAATAAACGTGTTCATAAAAGTGTTGCGTTTACGCCTGTAAGGTGCAGCAGAGGCGGGAGCCTGCAGCAGCAAACAGAGGGCTATTCTAATGAATGAATGAGTGAAAAACCCTTCTGATATGTGAAGACACGGGGTTGGAGGTGGTTTCTTTTCATCTTTCCTGCCATACTGTTCTATGGTAGTAGGCTGAAGCGGGCTGAAGGTACGTATACAGTGTGATCAAGTAACATTGGGAGTGAAACACATTTGACACACCTGACAGTTATCAGGAATTGATGCACAACGCAGAGGCTGGAAGCGTCTTACGAACCCTTTCCTGGGCCAAGTTCAGCCCTGGAAAAATAAAAGATTGTGTTTTGGATTAAAACACATCCAAGGGAACGTATTTCCTGGGTGAAAGTCTTTTGTTATCCCAGAGAATCCAGCTCGGCTCCCTGACATGAAAGTCCTTCATTTTATTAAATTAAATACATTAAATACAGTGTTTCCGACTTTTGTTGAACAGCAGTTGATTGTAGTGACCTTGAGGTTAACACTAACGTTAGCTAAAACTTTAACCTGGAACATTACAGGAGCCTGCCCCGTGCTGGAGGCTGAAGCAGGACGCTTTCAGCAGTCAAGTGTTTGTTAAACAATTTAAACTGGGTGGTGTGGTGCATTCACGGTTGCTACGCTGTTTATATATTTGGGGGTGACAGTAGCTCAGTCTGTGGGGAGTTGTGTTGGAAACTGGAGGGTCTCTTGTTCAAGTCCCCATTCAGACCAAAGTATGGTGTTGGACTGGTAGCCGGAGAGGTGCCAGTTCACCTTTTGTGCACTGCCAAGGTGCTCTTCAGCAAGGCACTGAACCCCCAACTGCTCGGGGCGCCCTTCCATGGGCAGCCCCCTCACTCTGGCATCTCTCCATTAGTATAGGTACTGAGCATGTGTGTGTATTTCAGGCCTGTGTGTAATATCACCAGAGTGTAAATTGTAATTTCTCCTTGTGGAATTTTTAAAGTATACATTATTATTATTACATACTGTATAAGGCTATTTATTTAACCTTTCAATGGCCAGGGAGTTTAATCAGTTCCCGTATAACAACAGAGTAACAGAGTAAATTGTGATTTCCCCTTGCGGGATTAATAAAGGATACATTATAAATATTGTTATTATTTTTATTATTATTGTTGTTCTTGTAATCATTATTGGTATTATTATTGTTGCTGTCATAATTGCTGTGGCAATGCGCACGTCAACCACCCCATCACCTCAACCACCTCATCACTGGCAGTCTTTGGAGATTCTTCGGCTCCATCAGCTGAGCTGCTGTTCAGGGCCGACATCACTTTCATCTTTACTTCATTCACTTTGTCACTCCTGATTGAACTACTTCCCAGATGTTCTGAGTATAGAATAAAGCTCATTTGGGTATAAAAAAAAAGTCAGATCCAAGCTTTACAATTGATGAAATCCCAAGTTTAAGACTTCAAGAACCTCATGTTGTACAATTAATAGAACTTTTCCCGGCCACGGACATAACATTGGAGTTAATTTGGGTGGTGTTGACTAAGCCCATTTTACATTTAAATATAACACAACTACCTTAAGGTGTTTTTAATTACTGATTATGTTGCATACATATTTAGTCTTTTATGTTTTTTTTAATGTATTTTTTTGTATAACTAATAAGAGCTACATTGCAAATACAACTTCCTCAACATCGTGGCACATCTGGCACAAAACAACAACAGTTCAGCAGTTATATTGTACACATTTGTTCATGTTAAATTATGTCATCATTTCTTTTACATTTGTTTCCTTTTTTAATATGTGTATGCTGTAAATAATGTTACATTTCGTCTATAACTTAGAAGAAAGTCACTCTAATCCCTTTTATTTTTATCCTAGAGTGCAACACTGTTGCTATCTGTGTGAGTCATTCCACCCATGCTGACTCTTTGGTTTCTTACTCCACGTCATCTAAATGGATGTAGCAATTGTTGGAGAATACGCATATCCTTGTGTGTCTCATTAAACCTTTAGAACATTGTGAACTGAACCCCCCCGACCAGATCCATGCATTGCCGTAGTGACCACTTTGGTTGGTGTCTCTGCTGGCCTAGCTGACTCAACCCTTGTGTAGTCTTCCTGACTTCTATTAACTTGTCCTTCCCGGTCAAAATTTCAAAATTTCAAATTGGCCTTTTTTGGGTGCTTTACCCC
>NC_048411.1:8733353-8741567 GCF_013103735.1 Etheostoma cragini | reverse complement strand
ATGCCGCTGAGATTCAGCATCTGATGTGTCGTGAGGGCTTACAGAAAGACAGACACATCCGTCACTGCTTTTGTCTCTATCTTTATTTTCTTACGCTCTCGCTCTCTGATGCCACTGTCTGTCTGGAGATTAATTAAATGGCTACCCAGCCAGCCAGGGCCACATCAGCCATCAATGGTGTCTTCTCGCCATCAGCTCCCTGCTACAGTGGCGCTGGAGAGAGAGCGCGTGTATGTGTATGTGTTGGTGTGTGTGTGTGTGTGTGTGTGTGTGTGTGTGCGCGCACCTACACATGCTATTAAAATGTGTCTGTTTATCTGTGTTTTGTGTGTGTGCGTGTCCTACTTGGTGTGTAGTTCCTCGTGTCTGTTATACACGGCTGCACAAAGTAACATTCTTTAAGTGTGTTGGTTGTTGCATGTTCTGTCTGGGTAATTGTGTGAACATGGGTGTGTGTTTGTGAGCAGGAAATTAATTTCATGGTACGGCTGTGTGTATGTCCTTGAATGTGCACAGTTGTACAGTGTGTGTGGCTATATACTATATTCAGCTGTATTGGACTGCACAGAGTGTGTGTCCAATTATATTTGTGCTTCTTGCACTTGCACTGTGTTTGGGGTGCATGTATGTTTCCACAGACTGCATATACTGTATATATATATATATATATATATATATTTATATATATACATTATGTGTATTCTGTGTGTTTCAGTATCTCTGGTGTGTTTTCTACATGCATGTGTGTTTTTTGCAGCATAGTCCACGCTCCAGTAGAGAGTTGTGCCACAGTAGCCGTCAGCCGTGGGCGGGGGGTTGTGGGGGGGATTTGCAGTGGGATGTCGGATCTGAGTGTTTATTGTTTGCCATTATTGTTGTCATTACGGCTAGCGCTGGCATCAGTGGTGTGTGTGCTCCAGCCAGTCTTATCATTACCATCCCGCATCGCCATGGTTTTCCAGTTGTCAATTTACTGTACAGACTCTTCTCAAGAATTTCCCCCGCTGTCACACCGCTGAAGGCTTCCTATTTCCCATTCCCTTCAGTTTTCCCTCTTTGTTCTTTGTCCTTTTCAGTTTTTCGCTATGCTTTAAAGAAGTGTGTGGACATTATGTGTGTGTTTGGGGGTGGGGGGGTCAGTGAAGCTGGCAGCTCAGACCGGTTCTGCTCGGCTTTTCAGGCCTTAATTGAGACATACTGTCAGAGTGACAAACAGATTTGCATGCGGGGTGTTTTTCAGAATGTGCTTTTTTCAGCTCCTTACCACTCTGTTAATCAGCTCTCCACCACTCACATGAAGAAATGAGCACACGTGCATGCACGCGCACACAAACACACACACGCACACACACACACACACACACACACACACATAGGTATTATATACAGTATGCACACACGCAACTGCACAAGAAGCAGTGGCGGATGGTTGTTACTTCCAAACCTGACAGTAATGAGAAGAAGAAAAATAGAGTATGAGGAGAAGATACAGACTGGAACATTTAGCTGATATATTAAACTGATACCGTCTTTGTTTTAACAAGACTAAGAGTCTGCAGCCATGCTAGCAGCCTAGTGTGTTTGTACTAAATGCTTATGTCAGCATGCTAACATGACAATAGCAATGCTAATATGCTGATGTTTAGCAGGTATAATGTTGTTTCCTTGTAAACCGTCTTACTTTGGCATGTCAGCATGCTAAAGTTTGCTAATTAGCAGTTTAGCTGAGGCTAATGGGAATGTAATTAGTTTTGCAGGTAATTGGCCATTCAGCATAGTAGTATACAAATATCAGTAGGATTATTCTCTGGGGAATCAATCAAGTTTTTGAGATGTTTCAGTCTGGACCAAAGTGGCGGAGTGACTGACTGCAGATGGTCTAGGTAGTGTACTGGACTCACCTCCTGGTCCAATCCCTATATGTAGCCTACCATAATGAAAGGTGCATTTTGTTTTTTAAAAGCAAATCCACAAGACCAACCCTGATGCTAAGAGACACTAAGAGAAATATTTATAGCAGCTAAAATGACAAAAAAGTTTCCTCAGCAGTTGGTGGAGACCAAACCAAAGGGAATATTGAACTTGCATTCATCAAGTGGATACAAACACTACTCTTAATGTATGCTAGCATAGCTCTTTGTCCGCTACATCTGTAAATAGATAACTATGTGCACATTAATTACTTTTTTTATAACATGTCCAGGCCTTGTGCATATCATTTTATTTTGAAATATTAGATTCCCCACCAAACAAGAATGTATGCAACTTCAAACAAATAAAAAAAAAAACAATCAGCCATTTGCCAAAATTACTTTCATGTTGTTTGTCTGTCTGAATGGACACAGACAAGTATTAGTATCTTGCAATGAGGCATGGGGATGGCTAAACATACAATTTTAAAGGTAACTGTTGTTGGTTCTGGCAAAACATAGATGGCTTTACGATGGTCCGTTTTTGTCTCTAGGGCTTCCATTTTGTATCAACATTTACCCTAAACCTGTACGCACGACAGCAAAACAGAGAGAGAAATACTGAACTCTGGTTCATTTGGAAAACATCCTGCAAACTAGAACCAACAATCAAATTATATTGAACTTTTTTTGAGTAAAATTCTCATCACACACTCATCAGCCATTTTAATTCCAGAGCCTGCCTCTCTACGGGTTCCACCAAAACAAGTTCCTTTCCGAGGCGATTTTGCGTCTAGCGCATAGCGCCGCCTACTATGATTGGTTTAAAGAAATGCCAATAAACCAGAGTTTTTCTTCTATGCAGGAATTCTGTGTGGACTACATTTGAGGTCTTGGCTCCAATGTATCAGATCGTAGGCTGCCGGCGTCATGTGACCACCCGGTGTCACTGCATTCTACTAATTTCGTAGGATATCATAAGTTTTGGTGTGCATACATTTTGGTACAATCTCATACATGAGAATGTGTTGTGTATGCTGTGCAGAATTTAAACCTCTTTCAATTTGTGATATATAATGTTGAGAAAAAAAATTGACATTGTTAATTTTTTTTTTTAAGATTCTTTTTGGGGCTTTTCCACCTAATTTTTAACAGGACAGTTAAGTGAGAAATGGGACAGACATGCAGGAAGTCATCACAGGTCAAATTTGACCTTGGACCTCTGCATCAAGGCGTTCATCTTTCAGTATATGTGCGCCTGGTCTACCACTGAGCCCACCTGGTCACTTGACATTGGTAACTTTATCAAATAAAGTGACTGAATGAAGGAGCAATATGTAATACTGACTGCTAGCATTTGAAATGGATACTGTAGTCTTCATAGGCTACATTGCATGTTGCAGCAGAGCCTGACAATCTAACTGCAGTGCCGCTATTCACATTCTGCAAATCCTTCTCCTTTGTAATCTGACCTTTTCTATCTGCTCACTGAAGAAAGCCTCCCTGCTACCAAATGCATTATGCCTTGCAAGTATAATCACATTATATCTGGGCCACACAGCTTTATTTCTCGAACCCTAATCTACATTCACTCAGGTCCAAAGTATGCAACAGTGGGAGAATGCATTGTAATGAATGCCAAAAGCTGAGCACTAAGAGGTATTTTGTTCTTGGTTCTCTCAAAGAATATAGATTATGAATGAGGGTGGTATCAGACCTGCTGTGGTTTTCAATATGTATGAATCTCTCTTTATATGCACCGAGCCAACTCCTTTATCTGCCACAGCAGGTGAGGATCAGGCAGCACTTCTGACATTGATGCAAAGCAGCTACATGGGTTATGATTATTTAGTCCTGTGCATGGTCAAAAGTAGATATATTATATAGAAATATATCATGATCACATGTAAGAATAATAACGGGAATAGGAAAGGTTAAATTGTGTAGTTATCAGATGGAATGCCGCTCAGTTTAGTCAGTTATCAGTTCTTGTTAGTCAAGCTGAGCCGACTGAACTCTCTTTGCCTTGCCAATCTCCATCATATACTCAGAGGGAGGAGAAGACATTTTATTGGAATTTAGCCCAAATTTCCGTTGGTGGAAACCAAAAGGTTGTGTTGTTGGAGATCCCTTGCCACATGTCAGACCTGAACCTAGCTTTCTTCAGTGATTGATAAATGCTATGACATTAGCCTTGCGTGTTCAGGAGTTCTTACTGTTAGTATTATTATTATTATTACTTTTATTTTGTTGTTTTTTTACTGTCTTTTTTATTTATTTATTGTTCTTGCTAAAACTGATGCTAGGATTTTCAATGTTCTTGCGAGAGTCATCCCAAAAGCATTAATGAAGAGAAGTCTAAGTCTCTAAGTCTAAGTCTGGTCAGATAGTATTATAGTAAATAGATATATTCTTGAAGCTGAAATCCACAATAGTCCCATATTTTGCCATTTTGTACCCTCCTTGGACGGGGTGAAATTTGTCCCTGGCCACATGTAAGACGTATCATCCATTGTCACTCAGCTGTCACAAGGAATTGTCATGGGTGTTCTACTCCTAAACATTCACAATTACAAACCAAACCAAACTACAAACCAGAGGAAATACTGAAGATCCCAGCGTGGATGTGGTTCAGTGGTAGACTGGTTGCCTTCCACTCGGAAGGTTGATGGTTCATACTTGGCCCTGCAGTCCCTTGGGCAAGTCACTCAACCCTGAGAGGCAGCGGAGCAATTGGGGCTACGGAATTAATGCATAGACCTACGTTTTCAGAGCTCTGGTAATTCTCCAAAATACCCAGATTTGCAGCTAATAACATCATTCTATAAAACAACAACCCCACCCTATCTATTAGTCCAGTGTGCAAAATTATACTGTAATTAGACGGTGACGTTTCAATCGGCTCCTTCTTACCACTTTAATCAAGACAGGTCTCTTAGTACAGTAGCATATAACAAACAAACAGTCCAGGGCTCAAGAGTGAAACAAGCTTGGGACTTTGGCTTTGCAGCTCAGCCGTTCATTTATACCCACAGCTAGTGGAGCATCACATGGGGAAGACTTACCAGGGGTGAAAATCAACCCGTACCAAGGCAAGGTGGTGTAAGACTGGGCACTGCCAATTTCTTCCTTAAATCTTTCCACCGGCGACGGATGTCGTCAGTTATTTGTGAGTAGACAGACAGACAGTTCTCACAGACTCCCATGGTTAAACAGCTGCCGGCTAGCTTAGCATGAGCTTGCAGCAATGGTGGTAACTTTAAGTCCAGAGTAAAGGGTGTTTTAACAATCAGTCTCTCGCACTCACTGGTAGTTCTTTAGTAGGAAATCAACGATTAGTTACAAATTAGTCATGTACCACTTTGAGTTCTTTTGGGAGTTCAGAAAACCATTGCAATTGGATGTGGTTTTACTACGCCAAACTTGCTGGTTTGAAGGATGTTGAAACTACTTTGATGATGATACTTGCTGACATTTTTGGACCTGGCTAGTACCATGCCAAAAATGTATAGAAGGATCTCCTTTAGGCAAATGTAACCACTGGATAACAACACAAGTTATGATTATGAAGCACAAACATATAACTTTGTTTAACTGTGCAAATTGCAATGTGGTTGATGATTAGCTGCACAATATGTGATATTAAATTAAAGTCCAGCACCTGCAAACCAATAAATGAGTGTAACCCAGATGTCCATGCCCTCACCGTTGCCCCCCCCTCCCTGACTGGCGCTAAGCCACTTGGCTGGGCTCTGTCAGCTACTCTTGACTAATTAGCTCTGTTGTTCTCCACCTCCCCAGATTCCTCTGTTTCAAGTACAGACACACAGCACCAGGCTTTCATGTTCACCTCCCCATCTCCTCTATAATACAGCTGTGAACAAAGCCTGACTGAATCTAGCCCGCTGCACCCCACCCAAAACTGTTGATCCCTCTGCTAGGTGTGTACTGTCCAGTAGACTCAAGGGAAACTTTCTCTAAAAAGCAATAAACCTGTGGTATATGTCCATTGATGGCGTCATTTCCATGCTTCCCATTCATTTCTATTGGAGCAGCAAGGGGTTGAGTTGCCCGCTCCTCATTTGCATAAAGTGGAATCCAGGCAACTTAATGCAAATGAGGAGCAGCTGGCTCAGCTCAACACCTCTCAAAAGCTGATACAAATCTTTAAAACTGATCGTTGTCGATCTAAAATGAAGACAGATTTAGCAAATGCGTGGCCTATTCCTCGCTTAAGATGTTTTCAGAAACAACTGCGAGAGGGGCGAGGGAAAACTCCTTTTAGGAAAAAACCTTGGTGATGATAAAAATTTCCTTTTACCCAAGCTCTTGATTGGTAGTGTCTGATGAGGCCGGTTGGGGGTGTGATGACTAATGACAATAAAGATAATGGAACAATGACCACAAATAGTAGTTGTAGTAGTTCATGGCATAGCAGGGCGTTACAGGACGTACTGTAGCAGGGCAGAGCGGAGAATAGCAGGGCGTAGCAGGACGTAGCAGGGCATAGAAGTGTAAAATAAGAGGTTGCATTCCAAGCTAGTCGCCATTATTGTCGATTTTCAAATCCGGGAGCAGACAGACCCAATGATGCGTTCGTCTAATCAGGTGCAGCCATTGCGGTTGTAGGAGGGTGGAGACTGTTTTGTTTGCTTGTCAGTGGTCAGTGAAGAGAAACTGACTGAAACTGCTAGTAACACGCCCAATAGCGCACAATGCGGGGAAGAGGGGTGATCCGTTCAGTGACACATTACCAGAAGTGTGAGTGGAGTGGCTTTCTGCTTTGCTTAAGGTTCGCACAAGGTCTATTTTCATGCCTGGCTGTTTGAACGCCCCACATTCAAACAGCCAGGCAGGAAAAAAAACAGCGAGAGTATCCAGCCAATTTACCCAAATAGAGAAATTTCATCTTGGATGTGGATGAACTTAATAAACATTAGAGATCCTTTTTATAAGGACAAAGCGTGAAAAGTGAAGGCGTGGAGTTTAACTGTAGGATTGCTTGGAGTGGAAGGTAGATAATAGTTTAAAAAAAAAAAAAATTGTTCTTTCAAACACTTGTAGAGACAATCTCTATCTCTCTGCGAGTCGGGCTGGCAAGATGCTCTGCGTCTGAAACACTCCCAGTGTGGCATGGCTTGTGCCGGCGGATGGAACAAAACCGCTGAGCAGCCGGCACACAGCACAACCGCACAGTGCTGCCAAATGGGCTGTTGATCATTGATTTAAAGCAAACATACTAAAATAAGCCATTGTTACCATTGTACATTCTATGCATTAAATGTATAACATAACTAATTTTGTTTGTATATATACATATATGTATACATTTTATACCAGTAAAAGTACAGAAGTATTATCAGCAAAATAAACTAAAATACCTTTTCCCCCGACACTGTGATAATCTATTATTAGATTGCTTGATGTAAGATCTTGTACATACATTGGTACTCTTTGGCCCCTATAAACATATACTGTAAAAGTTACAGAATGCAGTTTCAGAATTGTTTTTTAAATAGAGGGATTTTAATTGCCATTTGTCTTATTTAAAGGGTTATTCTGTACATAACACGTGTTAAGGCTTATAGTTACATTTAGAAATCAGAGAGACTAAATCCATTCAGATCACAGATCATCTACAGTCTGTTATTAACATCAGCAACAGATTGCATGTAGGGCATTTTAACAGCTACTCTGTCCTAATAAAAACAACTGGATATTTGCCCTTCTGTGTACACTGCACAGAAGAGTCCTTGTGTTTTTTGTTAAACTTCTGTATACCAACTGCTGCCATCTCTTTTGCCTTTCTGCACTTGGGTCCAAGAAAATGTAAATGTAAATGTGCTGTAGTGAGATATATCACCATTCACACACATTCATACACTGTGGCCGGGGCTGCCGTACAAGGTGCCACCTGCTCATCAGATAAACATTCACACACACTCACACTCCGATGCGCAGCACCGTGGGCAACTCGGGGTTCAGTGTCTTGCCCAAGGACACTTTGACAATGACTGCAGGGGCGGGGATCGAACCACCAACCTTCCAATTGGCAGGCAACCGCTCTCAGTGTCTGAACCAAGTTGTGACAGCATCTTTTCTTATTCCTCTACACTAGACCTGTGAGGTGCAAAGTGTTGGCTTGTCACCTTCAAAATGTCTGTGTTTCTTCATCATATTATCTTGAAATGAATTGAATGTACTAAAGTAGTACTAAATGTACTAGTGCTTCCTGCTTCTTACAGTACAGACGCTTTTGCTGCTTGCTCCTGCCTCTGCTTGCATATTTTTGCTGATAATCTTG
>NC_048411.1:8731405-8733253 GCF_013103735.1 Etheostoma cragini | reverse complement strand
GGCGGAGAGGCATCTTGCTGCTAATTAGCTTTAGCTACAGTCACTGTAGGACAGGCTTGAGCTATTGGTAGGCCACGCACAAGCAGGAAAATGTTAAAATATGGCAATAGCCTACTGTGTCTACAAAAAATGTAAAGTCCAGTGATTCATAAGTATCCAAGAGCCGCTGCTCGTAGTTTCTCTCAGAGGAAAAGCAAGATTATCAGCAAAAATATGCAAGCAGAGGCAGGAGCAAGCAGCAAAAGCGTCTGTACTGTAAGAAGCAGGAAGAAGAAAAACTAAAGGTTTTCCTGTCGTGCAAGATTACAATGAGCTAGTGACTAGGGTTCCAACCATCCATCTTTGTCAAGCAGCTCCAGCAGGGGACCCCAAACTTCCCTTTTCCGAGCAACTGGGGGATCCTGAAGCGTTCTCAGGCCAGGTTAGAGATATAATCCCTCTACCTAGTCCTGGGTCCTCCCCGAGACCTACTCCCAGCTGGACGTGCCTGGACCACCTCCCTAGGGAGGCCCGCAGGAGACATCTTGACCTGGTCACCACTTTCTCATTTTTATAATATTTTCATAATTAGTAATGCATTATATTACTGTGTTAAAGCAAAAAGGAATACATTACTTTATTTGCGTTACTTTTGTAACATGTTACTCCCATTACTGCCAGGCAGTATACTGTATGTTTAGCTTATTCAAGGTAAAAGATAGATTAAGACTTAACATTGCAACTGGTCTTGGAGGTGCTGTGGCTTAGTTGGTTAAAGTGCCTGTCTAGTAAACAGGACAGCCTGGGTTTAAATCCCAGCAGCACCTTGTTGTTGCAGAGATTACATCTGTTTGCATCCCATCATCATGTTTACCCAATCTCCTTGCTACCCATTAAACTCTGGTTGCAAATGAAAAAGGCATGTTACAGAAACACTACATTAACACAGACTTAAGATCAGAGGTGGGTAGTAATGAGTTACATTTACCCCGTTACATTTACTTGATTAAGTTTTTGAAAAATCTTTTTTGAGAAATGAGATTCAGCCTAACACCTCCTGTGTTAATCTGACTGATAGGGTTATGGAACATAGTGGTAGACCAAGGCCTCCTGTGGTAATCTGACTTGAAGGGTTTTGGAGTGTAGTGGTAGACTAAGACCTCCTGTGACACAAACTAAGCAGTATGCTCTCCCTTTTATACCTCAGGCTATCGTAGACAGCACAAGCAATTTAAACATACACAATTTACAGTTTTTATTTTACTGTATTTAGACAGTATTAATGCTCCAGTTTTTATGGGTGTTACAGCGGGTATGAGCACTGTAATTTCCATTTTAATGGATGAAGTAAACATAACATAAAGAACTTACACTTCAACAGGTGGAGACATTTAACTTTAAAAGGGATGTATTGTTAATTTTCAACAGCCTGGAAGTATAGATTTTACAGAGATAAACCCCAGCAATTAGCAGAGGATGGTGTCGATCCATCGACCTCTGGGTTATGGGCCCAGCACGCTTCCGCTACGCCACTCTGCTCTGCTGGAATCTGTAATTCACCAGTTGCACCAGTGGGAACCAGTGGCAACCAATGGTCCGAGGTAATCTGACTGGTAGGGTTATGGAGCGTAGTTGTAGACTAAGACCTCCTGAAAATGATTGATTTCAGTGAACTAGACATATGCAAATTAAAACAGATATAATTAACCATGTTTAAACACGTCACAAGCCATCTTGAGGGTTACAGTTTTTATCATTTAAAATAGTTAACAGAGATCTGATTGTTGCAAAGTTATTGTAAATAGGTAATGTTTGTGAAGTTAGAAAGTTTTAGAACTTAAAATATATGTTGCAGGAGGACCGCGTGTC
>NC_048411.1:8674207-8731305 GCF_013103735.1 Etheostoma cragini | reverse complement strand
ATTTAGTGATTTGCATGCAACACTAACATGCAGCTAGACCATCAGACCCAAATAAGAACGGAATTGTAATTTTAGGCCACTATAATTCTTTCATACAAATGTAGTTTTTTTTCACAAAAATTCTGGCTACATTTTTTTCAGGCATGTTGAAGGATTCCTGTGCAAGGGTCTGCGACAAAGCTACATTATTAAAATTAGAACTGGATTAGCTTTACGTGTGTGTGTGTTTGTGTGTGTGTGTGTGTGTTTGTGTGTGTGTCTGTGTGTAAGAAACATGTGTGCCTGTCTGCATGCATGCATGCATGCCTTGGTGTATTTGTGTGGATGCATGCATGTCTTAGTATGTATAGTGTGAGAGGGCCTTACAGTTGTGTGTGTGGTGTGTGCATGTGGATGTGGTGAGCATATCTATTCCTGGGCCAGGGGATCCTCTCCTGCAGGTCTAATTACTTTAATGAGGAATGTCTCCATCTCTATCAGCCCTACCCAAGGGTACGCATTAACATTCCCCCCACATAGCCATACACACCAACACTCACAATTAACCACAAATGCATCAGCAAAGTAAATACTCTCTCTTGCCTTCGTGTGAAACGTACTCTCTTAAACTCTTACTTCCGTGAGAAAGCGCCCCCCCACCCCCGCCCCGAGTCAAGTGATTCAGAACAGACTCGACTTGATTCCTGCCGTACTTTAAGTCTGTCTGCCTTCACTTCCAGCAGACATTTAAAGGTGAGAAGACACCAGTTTTTTTTTTTTAAATAGATCAGACAATATGCAATTGAGTCATTATTCGCCTGTGCTGTATCACTTTCACCCACTCGTCCAATTTAGAATCCAAGAAAGTGGCTGACAGCTGGATATCTAATGATGTTTCTGTTGTGACCCGCAACTCTTACCCGTGCCGCGTGTTTGTGTGTGTGCGTGTGTGTGTGTGTGTTAATGTGTGTGTGTGTGTGTGTGTGTGTGTGTATGTGTGTGCGTTCGTGGGTCTTTCTGTGTGTGTCTTTGTGAGTGACTGTGTATTAAGCTTCAGAGAGCAGTCTAGCGTTGCCAGGAGACAGTGCAGGCACCACTAAGGGCCACAGCTTTATTCATGAGAGAGATGTGGAAGCTTGGAGGGTTAGTTATTTAAATTGATCTGATGAGCAAAGCCCAAGGATGGGAAATAAACACGCTGAAACTTGGGTGATGTCAGCGCTCCGTCAAACCTGTAGCCTGTGTCTGCCCTCTGGCGGTCAGGACGGTGGACTGCAACAAGCAGAGACAGAAGATGTGACCCGAAGCACAATTAAACATTCCTGTGTTCCTGTACAACTATTGTCGGTGTTTTTTGTCAGCAGGAGTAACGAAAAATCTACTTTTGGAGGTACTTTTGACACTCAGTGACTTTATGTAAAAATTGTGATAGATCTGGAGGTCAACACTTGCTAAAAACTAAATCCAAAATCAATTTGTTTCATAATAATGCTTTAGTATGACAAAAATTCACTGTAGAAGGGCACACCATTGGTTATTATCTCTTCAACAATTGACTACTAACTATTATGTAATTTACAAGGATTTACTGCAAGGTTTACTCCAGAAGGGGCTACCAAATTATTGTTTAATACTTTTTAGAACGTTTTTATCCCCCCCCAAAAAAAATATGTATACAAATTATACATTAACATGAGTCCTACATATCATTATTAAAGATGAATTGGCCTATTTAATTAACAACAATGATGATGGGGTAGCCACTTTGGTAGCTATCCACAGATACAGATAAGGATTCACCATGCCTTTGACATGTATGTTTGACATTAAAACATGATGATATATGAATATGTAAATAATGTGTTACTTTAATAGCTTAGTATTGTAGCGCACCAAAAAAAATCTATGTATAAAGGCTTTAGGCCACCTGATAAGTTATTATCGGCCCAGTTTACTTTGCTGTATACTTGAGCCATATAATTGAGTATATTATACTCAATTTTAGACAATACATGTAACTTAGCTCTGGGGGGCCTATTCGCCGGAGTCCTGATGTCTGTTTTCGCCCAGCATGTTTCCTTGGATCAGGGTGTCACCTACATCATGGTTGCAGCTGTCCCAAAGGTCCTGCTCCGTGCCCTGCTAAAAGAACTGTAGTAGATACTTGATAGCCCCAGAATTGCGGTGAAGTTAGAAAGATGTGGGTGTTAACTAGGCCTTCCTGCCTCAGTTTACAGGTCTAATGAAAAGATGCTGTTGTTTGCACTATGAGAAATCTAGGAGCCAGTGTTTTTTTTAAATTTGACCCAATACTGTGTAGTAGCTAAAATATAGGATATCTTTGCTGCTTTGATTTCAACCTTTTTTGAAAGAGACCGGATAACGGCAAGGCATTCATTCTCCACAACTGAGTACCTTTCTTCATGTTTTTTGAGTTTCCTGCTGATGTACAACACTGGTTGAAGATTACCCGGGTCTCCCTGTAACAAAGTGGCCCCAACCCCAAGTTCAGATGCATCTGTCTGAAGAATGGTTCTTGGAAATGGAAAGAGGAATGGAAAGGGTAGAGAATCCTGGGACAAAACGCCTATACTGACCCATCAAGCCCAGAAATGACTTGACTTGCAACTTTGTTTGAGGTCTTTCGGCTGACAAGATAGAATCTACCTTGCCAACTTGAGATCTGATCACTCCCTTGCCCAGCACATAACCCAGATATTGTGCTTCTTGCTTGGAAAGTGCAGATTTGTCCGGGCGGATAGTCAAGCCTACATCACTAATTCTCCCCAGCACTTCCTTCAGATGATAAAAGTGATCCTCCCAGCTTGAACTATAGACCACCACATCATCTAAGTAGGCCACAGCATAGGACCCTGTGCCCTTTAGCTACTTGTCCATGATCTTCTGAAATGTTGTAGGGGCACATGCAGGCCAAAGGGAAGCACTATAAAATGGAAGTTTCCAAAAGGGGTTTTGATTGCGGCCACCTCCTTGCTTTCTTTGGTGACTGGGATCTGCCAGTACCCCTTACGTAGGTCTAGTGTACTGATGAGGTTAGCTCTGCTTAGTCTCTCAATGAGATCACCCTGGGTTGATGAATGGTAAGATCCCGGTCCCTTGTGAGGCACATAGGCATCCACCAGTTTAGCAGCCATTGCTGCAGTAGTATCGGATCACGCTCCTTGGCTCAGGCATTCACTTCTGGATGAAGCACATCATGTGTGCGTGAAAAGACATTTTTTTTATTGATATGTACAGATTTAAGTGATACTTGCACCTTTTTTTAGTTTTTGGTGAGTAATTGCATTGTGGTCTTTTAACACATGACACATGACACACATGACACATGATAAAACTGTGTATATCTTTTGCTGCAATATTTTTCCACGCAATTAGCTGAAAGGTTTCTGCTTCATGGCCTATGAATTTCAGGACAGGATCCGGGGCATAGTAGTATACAGGTGAAACTCAAAAAATTAGCATATGGTGCAAAAGTTCATTCATTTCAGTAATGAAATTTCAGTCAACTTAAAAGGTGAAACTATTATATTATATAGACTCATTACATGCAAAGTTAGATATTTCAAGCCTTTAATTGATATCATTTTGACGATTATGGCGTACAGCTTATGAAAACCCCAAATTCAAAATCTCAGAAGATTAGCATATATCACGAAATCAAAAACAAAAGGATTTTAAATACAAAAATGTCAGCCCTCTTAAAAATATAATCATGCATATGTACTCAGTACTTTGTTTGGGCCCCATTGCATGAATTACTGCCTCAATGCGGCGTGGCATGGATGCTATCAGCCTGTGGCACTGCTGAGGTCTTATGGAAGACCAGGATGCTACAATAGCGGCCTTCAGCTCTTCTGCATTGTTCGGTCTCATGTCATTCATCTTTCTCTTGGCAATGCCCCATAGAATCTCCATGGGGTTCAGGAGAGTTTGCGGGCCAATCAAGCACAGTAATCCCATGGTCATTGAACCAGGTCATCTGCTGGTCATCTGCTGGTGTTGGTCCACTGTGCTTTATTAAGTCCAGGGTCAGCGCAGCCGTCTACCAGGACATTTTAGAGTACTTTATGCTTCCTTCAGCAGACGAGCTTTATGGAGATGCTGACTTCATTTTTCAGCAGGACTTGGCACCTGACCACACTGCGTAGTACCAAAACCTGGTTCAATGACCATGGGATTACTGTGCTTGATTTCATGTCTTGGACATAGCTGACAGCATATCTGGTGGGGCCTGGAGTCATGTTTATCACAGTAGAAGCACTAAGTCTACCCTGTTGTTCAAGTGGGGAGAGGGACCATAATAATTTTACATTTTTGGAAGGTAACATATAACAGGGGTCCCCCAAGAGTCTAATTTTCTTCAGAGGAGGATGCCTCATAATGAGGGTCCGTCTTAACATTATGCTTAGTCTCGGACACATTCTTCTCTATGTCACTTTCATTGTCAAAGAGCAGTGACAAAACGTCGCTGACAGAAAACCTTTTCTTGCAGGCCATTTCCGAAAGAGAGTGGGTGGACAGAGAGAGCACTTAGGGCACCAAGAAAAATGTTTTAGAAGGCTGCGGTGCCTGCATTTGAGCTTTTATATACTGTATGTTTGCCCCTCCCTTGTGTATCATGTGTTGTAAACCACCCCTGCAGGAACCATATTTCCCTCCCACGGAGTGTGGGAACAGTGGGTGGTCCCTCACAGAGGGTGGGTGCATGTGTGTGGGGAGGGGAATTGAAGCTTGTGAAATTGCAACAACCTGCATGTGAAAGTGACCTCAATATCAGACAAAACAATCTCTTTATACAGCTTAAACAGCCTGGTATCAAATTGAGCCCAAGAAATACAGATACGTACAAAATGTATGCAGGACATATCATGATGTTAATTCTATGTATAGCCAGTTGTCCCCATTAAATTAGGAAAAGTCATTCAATATAAAGCAAAAAAAAGGATGTGTTTGAATGATTTTTTAGAGATATTTCAGAAACATTGAATGGGGTCAAATTGACCCCAAGGATAATAGGAGGGTTAAACAGCAGACAAACTGAAAGGAATGCAAGATTGGTGCTCGCCTGAGCATTATTAATTTAGCCACATTCCATCAAAGTGAAAATGTTTGAAACTTACATAGCCTTACATTTATCTCTGGGAACCATAACCTTGTCATGGTGGAGAGGTTTGTGTGTCACTATGAACCTGAAGGCTGTGTTGTCTGGAGCAGCGGTTGTGGGAGAAATTTGGAGAAGAAACAAAGAAGGACTGTCGGTCGGCACCACGGTGCTTCTGGAAAACAGTTTGCCACCTCGAGAGCGTGAAGCGGGCAACCATCCAAGCTGTGTACAGCAAGGATGGGATGATGTTGACCTCAACTGAGGAGGTAATAAGGTGGTGGAAGGAGAACTTTGAAGAACTCCTAAATCCAGCTTATCTGCCTTCTATAGTAGAGGCAGAGCTGGAGGATGATGGAGGATTGTTGTCAATTTTCTTGGTGGAGGCCGCTGAGGTAGTCAACAACTCCACAGTGGCAAAGCCACAGGGACTGATGAGATCCGTCCAGAAATGCTGAAAACTCTGGGTTGGAGGGGCTGTCTTGGTTGACACACCTCTTTAAGATTGTGTTGAAGTCTTAGACGGTGCCTAAAGAGTGGCAGACCAGGGTGGTGGTTTCCCTGTATCAGAGAGTGTTCAGGGTATCACACTGCTAAGCCTCCCTGGTAAAGTCTACTCCAAACTGCTGGAAAGGCTGGTTTCGGCCAAGAAACAAACCTCGGCTTGAAGAGGAACAATGCGGATTCTGTCCAGGTTGTGGATCAACGGATCAGATCTTCACCCTCGCAAGGATCCTGGAAGGAGCCTGGGAGTATGCCCACCCTGGTCTACATGTGTTTTTGCGGATTTGGAGAAGGCTCATGACTGGCTCCCCCGCAAGATACTGTGGAAGGTGCTGACGGAGTAATGGGTGAGGGGGTTACTTCTCATGGGTTCTCTAGTTGGAGGTGCGTAGTGAAAAGTGGGAAAAGAAAAGAAAGAAATGGGGGCCGTGGCAACTGCTTTGCAATTGCAGGACAGAGCGGAAAACTTCAGTCTACTTCTGTCTAGACTGGAAAGATAATTTCTGAGAAAGCGGGTCTAAAAAATGATTTGATGGCAGCTGCGTAGCTCAGAGTCAGGATATGTTACCAGGGGGAGGGAAGAGTCATGGCGCCTCAACGTTAGGAGTCACCGGATCAGGATCCGCAACGTCAACGTAAGGACACATAACCTAGGGGCTTTGAATTCAGGATACATTCAATTTCAATCATTACTGTGCATTGCACCTCTTAAATGACAGATCACGGTCAGGGTTCAGGGATTGGTAGGCTTATTGTAGCTCTCTGGTGCCTCCAATGAAGTGAGTACCTCTGTCAATAAGCAGCTCAAAAGGTTTGCCTCTGGGAACTATAAAGCGCTTTAGGGCCATCAAAAAGGAATCTGTATTAATGTGACTCAACTCACCTGCCAATCTTCACAGTGTAGGACCCAAAACAATCTATCCCTGTGGCATTTTGGGAATAAGGTGTTTGGCACAGAACTGCTGGTACTTAGCACATCTGTGCTGATGTTTCCTGGAACCTCTCAGGATCCAGAATTGCCTCCACAGTTCAGTGAGAAGCCTCTCAGAACCAGGAGGCCGTAGGTGGTCATCACTATCGTTAATTATTATTAAGTTTTGTGATCAAATTGGCAGGATCCAGGACAACCTGATGTATGGCATCGGGGGGGGGGGGGGGGGGGGGGGGGGGGGGGGGGCAGGTCACTGCTTTGCCGTAACCTTCCGCCTACTCAAATGAGACCTGACGCTGGATCTATTTCTGGAGCAAGGGAGAAAAGACCACTCAAATTTGGAAGGAGTTTGTGGGTTGGAAGAGACAGAATGTGACATGAAAGACCTACCACAGATTAAATTGAATTTAGGAATATGCCATATTCATTGAAGAAAAGAAATTATTGATGATAATAATCTTGAATGAATTAACAATAACAGAACATTTGTTTGCATTTCTTTTTGTTGACAACAGGTGGGGCGGCCCCATCTGCCCCTAATGACCAGTCACCACTGGACATTAGATACAAAATGTATTCCTTGTCTCAAGCTACTTCTGTGGAAATCTGCAGTGCAATATTCATATGTTGAATCCCAGTTAGTCTCTGTTCTTATAGATTTTGAGACCATCTCTCTTGAAACGTTGTCTAAGCTAGAGTTTTGAAAAGAAAGCTATATGTTTTTTGGAAAACAAATGCTGCTGAACCGTTTTAAAGACAGGACTTGGAGAAACATTTCCATTTACACTTGCTTGCACTTTCCTGGAAGCCTAGTTGGTTCAAACCTCCTCCTGAAGATGTCAGAGTCAGCAGTCATTCCATATTCTACACACAATGCATCTTGGCTAGATTTACAGCAGGTTCCTTTTAGTGGAATTGTGTTATTGGATTGATAAACATAGGCATGCACCTGAAAGCCAGTATTGAAAGGTGAGCCTTAATTTCATGTAAACATCAAATGACACATTTTAAATTACCGCAGTTAGAAGTGGAAGACACAGGCAATCTGTTCTGGCTAATGGGTAGCTTTAGGTTAATGTTGAGAGACACAGTACATGGGAAGAGAAGTAAAGTTGTTGGCACATGTCTGTTTGTCTGCTGCTATGACTGAACTTAGCATGGTGCTAGTCTAAGGCTATACACAAAGTCTAAACACATAAGTCTATGCACAAAGTCTATACACATACTCTATATCCATACACAAAATCTAAATGTATAAGTCTATACACTAAGTCTAAACATATGAATCTATACACCGTCTATTTCTCTATACACAATGTCTATACATATTAATCTGTACACAAAGTCTATATGTATAAGTCTATACTTATAAGTCTATACACAATGTCTATACATATTAATCAATACACAAAGTCTATACATATAGGTATATACAAAGTCTTCACCAGAAATGGGAAGGAACAAAGTACAAATACTTTGTTACTGGACTCAAGAAGATTTTTCTGATATTTTTACTTTACTTCAGTATTTATTTTTGTGATGACTTCTTACTTTTACTCCTTACATTTTAACATGAATATTGGTACTTTCTCTTGCTTACATTTTACAAAATTACTTGTTACTTTAGTTTCAAATTATTTCAGTGGAGTTACTGTTTTTTATTTTTTGTGTCATAAATACAGAATTCAAACTAATTGGACGGGGACATACTTTGCACTTGATGCACCATTACGAGACAACTCAACAGATTTGGTGGCATTCATTCACGGCAAATCAATGCAGCTTGATGGTGGTACCAATAGCACATATAGATTGGACGGCAACATGATTTTGAGCCTGAAATGTTAAATTTATTATTTTTAGCACTACATGTTCAAAGAATTACTAACTTTTAGTTGATTTCCTATACGCTTCTGCCATCTAGTGGTTGTTAGTTGTAACTCTAAAATTGTGGGGAACTTCTTAATTAATGTCTGTTTAGTAATTCATACTTGATCCTTTATTTTCTTTCCAGAAGCCATATTTGAGCACACACACAAAAATGTAGATTCCTTTAAATGTGAAGGGGAAGGTTAAAAAAGAGAAACTGGATCTGTGTATTCTAACAGAATCACAATTGAATTCATATCTTGGTGCTCAGTCAGACTATTATTAACCTGGACTGACGTCTGTGGGGGAGCATTAGCTTAGTCTGTAGGGAATTGGGTTGGGAACCGGAAGGTTGTTGGTCCACATCAAGTCCACATACGGACCAAAGTATGGGGGTGGACTGGTAGCTGGAGATGTGCCAATTACCTTCCTGTACTATCAAGGTGCTCTTGAGTGAGGCACTGGACCCCTAACTGCTGGGCTGCCTTTCCATGGGCAGCCCCCTCCCTCTGACATCTCTCCGTTTAGTGCATTAATAAGTACTGAGCATGTGTGTGTAATATCATCAGAGTGTACATTGTAATTTCCCCTGGTGGAATTAATAAAGTATATGTTACTATTGCATGTAAGTCTATACACAGTCTATATATACATACATCAGTCTACATATATTATACCTTTAAATGGCCAGGGAGTTTAATCAGTTCCCGTCTAACACACTAAAATTGACCCTAGGCCCCTTTTCACAGACGACATGTTGACATGCCACAGGAGGCATAAATAATAAAAATTACCGATTGCTGAATTCCATTTAGCTGCTTTAGTTTCAGGGCGCTGGTAATATTCATGTTTGCTCATTGTCATGCTGTCATGGCGTTCATTATTTTTATTAGTAACACATGTACTCTTCGATGACATGTCAAAGTGTCCCTTGAAAGATACTCGACAATCAGCAAGGGTAAGGTCAAAATTAAAAGACTCGATTAGACAGTGATTTACCTGTTCTAATGAACATTTCTAAACAATTAAGCGACAAAAAGGGGAATTTTTATCATTGTTGTTGCTGAAACAAATTGAAGTGAACTGACTAACTTGGTGCCTTTTGGGATGTTTTGTTTAACAATTTGTGAGATTAGGGTTGTAAACATGCTGGGGTTATCTCTGAACAGGAAACAAATATATTTCTGAGAATTTCTCCAACGCGGTTGTGACATAGATGTCATGGTGAAACATGCAAGCAACAGTTGGAGCTGTTGGGGATTTTGCAAAGTTTGCAGTGATGAAACTAAGCCTTGTAGTGATGAATATATTGTAATGTAAAGAGAAGTACTTCCACTCTGGGTTATGGGTAATCAGAGTACAAGTCACAAGATCCTGCGTGGCCCATGGTGGATGGATGAGATGGTAAAGACATGTGATTCTGCCTGTATAGAGCAACTTTACTGGTCAACAAAGCTTGGGTTTCCACAAAATGGTTATTGCTCTCCGATAACGTGTAAGGCAGCGGCTTATACCCTGTCCCACAGTAAAAGCCTAAAATCAGTTATTTTAGCTGCTTTTTTTTATGTTTAACTTGAACTTGAATCATGTTGAATCAACACCTATAATTTTCAAAAACAGTGTTCATTTCAGTATTCTTTGTTGTATACTGCATTTATTTCTACCTAAAAAAACGGGGACTCAGGGTATGAAAAGGGAAAATCTGTATTGTCACCTTCAGGATGTTGTAAAAATAGCTCAGTAAAATGTTTCTTTCATTTTACAGTAAACAAAAATGTTGCTCTCTTTAGTACACACAAAATGAAGTGTAATTAGTATACAGTCTTGATGGGTCATTTATTCAATCACATTTGACAATTCAGACATTTCTACTGTGCAATGTCTTAATTAGAATGATAGAGGATAGACAAAGAATAGATTTTATCTGGAGTAAATTACACAAATTGCTTTAATGAATTCCTAATGTGTCTTATTTGTAAGAATTACTGATGGTATGTCATGTTAGTATCATCAAGTAAGCTTTTGTCCATGTTTGAAGAAAATGGTGAGACCATTTCCTGCCAAAACCAAGATTCAGGATACATGCATATTGAGCAAAAATATAGCCCAGAGTCAGACGGTACATCACACTTATTCAGAATCCAAAGAGCTTTAGTAGCACAAAAAAGAACTACTACCCTTCCTCAAGCTGTTGAAGTTGGCAGATTTAAACAATATTTAGATGGTAAACAGATTGTGTGAACTGTGTCATTCGGGCCTGGTGGAATCTACATACAATCATTTCAAATCTTCAAAATCTATTCTTGATGGAATTGTTTGACTCATTTGACATGTTGGAAGGTACTAATGATCAAATACTGGACAGGTTTCATTGTGATGTATTAAGTTATCTAACTTTTACTCAGGAATGCAAGCTATAGAGAGTTTACTTAGAAGTTACATATGCTTTACCAGTAATCTATTCATTTAGTTGTACATGTTTAAAAAACAAGACAAATTATGTAAACTAGTATTCTTTATTTTCTTTGTAGTATTGATTGAAAATGTATACAGCAGACGGGATCTGGTTATATTAACCCTGTGGTGTTGTGAAGGCTCATGCAAGCTGGGCAGTACGCACAACACAATAATAAAAATGTCATCATAATCATCAATTAAAAAAAAAAAATTATATTGTAGTTGATGAACAGTGAATTGACTTATTACTAAAGAAAGGCCTTTATAAACTCTATAAGCAAGCAGACAATAAGAGCAAACACAAAGAATATCAAGTGTTCCCTGATCCAGCCTTTGTCAGGCAGAGTTGAGATAGGGGTCTTTACAGAGAAAGCCCACCTGGCTAAATGAATAGGCAATGTTGTCAGGGTTTAGAAGAGTCAGTAGGCTGTGAGGCTGC
This sequence comes from Etheostoma cragini, assembly GCF_013103735.1. Classification (NCBI taxonomy): domain Eukaryota; kingdom Metazoa; phylum Chordata; class Actinopteri; order Perciformes; family Percidae; genus Etheostoma; species Etheostoma cragini. The sequence continues at coordinate 8,720,004 of NC_048411.1, read as the reverse complement.
CGTATAATACAGCAACTGTCAGCGTTGACAAGCCTCAGAAATACACACCTCTAATCTCAACCCCCCTTTCTTCTCCCCCTCAACCATAACACACAGAAAAAATGACACCCTGCGCAAATATTAAACATCTTCCAAGGCCTATTCCATTATCTTCTTTTCTCTTACACTGTTTAAACCCCCGCCCCTACTCTCTCTCTCCCTCTCCATATCTCTCTCCCATCTTGTCTTGTCCTTGTCTCCTCAGAAGCCCTGGCAGCCGGATCATCTCTGTCTCTTAGTGTCAATTAAAAGTGAAATATCTGCATTTGTCAACATATCATTTGTGCTGGGCCCGTGATGCACTGCTGATTTGTCGGCCGACTCCTGACACCGGGGAGGGAATGCTGAGGCGGCAGTCTCCCTCATTAGACCTGGAGCTGGCACTATGATGGCTGACACCGCCGGGAGGCTTCGCTCCCCGCCGACATGATACTAACCCAGGAACAGGCCTCGTCTGTCAGTCCTGTCACTTGCCAGCCAGCCATCCAGTCAGGGAGAGCGAGGGGCAGATGGGTGGGAGGGTGCACCATGCGCACTAGTCTCAGGTCCAGGGAGGGAGAGTCTATAATGAAGTTTATTTGTAGTGCAAAATGTCAATATATGTCATAGTGTCTGAAGGATGTGTGGGACATGGTTGACATTTTAATGTGGTGACAGAATATTATAATTTGATCTAATAATAATTTTAAACCAAGGGATACCAAAATAATCCAAATGTATAGGAATAGGAAGGTAGACCATAAAGGGCATAAAAAATAAATAATAAACAACTATATTAACCGAGACTGAAGCCTCTTCAAGTGACGATAAACTCAATATACTAAATGTGATATAAACCTTAATGTACTTTGAATATAACTAAAAACAAAAATAAACAAACTAAACAATACACTTGGCTTTTATTTCTAGGTCTAACATGTAAAGTTTTCCCTGAACTGGAAACAAAAAGTTGTAATTTTTTTGTGTAAAATTTAAATTTGTTTTGATTATGTTATATGTTAAAGTCAGGGGGGCACCTGTAGATAGATAGATAGATAGATAGATAGATAGATAGATAGATAGATAGATAGATGGATAGATGGGTAGATAGATAGATAGATAGATAGATAGATAGATAGATAGATAGATAGATAGATAGATAGATAGATAGATAGATAGAGAGATAGATAGATAGATAGATAGATAGATAGATAGATAGATAGATAGATAGTTCAGGACATTCCTCAGTCATCCCAGTTAGCATCTGCGTCAATCAATGTTGTAGTACTTAAAATCAGTCTTGGTCACAAGACCACTTTTTTGAAGGTCTCCGAATGATTCTCAGAATCAACCACATTTTTACTTGGTCTTCAATTCCATTTTATTTATAGTATCAAATCATGACAAAAGTAATCTCAAGACACTTTACTGATAATAATTTACAAAGCCCCAACAATTCTAGTAATTCCTTCCAGAACAAGCATTTAGTGCCACAGTGGCAAGGGAAAAACTCCCTTTTAGGAAGAAACCCCTGACAGACCCAGGCTCTTGGTAGGTGGTGTCTGGCGGTGCCGGTTGGGGGGGTGATGCACAGCGGAAATACCAGTCGCAGTCACAGTCTTGACTCATCTCAGATAAAGTCGACGATTTCATTTTAAGACCACAACTGCCTTTTGATTATTTTATCTATGCACTTCTCATTATACACATATGGAAATAAAATAGGTGTACAAAGAAGAATTTGTTTTCCGTTTTTTTTTTTTTTTTATGGGAAAGTGGATCTTTCAGATCAATTTGAGGAGTGCCTATGGCTAGCATTTTACACATTTTATTGTGGCATGCAGTTCAGGACTAACACTGCTTTGGTCTTGGTCTTGACTTAGTCTCAACCCCTCAAAGGTCTTGTCTTAGTCTGGTCTGGTCTTGTCTTAGTCTCAATACGCTCTGGTCTTGGTGATGACTTGGCCTTGGCTAAGGTGGTCTTGACTACAACACTGCTTTCCTCCAGTGGTATATGTATGATATAAATATATTGTATGTGCATATTTTCTCTGAGATGTATGCTACACATATAACCAAAGGTGAATGGAAGTTAGTTTGTGGTGCTCACCGCATTTAAAAGTTACACTTAAAACACTTCAACAATTTGTCTTTCCAACAAACAATGTCCACATTGTGATCTTCATGTTACAGCATTTTCAAGTTTTATATTTCAGATATTTCACTGGACACAAAAACTTCCCATTGAGTCTCACTGGGAAGGTGCCTGTATGTGTTTCTTTAGTTTTAATTTTGAAAAGGATCTCAGGATTTTATGCCAGCATTCCTGGCTCCTCCGCCCCCACACTGTGGGATTAAGGAGGAGGATGCTTGTCCTGCTCCACTTGCCACCATTAGGGAGGAGAAGCACCAACCAAGCCAGCAGCCAGACTGGGTGGGAGCCACTCAGAGACACAAAGGAATGCACCGTTAGAATGTGGAGTGGGTTCAGTACTTATGTACAGTATGTGTATCTTTGCCATTGCAGTGTTTTTTGTTTGTTTTTGAAGCAGCTATAACTAGTAATCAATATATTTCTTTCTATTAGGGAAGCAATGTATATTTTAGATTTAGGAAGTATGTTGGACAAAACCCTAAGCAAGCATTCATTCCATCTATCCAAGATAGATAGAGAGAATGTTGCACCAAAGATCTTTACATCAATGATACATTTGCTTCCTTTTTTCCAAAAAGTGCATTATTATTATTATTATTAAACCAAATACAACATTTCTCAGACACAGTGTTGTTTTTTCCGTAACACCCCTCATAGTAAATTAAACCAATTGTTTTGTATGAATTTTTTGTTAGATCCCCATCGCTCCATTTGGTTTCCTTTTTTTGCTGCAGCCATTACTTTTGCTGTAAATACTTGTGATACCAGATTGTAACTTCTTTAAGTGTGGATATGTTCTTTTATTTTACTGTGGGAAATGGGAAAACTGACGAATAAAATAATTACATAAAAACAATGGGTTTCGACAAAATGAAACCATCCATTCATTATTAATTTATTTCTTGTGTTTTATTTTCCTTGAACACTGTTTAGGACACAAACCAGCCAACTTAACAACATTTCCAACTAAATGCACAAAATAACAATAAACCATCTAATCCTCCTCATATACAAACGCGCTCTGAGTAGAGATAAAGAGTTTTATATCAAAATAAGATACTCACTTTGAAAAACATGGGTGTGTAGTGAGTGAATTACAGTACAAGTCCTGGGTTGAACCATTACTATCACCAACAAATTGAATCGTGTTGATTTCCTAACAGGAATATATAATACTTTGGAATAGAACTTTTCATGTATGGGCGACTGTGGCTCAGTGGTAGAGCGGTTGCCTGCCAATACCTTGTACAGCCACCTCGGCCACAGTGTGACTAGAAAAGCACTGTATAAGATCAGTCCATTTCCATTTACATGTTCTGATCTGCAGTGTGCTTTACATGGTACAGCTTTAGTAAAACAACTCCAGTGTAAAATCACTACCATTTTGTACATAGCTGGGATACTTCCTGTGTATGTTCTGTTGTAAAGTCACAGCTCTGCATGTGTGTACAATACCATGATGCTTTTAACGTTGGAATATTTGAGCAGAGCAGCGTCCCTGCACGCTTCTCACAGTGAGGTTTCCGTCAGCGTCTTCTCCTTTAAAATACAGTTCACACAAAGGCTTTCACTGCCTGAATAAGTAGCATAAGACTTGTAGTTTGGGGGGAGTTAGGCGCTGGAACTGTTAAATAGTGAACAACACTAATTTGTCTCAGAGAACCAGAAATCATGACCCATTTCGGCGACGAAACATTGGCGTCAGGGTCGGCATTGTTGAAGGTCTCCATTTGCGGCCGTTGAGACCGCAACACAACCCCTCAGAATTCTAAACCAAAACAGTTCAGAAGTGTTTCCAAAATGTCTCCAAATGTTTAGGGCCTCTGAAACACCAGAGTAGGGGGAATGAGATGTGTTAACGTAGGTGCACAAAAGGTGTTTTCAGCAATGTCAATATAGATTAACTCTTGGAAGAAAGGGACTAGGTAGAATTTGAAAGAAGTTGAATTACTCCTTTAAATTAGCTACAATCCAAGAAGACATTCTTTGCTTAATCCTCTTTTTTCTGACACTTGAAGAAAGCTATTTATGTCCACAAATACTGACGTGACACATTAGACCACAGCAATAGCATTCCTAGAATTGCATACCGTCCTTTTCGAAATTAATTACAAAAAGGGAAATACAGTGACTTGAACTTTTGTAGCACATTAAACACAAAACACAAGACACAAATAAAACACTCACAGCATATTTACACAGTGACAAAGAATGGGCAGAGTGGTTAGCCAGTACAGTGCACATTGACAATATAATACAGCAAATATTAACACAGCAGTGTTTGACCCGTGCAGAGGCTGCAGTGATGTAACTCTTCACGATAAGTTAGGGGTTCTGGAGTCATGTTTCATACTATGGGTTAGGGTTAGGGCGATGGGGGGGACTGCAGCTGCTTGAATAAAAAGAAGTTACTCAGTAACTGAGTGAATAAAAACCTGCATCCACAAGATAGAAGAGTAACGCCTTCAATTTAAGAATATTTTCACAAGTATGACTCTATATTGCCTATATTACGCACCTGAAATCAACAGTGCTCAAGGCAATATTGTAAAAATTAAAATGCCTAAAAGCAAGAGATGACATGAGGTTTGAATCAAAAATGCATTCCTTCTGTATTAGATTTTTGCAACTGCTTCTTCCAAATTCATAGACAAAAAAAAACACAAATTTACCGTGCATGATGGAGAAAAACAGCATTTATCAGCTCACATTATGGCAGAAGTATTGAAGTCATGCAGAACAAGCATTAAATCAGTGTTTGTCTGTAAAAGAAATCTCCCTTTAAACAGACAAACCTTAGTATATGCAATGTTAGGAAAGAAGAAAGTGCCGCCCTTGTAATATTATGCAATTTATACTCATGCAAATTAATCTCTGTTTGACAGAATTGATTTCACATGTATTCTTCTCCCTTTACACATCCCTCGTTCCCCTGTCATGCAAAACACAATCTGCAGAGAAATGTTTTGAATGTTTTGCATGCTAAACCACTAGTGATGAATTACTTGCCTCTATAGAGGTAGTCAGAGAGTTTCAGTTGCTGTAGTTTCCAGCCTGGGTCAATACATCCCTTAATACCCACAGACGTTTTGGGCTTCTCTTTAGTTTATCTGGTCCTCACATGAGTTTGGTCCCATGTGAAGCTTGAAATTGTCCTCAAGACTCAACTTTGCAAAGAAGACGTCCAGCTTTAGAACATCCTTTGACCACTCTTGCCCCTGCAGGACAGCCTGAGTAATCGGGTAGCTGTCACTCTCAGCCTCGTCTTTATCTGTCCATCTGTGAGACTTCAACATCAGTAGTTTTCCCGGTGGAGGATCATTCATTATTCAGTGCGTTTACATGCAGTTTAAGAACCTGAGTGGTTAACATTTGAGTTAAGGCTATGTCACGGTTACTCAAACGCCATGTAAACACCTAACCCCGGCTCAAACCCGAGTTCCCATTCACCGGTTAACAGACCTAGAGAACTCCTTTAGTAACCGGGGTATTCGCGCATGTATATATGTTAACAGGGGTAACTTGGGTTATGCACATGCTCCGTAGGTTATAACTGCCCCTGCCCTCTCCGCTGCACAGAAAGTGAAGAGAGCAGTTGGAAACAACAGCGCCAAACAGCAGCAACACAAGCTTTAAACCTTAAACCCACGCTAGTATGAGAAGTAAGGCATGAAGAATGTATAAAATGTACAGCACTAAAATGTGTCCATGTTCTCCCTGGTTTGCAAGCTGTTGTAATTTTAAGAAAAAGGCCTTTTTCCTACCAGTTGTACGTTGTTAGAGCACCACCTACTGTTCTGGAGGTTGAGTTAATCCTGTAATTCTTCGCATTCTTCCCCGTTATGTATGCAGGGAGAACTTGCATATCCAGGTTATTCACTTAACAAGGGCAAGACCATGCCCCGGTTACTGCTATGCATGTAAACGCACTGACTGTATAATCCTCCATCGCTTCTTCAGAGGGCAGAAGTGACCCCGCAGAGCTCTTGTTCTCTCTGCCCCTTTACATAGATCCATCCACTGGATGTGAGGCTGTGAGGCAGGGCTGCAGGCCTCAAATCAGCCTCTCTTCTGGGGGCACTTTGAGGACACTGCCCATCTCAAGCCTGGCACCGGCCACCTCCTGTGAGCTGGGGCTGTACGTGCCCTCTGACTGACGCTTCTTCCGCGCTGTCATGATGAGGCAAAACACCACCAGGATGGCCAGTAACACACACAGGGTGATCAGGGGGATGGTCACCACCAGCCAGGGGATACGCTCCACATGCTCCGCTTTCTGCAAGACAACAGAACATATAATTATGTACAGGGCTTTAAATAGATTTTTTTCATCACCAGCCAACATGGCTGGTAGATTCTAAAAAATGACCAGCCAATGACATTTTCCACAAGCCAAATTTCCCTTCTTTCTCCCTCTTCTTTCATCTTCATTATCCCTTTCTCTGCAGCCTTCTTATTTTGTCATTTATTCATAAGCAATACCACCAGGCTCATAGCCAACAGTTGCAAGACACTTCACGATAGTGTTCATGGGAAATGTAGGATTAATAGCCTACTTCAAGCAGTGTTGCAAGATCAAGATTACGTTGCCAAGCCAAACACACACAAAACCACCCAAATATCTTAGAAAACAGACCAATCTGACACAGTTTTGCAGTCGCTGATTCAAACAGACACAGTTTCTTTTGTTTTTTTGATCCTGTGACTAGTAATTTGACAGTTTTACCCACATTTGGCCGGTTGCCATGTTTCAATAAAAACCCGTTTTTTGGACCTACAATGTTCTTCGCACATAAAATGAATGGATGTTTGCATTTAAGTTTTGGGTTTTATTCAATTTTTATAACATTTGAATTTTTTTAATGATTCAAAAAACTATCTTGACTAAACTTTGTCGGATACCTGTCTGGGATCCACTCAACATCCTCTGAGTTTAACTAACTATTAATCAAAACAATGCATAGCTTCAGCTTTTAATCCATTATTTCATAGAGGAACTATGAAAAGAGTTTCAAAGTTAAACTTTAAAACAGTAAATATGTAAATTATTTTAAAACATATTAATGAATTAGTAAATCAAAAATAGCATTTTAAAGAAATTTACTAACTGAACTAAGGATACAGCTTTTAAAAAAGCATTTAAAAAGGCAATTCCTTTCCCCATTTTCAAATCTATTTGATTGCCGCTTTTCCTTTGCCAATTCGAAATCCAATTCCAAAATAATTTCTCCTTTCATTTAGGCTTTTCCTTAGCCTTTAGGGCCTGGTGCTAGCTAGACAGACAATGCAAATTAGCATGGAAACAAGTTCTCTGATTGGCTGAACACCCGGCCTATTACATTCTTAGGTTTCAGTCACGCTGTGTATTTTAAATAATATATAAATTCAAAATAATTGTGTAAGTAGTAAAATAAAACAAATTCAAACCACACAAAAATATATTTTCCTATTTAAACAAGTGAAGCTAAAGAATGAACTACTTGAATCTAAGCTATGGATATTAAACCATCATTCAGATTCAGGTTCTAATTTTGCACATGTGCTGTGAAAGTGAATCAACTCAAAGCCAGTGTCAGTGAAAAAAAACGGTTTGTCACTTACTTTGCTATCGCACACTGTGCCGCTGAAACCCGGTAAACACACACACTGGAAGTGGTTAAGTCTGTCCAGACAGGTGGCACCGTTGAGACAAGGGCTGGACTCACACTCGTCTATTTCTGTCTCACACCTGAAATACATCAGAAGGGTTTTACCACAACCCTGACTGACAGAGCAGACACAAACACACACACACAAACACACACATGCACTCTCCTGACCTATACACTTGGATGTGGTTCAGAGAAACTTTCTCCTGAGCAGCTGGTGTGTGTGTATGAGTGTGTGTGTGTGGTGAGGATTGTGCAGTGTCTCTCACCTGGCACCTGTGTATCCCGGCTTGCAGGTGCAGTTGCCTCCAGAGTCACCCCCTATACAAACCCCTCCGTTAAGACACTCTGTGTGTGCATCGCACGCCACTGGCGGGAAACGCCACCTATTGGACACACACATTCATTACCCTCTAAGGTAGGATTTTGTAGTATACGTTCAGATTACCTTTAATAATGACCCAAAGTCTGTGCAGGTGAAACTAAGATCTTCACAAGTAATCCAACAATTATACAATAATGATTTCGGCTTCCATCTTAATCTGAACAAGAGTTCAACAAGAGAGATTTGACACTTTGCTGTTTTGTTGACAACAGCCTCTGCTTTCATTAAGTGGGTTCAAGAAAACTCCACATTTAATGTTATGCAAAACGTAAGTATCGTGATTTTTCATGCAACAATATTTCAGTATACATTTTTTTCCTTAGAATCAATATTTTTTTATCCACTTGTTTTTTTTGGTGCAATTACTGACCTAACTAATTTCTGTTTATATGGTAAGGCAAATGCAACTAAATCATATTCATTTACAGCAGAAAGCAGAAAATGCAGAAAATCCACTTTTTTACAAATGAAATAAATAGACTGACTTACATGTGATGTGCATTCTTCTTAGAAAATAATTACATTTTTAGAAATGCCTCATGATATATTGTCTTTAGAAGTGTATTATTAAACTTTTGTTTTTGTTTATGAAGGAAATTACTATAGAATCACAATAAATACCTTTACCAATACAAATCAAACCGGCACCCATGTATCGTGAAATAATCGTGAATAATCGTAATTGTGACAAAAGCATATTTTCCCAGCCCACAGCTAATCACCAGCATGTCTACACAAACTAGAAAGGATGTTTCCTCAACCTATATTGATGTCATTACACTGCAGCCTAATCAGGTCACTGATGAGGCATGGTAATTATCATGAATCTGTGCAGAAGGTAAAAAGCCCGTGCTGTATAGAAAGCATTGTACTCACTGGCAGCGTTTGCCGACGTAGCCAGGAGGACATGAACAGGTGTGAGCTCCCAGCCTGTCCACACAGGTTCCTCCATTCACACAGCTGAACTCCACACAGTTATCCACCTCTTCCTGACAGTTTGTCCCTGTGTATCCAGGCTCACAGTCACAGCGGTAATCTGCCTTAAGGTCTGTACATGTACCATAGACACAGGGATCTGAAGAACACTCATTAACCTCCATCTCGCACAGATCCCCCTCCCATCCTGCGCTGCAGCTGCAGTTAAAGTCATTAAACTGGTCCTGGCATACACCCTCATTGAGGCAGGGCTGGGACTCGCAAATTGGTTCACCTTGGCATCCTATAATTGGCTCGTGCCCACCCAATCTGGAGAACCGGCTCATCTGCGGGGCGTCCGGTACATTTATGAGCGGCAGGTAGACTCCACCCACTCTCACCTCCCCTAAACATCCAGTGTAATTCTCAGCCAGCCAGATTTTGGTGTCATTTAGGAAGTTAAGGTTGCCGCCAACGCCAAAGCTACCACCAACTCTCTGCCCATCGACGGTAAGGCGCCAGCGGGATGCTAAATGTGTGGGATTGACCATGATCAGCTGGATGTGATGCCATGCTCCGTCTGCAATGGGTCTAGTACTTGTGAATGCCAGCAGCTCTGCACTCGCCCCGCTGTTCAGTTTGACCAGCAGGGAAGAGTTGAGCAGACCAATGCAGAAGACCTCAGCTCTGCTGCCGGCTCGCAACAAGATCCCGTTCTTGTCCCGTGTCCGAACATCCATGGTGATGTTGGTAACGGGGCTCAGCAGGGAACTGTTGGACACATACTGAAGAGCGTTGTCCTGAAAAATGGCTTCAGTTAAACCTGTGGGATGAAAAGATCATGTGAGCAGTTTATAACTGTTACTGACACCAAGAAAGTGAAAGTATCACATTGCATTATCAGGTGTGTGATTGTTCTGGGAGCTGGGTCTATACATATATAAGAGAAGATTTCAGGACATTTCTACATCTCCAACACTGGTTTTGTCTATTGTTCTTTAAATGTTTCCACTAACTTTAAGGCAGTTCAATAGTAAATTGCTCAAGTATCACTTGAATAGCAGTGTTTTAAAATGATAAATACAGGGTTTTCCCTTCCATTTCAAGGCGTAGGCCCTAAGCTTAGGCGGTAATTTGATTTAGGTAGCTACCTACTTTATTAGCAAATCCAACACCTAAAAGAAAACACAGCAGTGTGTAAATTCTTCAACACTGAGTTAAACAGCAAGGACAACCTTAAATGTTTATCGGCACTTAGAAAGGAAGCATAAAGAAAGGTAAGCTAAGTGTAAGTGACGCTAGCAAAGCTAGCTAGCTAATGTTAACCTCTGCCTCTTTAGCAGTGTGGGAATCGCACTGGTCTGGTTTTTGTCTTTACTCGTTTTTGCCCTGCGGTGGTCTTGGATCACTTGGGCTCAACCCCTCAAAGTCTTGTTATTATCTTTTTGAAAAACGTATGTGCATCTAACTCTTCCACAAACTAAAGGAAAAGCTCATCTAGCCTACTGATGAGTCCAAAATCAAGACAGTCAGGATTTCAAATCCCACTGTAGTAACACATGATGGGTAATCAAGATGACTGGAATAAGCCATAAGTAAAGTGATTTTTGTTCATTGGATCTGTTGTCAGTGTCTCATTTCCGGTGTGTCTCTGAGGCTTCCTGTTTCCATTTTCTCTCTGCCAATTGGAAAAAGCATCAAGCATAAACTATTTATTTGTTGTTTCTTTATTTCAGTAGGTCTGATAATTTCTCTTCTCAGCACCCTTTGCAGTCAAACTCTTGAGGTGATGGAGTTTCTTCCCTCTCTCATGTTTTCCTTTGATGTCAGTTATGGTCTACTGTTGGCAGGTTGTCCTTAAATGTTGCTTCAGAAATTTTCAAGACGGTAAGTCCAATCAAGAAATTTAGAGCTAAACAAATACTTGACCTCAACTGACTTGACTCGCCCTGCCTTGATAAGGGAGTGATAATCACTGTCAAAGTTTACTCACACTCATATCCGTCCTGTAGGTCCACACAGCGTACTGCGTCAGGACAAGGGTTGTCGATGCACCACAAACGTGTCTCGCATAGCCGGCCCGAGAAGTTAAAGGAACAGTTGCATGTGAAGTTATTCCAGGTAATCAGACACTGTCCACCATTAAAACATGGCTGATCCTGTGCACAGACAAACACAGATGGGTGGATTAGATGATCACTTGTAAAATCTCCCACCTGATGCGATGGCAGAGAGGATTGAGCGGTAACTTACAGATCAAAGGGATTCACAACCAGATCAATGTTAATAGGGTTAAGGCAAAACAGTACAGCACTATCTATCAGCTATCAGACAGCACCGCACGGCGCTTAACTTAACTTAACTCGTCAATTTGTTGTTGGTGCATGATCATCTCCTTTTGTCGGCTAAAGTCAACTACAAAGGCCCCTGAAAAGACCATCAGCTCGCAGTGACCTCTGCCCGGCTCACAGTCTCCTTTGGTTGACTAAACTCATCCTCTGAAATGACTTCTAACTGTAAATGCCATGTCATGTGAATGGTTGTAATTTCAACTAGCTGGTGGTTGTGAAATTTTGTAGGCTATCACACAAATTGGTGTGCATACTGCATAATCGTACGATATCATACACACCCACTTATGAGAATCTGTTGAAAAAGAAGTCAGAGTAGTAGTTTTGGTTTGAAAATCCCTGACCCAAATGTTGTTTGGAATTACCCACATGGTAATCCCAACCCTTGAAATAAATAGAATTTTGTTTGCAGTGTAAAAATAGGCAGGTGTAAAGATTCATAATTGTACCGCGGTTCAAAAATATTAGTAACATTTCCAAAGTTCATGTTTTTGAGAGAGTATGTCATCAAATTGATACCATATCTTTAGTTAAAATGATGATAATACAGCTAGTTATGCATTTCGCTTTTACCTTGCATGTGTCATCACTTTGGCATCCTGACAGCACGTTCTCCGCTGTACCTGCCTGGTAAACTTCCACCCCTTCTGCGTGATCCTCAATGGTCAGATGCTTGTGGTCCAGTTGAATGTCCTGCAGGCAGCCCTTGAAATTTCCACCCCAGGCATTCATGCTCTTGCCTGCAGGGAGCCCTCCCACATACACCACATCCCCTGCCTCTACACTCACATTCCCTAATGCTCGATGATTCCCTGCTTTGGGGTAGAGCACATGGCCATACTGTACCTTTACAGTCACTAAATTATTGTTGCCGTCAGTGACGAACATGGCCTCTGACAGCAGAGTGGTGTGAGGGCTGTAAATAGCAACAGTGCCCTCCTTGAGATAGACTGTCAGGTAGGGCGTTCCTTCCCGATGGAGTTGCAGGAGCAGACCGTTGTGTTTGAGGGAGCGCATAAAAAAAGAAATAGTGAAGTTGTCTCCATGATTTTCCGTGATGTTGAAGCCGGCGTAGCTTGTAGTGTTCTCATGTCCAAAGGTCCAGGACGGATACTCTGAGGGGGGAAGGGAACCACACATTTATTAGTATATTAACACACTGGCACATGTTACACCTACATTAGCAATACTTTATTTGGGAAGGTACTACTAAAATGGTTTTATGATGTTGTGTGAGGCTATTGAGGAGCATTTTCAAGAAAATCCCTGGTGTGTCTCAGCTCTGGTTTGAACTGTACTTTTTAACAGACATTTTGAAATAAGTGCATTTACCAGGAATGGATGAGTTGAATCACGGTTAGTGCAGGATCCACTGATTTTCGACCCATATTGTATGGAATACATGTCAGGATTGGGCCTCTGCTGCGTTGTTTAATTTTTGTGTTTCTAATTTAAAGCATTTTGAATCGCTTTGCCGTTTTTTTCAGCTCACACTTTATGGCAGTGCAATACTAGATTGCTGGGGTAATTCTTTTTTCTTTCTTTTTAACTTTATTTGTCTCGTCTTGTATCTATGAGACCAACAAAATTCCATTAACACATCATAAGTAAATGTTTTAGTTTTTTTTCTTCACCAAACTCTGTGATTTGGCATGATAGCAGCCCCAAACAGCAGTAAACCCTATCTGATCTGATCTAATCTAATCTAATCTAATCTAAAGTCTAAAGCTTAGACTTTGATATATCCAAATTTGTCCAGATTTCATTCATACATTTTGATGTGTCATACCCTCAATAAAAAACAGGACCCTTACTTTAAGCAAGATATCAAGAGATCAAATTGGGATATCAATCTGTGTTTGTCTCAAGTATTGGTCAAAGGTTGAGAATCCCACGTAAAAAGGCAACAGTTCAACAGTTCTTCCTAGTCTTGGAGACCACCAATCTGATCGCTATGCACAAAGCAAACTTTTGAGTATGCTACAGGTATTCTTACCTTCCCCGCAGCGTTCTCCATAGTAGGGCCGATGACACAGACAGCTGGGACGAACCCACATGTCCACACACTTCCCACGTTGCATGCATGGGTCATCTTGACACCAATCATTTTTGCTGCATCCTATTTCCAAGCCCTGGTTCTCCTCTTTAATGAGATCCTGAGGTAGAAGCAGCTTGTGGTCAACTTGAAAGTCTTGCATGCAACCAATGAACCCCCTTCCGCTGGAGGTTTGGGCCAAATAGTCCTGCGGTGCCCCTCCAACATACAGATGTTGAAAGGAGCTGGGCTGTAGGAAGATAAGATGATTGTAGCCCTCATTTTTCACCAGACACTCTTCTTCACAGCCAGGTCCTTTTACAACAAGAACCAGCCTCTCATCCATGGTCACAGTGGCCTGGTGCCATTCCCCGTCATTGACTGGGCCAGGGTAAATGACCTGTATTACCTTCCCTGACTTCACCCTGGCCTGAAGGGAGCCTCCAACAAGCTCCAAGGAGAAAAAGCGCTCCATGGTGCCCTGGTAGAACAGCACCATGTCGGGCAGAGTGCTCCTGAATTGGAGTTGCATGTGGAGCCAGCGATTGTGGTCTTTAGTCTCTCGTCGCGTCCTGTTTTTTGAAATAAGCAGTTGCATGTGGATGTAGCCCTCAGAGTTGAAGGAGAAGGTTGTGGAGGTGTTACAGCGATCACCGGTCCAGCCAGGAGGACAATAGCAGGTGTAGCTGTGCTCTCCATCATCGGTCAGTACGGGGACACAACCTGCTCCATGTTGACACTGATGCTGTTTGCAGCCGACCAGACGGACGTCACAGTCTCGCCCGCCCCAAGGCTCCTGGCCAGGCTCTAGTACGGGGCAGTGACACCTATAGGAGTTGGCAGCGTCTTCACACGTGGCGCCATTCTGGCAGGGATTGCTCTCGCACTCGTCGATGTCTACCTCACAATGTACACCTGCATGAAAAGACACTCACGTTTAGTACTACAACTTACTTTTACAACGCTGATTCAACTCCAAAACACTGCCTTCAAATGGATTACAAAGGAAGTCATATTTAATAATGATTTAGTTAAATCTACTTAATCAGTCAACGGGGATGCACTGGGAGCCTGGCAATTCAAACTACAGTAGATGACTTAATTAGACACATGCAGATGAACAGGCAGATTTGGTTTCAGGCAAGGCATACATTTTTTAATCAGTCATTTGCACATGAGAAAATGACTGAAGTAAATGGCCATTAATTGCTCAATTAGAGAATGATTAAATCTGCACAGAATCCCTTAACACAATTAAACCAGTTTCTGTCATACTGACTGTATCCACTCCACACTGAAATAATGCACTATATGCTTGTCAGACAAACTTGCACACAAACACACACCCTGTGTCTACTAAATGCGTCTTTTAGTAGTTACAGCTATCTAATCAAACCGCATTAAGCCCTGGCAGCATCAGTCAACTTGCATTAACAAAGTCCTTTGAAATACTCTACACCCAAGGAATCCTAAAGCTGTTCATCCTCTCTGTGTGCCAAGACTCCACCCTCATTCACAAGCACGCAACTTTCTTCTTTGCTAATGTAGCATTAAAGTGCTGTACCATACTGTACCTGTCAGCCACCAGAGCCCACAGCAGCAGCACAGCAGCCGCAGCAACATCAACCTGCTTCTCCCCATGATCCACTGAGTCAACAGCCAACACACTCCTCACACTGCTGGCTGTCAGAAGTGACACAACTAGGCTTGCTTTCTCTCTCTCTCTTTTTCTCTCTCTCTCTCTCTCGTTCTCTCTCGATTTAGCTTACAAAGCAGAAGTGCCTCCACTCCTCCACTCTGTACCAGGCAAACAGGCTGAAGTGATTACAAGGCAGCACCTCTTCTTTTCCTAACTCTCTTTCTCCCTCCTCCGTCCCTCCCTGAATCCCTCCCTCACACCCTCTGCTCCTCTTCTGTCTGCAGCCCAGCCCTGGCAGAGCGGTAAGCCTACAGCCTCCAGCTGGCTCCTGTCAGTGTTTGACAAGAGGAATGCAGTGCTGCATCCCCTCCTTGCTCCATGTGCTGTCCTGTGGATGCCCACTAGTGGCTGGAGCTACAAGAATGAACCTGCAGGAGGTGCTGCAGGCACTCGGTTTCTGACCGATCTAGTAAGCCCATATGGATGTCCATATGTTGGGACTTATGCATAGCAGCTAGTCAGTCTCATCCACCATAGTGGCTGATCATTTCACATTGTGTGTGTATTACCTGTGGGAAGACTTGCTTCTGAATTGATTCAAGGACAATTTAAGTAGATTCAACACTAGTAAAAAATTAAATTTGGAGTTCAGAAACTAATTTTGAAATTGTGGAGGAAAAACTAAAATTCAGATTTAGTGGTTAGAATGTTAGGAATAAATTACTAATAGTCAGTCAATTTTGAGAATTGTGATTTTAACCTCACAATCCTAACTAACATTCTCTGACTTTATTCTGACCGTGCTGTCCGAGTTCTGTCAAAATTCTGTGTTTTGTTACAGGGTCACCAGGGTTGGGTAGGGAAGGAGGTGTGTGGGATAGAGGTTGATTAAAAATGGTATCTTTGAATTACATGTTCCCTTAAATGAATCTTGGCAGCAGTAAGGAAGAGGAAAGGAAAGGTGGAAAGGAAACCTTCTCATTCATTCTCACTCTCTTACATCTTAATCTGCTGACTATGGGCGTTCACTCTTTCAGTTAACCAACCAGATTTTGGCAAGGTCTCTGCGAGCCAATCATATAATTGTTGTTGCAACTCCCTCACCAGTTTTCTAGACTCCATCTGGGGGATATCCCTGTACTACCTATGGCTTCTCTAACCCTTGAAATATGTATGACATAGCGATGGGGTCCAACCACCAAAAACTCTGATTGGGCACCATGTCAATACATTTATTTCACTCTCAAATAAATTCTTTTCTATTTGAAATTCAGTTGTTAAACAGTTGTTCAGAAAGCAAATATCAGACTTTACTTTGGTCAAACTATTGCTAACGTGCTCTTGAATTCTTCCTTTATTCACATAATTCATCTCAGAGATCATCTTCCATATTGGCAAAACTCACAGTATACCCTCACAGTATGTGGTGACATAAATGTTTTTTTTTTTCAACAGAGCTTTTACCTAAGCCTCCAAAGAACATTTACAAGTGGAACTCTGATAGAAGCAGCAGACGCATCAGCATTGACGGGGTTGATAAAGTGTATTCAAAATGCAGCTTTAGTTTTCACATGGTCTGTGTTGACTTAACTAAGCTTTCAAAGCATCCACCTGTTGGTGATGATGTGATGAGCAAAACTGGGGGAAGGCACAATGTAAAACGTGTAATTGATAATACATGACCAAACTAATAACCATAACACAGGGGTGTCAATCTTATTTAAGTTCATTGGCCACATCCCCCTATTTTGATCTCAAGTGGACCAGACCAGTAAACCTCTCCAGAAAGATCAGAAACTTGTTCTGCCACAGAGTTTCTTATCAGCGTGATGTTGGCCAACGCCAGTTGCTTCTGCTGCGACATCATTCTAAGGCCATTATTATTTTTTATTACTGACTTAAACAATTTTCACCACTGCCCTAACCCAAACAGTTTCTGCACCAGCCTTTAAAATCTTAGCTCCTCAGTCCTTTCTATATAGAGCAAAAGCAGGGTTCATCTGTACAGGCTTAATACCCGGTTATAGTGATGACCACCTCACACACGAGGTAAGTTAACCTCTTGTGCCATACAACGGTAATAGGATCATATTTCTTTAGACACATGTTTTTTTCCTCTATCTTTCCTCACTCTTGCACAATGGTGAAATGTTTACAGCACAGCATTCCAGAAAAAAAAAATACTGATAATTTGGAAAAGTACCCTTGTTTTGCTCAAAATGTTTTTTATTTTCTTTTTTTCATCGGGTCTTAATGCGACTGCTAAGCAGCTTAGCTGTAATCTCCCCTCCCCCTGACAAATTTCATAAGAGAACCCCGTTTAAATACCCAAGGAAGACGCCTGACATATGGCACCTTTAATTGGCTTTGTTGTTTTCTGCTATGCTCCTCCATACCATATGCACTCTCATCCCCCTCCAATCCTCTGCTCTGTTGTTACCTTCACATTGCATGGCCAGAATACTGTTATCAAATTGAATTAGCCTCTCATTTTGTGAGGGGTTAATTTGTTGATGAAAGCGTTTGACAGAATTCCCCAAGTCTGAGTACACAGTGTGCATTTCATTGTCAGTTTTTGGTGTGGTTCTTCCTGTTTTGAGTGATGCAGTGACAAATCTTGTTTAATGAGGAATTAATACCTTGGCTGGCCATGAGGAATGATAAGCATGAGGAAGATTAACCCTGCATTGTTTGGTCAAGGAGATTCTGAGACCTGAAGGCGTGAAGGTTATCTGTTAACACTGGCTTCTACTGCACGCTCTGTTCACTTCACTTAAGAGCTTTCCTGTCCTCCACAGGGAAGTTCTTTTTGTATTGAGCCAAACCAGCAAAAAAAAACAATCATTACTATTACATAATAACGTATTATTGTAAAAGTGTAAGAGTTGGCTTGTTACACATTTCAGAGGATTTGATGGTTTATCAATTCTAATCTTTTGTGCTATATACGGTAAATAAGATGTCTTTGTGAGGAAGTTTCTAATGGGTATTTGAATTAAGAGTTTTTATTATGTATGGAATTTAGAGCTGCAACTAACCGTTATGTTAATTATTAATTGCAATGGAATACGTACAATGCCCCCCTCCTCAAAAAAAATAAAATGATTGTTGTTGATGAAATTTATGTTGATTGACTATTTGCTTTATCTCTCATGGAATTAACACTTTTAGAAAACATTTCAGAAACCTGTGTTTCTTACCAGAACAGCATGGTGTCATGAAACATTCGTTCAAAAAGCAACAAAAAGTAAAGCACAGTAATTTGTAAGCATAAAACTTTTTTTTGCTGTATTCACCACATTAAAAAATACGGCTGGCCGCGTATGAAGGTGGTCAAAGTAGATGGGTGGGCATTAACATAGAGTACTTTCAAGTTGGGCTGGGCGATATGGAGAAAATCAAATATCACAATATTTTTCACCAAACACCTCAATGTTGATAATGCAACAATAGTGTAAGGTTTACAATTAACCAATTACAATGTGGATATAATGACTAAGTGGTTAAAGGAAAATAATAAACCAGCTAGAACAGTCTGGTAAATTCAGAAAATGATATCACTTTCCTGTAATGCAGCCTTTGAAACCAGAAAAAGACTAAACTTACCATGTAACGATATTACAATTCTTCAAAATCCAAGACGATATGTCTCATACTACGATATCATTATAATACTGAAATATTGTCCAGCCCTACTTTCAAGCCAGAGAGCGGAGTTTGCTTCCCAGGGGAAACTGAAGAGTTTTACCCAGGAAATGTGTGTTCCTTGGGAGGGTTCCCTGATCTTAACTAGTCGTTTTGGTGCTTAATCTTAACTTCCGTCGAGGCAAATTGCTCATATTTTGGGGATTCAATTTAATAGTAATCTGCCCCAAAACAAAAGAACAGCTCAGTTTTGTTTGTTAGGAGATAAGAAAATAGAAGATAAGAAATCATTGGTTTAAAGAAATACCAGTGAACCAGAGCAAGTTATTCTAGTCCACACAACATTCTGCCAGACCGCCCTCCTAGCTGTGGAAGAAGGTCTTGCAAAGTGCGACTAGAGTTGTAGTAATGTTCAGCCTCCCTAAATCTAGGGATGTGTCCAATGACAGCGTCAGTTCCACACTTTCCATTCATTGTCTATAGGAGGAGCTTTGCAGTGACTTTCAAGAGACAGGGCGTTGAATTGCTCGCTTCTTATTTGCACAAAGTTGAGTCCAGGCTACTTTATGCAAGTCTGGGGGGTCCAGCTTTACTCACCGCCCCTTGAAAACTCACAAAAGTCTTTTAAACTGACCTTGGTCAATCTAAATGAAGGCCTATACAAGGGCATAGCTTATTTAATGCATACAATTTTTTCAAAAACACGTTTCAATTTACTTATTTTGTAAAATAAGCAATAGTTTCCAAACAAGACTAGTGTTGGTCTGTTTCGAAGCTCACAAGTAAAGTATTCTTCCAATCAGGTGCAGGTATCGAGGTTGTGAAAGGGTGGAGACTCTTTTCTTTGCATGTCATTGGACATTGAAGAGAAATTGAGAACTAGCTAGGCAAGCCCATCAGGAAGCGGGGCGGCCCTTCCAGTAAAAACCCATCACAGTGGAGGCGTAGCGTTAGCATCACACCTGGACAAGATCATTGACCTCAAGCACATTGAGAAAGTGTCATGGTGATTTCCGTAAGTGCCTGTCAGAGAAGATGAACAGTGAACAGGGACAGGACACAGCTCTGTGGGGTGCCTCTGGAGGAAGAACAGCTCAGTTTTGTTTGTTAGGAGATAAGAAAATAGAAGATAAGCATTTTTTTTTCCTACCTGTGAAGCCATCTGGACACACGCATTGATAAGAGTTAACCAGATCCTGACAGGTTCCTCCATGCTGACACGGAGCAGACTCACACTCGTCCACATTGACAGAGCAATTGTCTCCTGCCAAGAGAACATATTAATGGCATTCATATATTTGTCCTCACTACTTCATTGAGAGTTAATAAGGCAATATACAAAAAAACTGAAAGATTTTTGTTGTGAACTGGCTTACCAGTGAATCCTGGCAAACAGCGGCAGATAAAGCCAGCTGCCTCTTCATAGCTGAAATTCTCTTTGCTCAATTCAGGAAGTTTTTCGTAGTTCAGGATATCTGAGCGCTGGAAACACTCGCCGCCATTCTCACAGGGATGCTGCTCACACTCATCTCTATCCAGCTGGCAGTTTTCTCCTTCGTAACCTGGACACAATTACATGTTTAGAGGATAAGTCTGCCTTAATACAGTACAAGACATACATTTACTGTAATCATGCATTTTAAACAGGCTATGGGGTCATGCTGTCATAATATACACGCATATAACCTACATACAGGCATTTGTATTGAAAAATAATGGCGAGTGTTAAATTAGTAAGAGTTTTTTTAAAGCTTTTGATGCAACTGATGAATTGTTATGGAACCCACGCAACTTCTAGCCAAGACCCGCCCTTCAATAGTATTCACACACTACTATTGGCCAGGCGTCCATGCTGACGCAAGGTAACGCAAATCAATTTGTTCAGGTCCTATCCCCTGACCCATCAGCTATCCTAACCTTAACCACTCAAGGTCAATGCCTAACCCCACCCAATCAAGTTGCTTTGTAGGGCGGGACTTGCGTAGAAGTTACGTGGGATCCATAATAATGTTTAATTGATGAGCAATTTAGCATGGGAAGATCTTAATGAATGCAACAAGGACATGTAGCTATAGTAGCCTACAAAACAGTGTGTTTACAATCCACAAAACATGGAAAACGAACAAAGATCTAACTTTCTTTTTTTTTATTTTTAACTTCAGATAGCCTTAGTCTTATATGATTTAACAGGAATTTGGAGGAGACAGTGTTGATATTTTTTTAATAACATGTAACTGTCTGCATGGATCATTGTATTAAGGTTAAATTACATATAATAGCCTATTTGGGCTCTGGGTAATGAGGTATTTTATCTGCTGAACCATAGCATTTGACAAACCAACCAGATTTAAGTGACAAGGCACATCATGGGTACACTTAATCTGTATATGTATTATCTTTTACACTGATATGTAAATAGGTAATTATTTTTATCTGTTAATGTCATTGTTTTCAATGAATAGTTGGTTGCACTTGAAGGTATCTACATGAGAGTCACTGTCATGAACATGTCATAAAACATTATGAACAAGTCATGAACGTTTATGACATGACGCTTCTTTTGGTAAGTGTCAATGTTTTTTTGTCATGTCAAGTTATGGTTATGGTTATGGTTATGGTTATGGTTAGGGTTCATGTGTCATGACTGTGTCATGTGTTCATGACAGTGTCATGTTACTCCTATGCAAGTAGTGTTACCAAATAGGTCATAAACCTTTGTTTAACTGGTTTTAAATTCTCAACCTGTAGGAAACATTGAATTGCTTACAGCTAGTATGGACGGTACTACAGTGACTAATACGGACCTGAACCTATTCTTTGTATCTATAAATCCAACTGTGAACTCTGCACAAGTTATTTTTAGGACATGCATTCAACGTGCGTTCACACACACAAACACACACACACACACACACACACACAAAAAAATACAATTATGAAAGCAAAAATCAAAGACTGCTGATGGCTGCACCTTTCTCTGTTGCAGTGTGCTCATGCATCCCTTTTCTTAATTCATCACAGCGCTGAAGGACTTAGAGCTGCTGATTTTATTGCTCTGGACATATATTTATACTGCATATTTCAAAGCACACCCCTACTCTTTTGTCCCCTCTTTTCCTCTAAACTCAAGGGTCAGATTCTCCAACTCGGTTAGATTTAAGTCTTAAGACGCTATTTATCTGTGCAACCATCTAGCTAGCTTTTTCTCAAATGTATTTCAGTTTGCTGTTCAAGCAGAGCCCTAAGTGGCTGTTGCAATCTACTGAATATTAACAAATTGTTCACACTGTAAATATGTTTTGTTAATTCTAATGGCTGTATGAAGTATGATAACCCATAGTGAGCAGTGTGTTTATGTGTGAGAGTTGGCTTATAACAGGTCCGGAGTGATGGTGTACCTGGCCAGCAAAGGCATTTGTACTGGTTGATCTCCTCCAAACAAGTGGCTCCGTGCTGGCAGGGGTCAGAAGCACATTCAGGAATATCCTCTTCACAGTGGTCGCCTAAAAAGCCTGTCCCCTCACAGTCACACTTATAGCTGGATAAATAAAGACAAAAGGATTAGTCAATAAAAATGAATTGCAAGGATATATCATTTTGTGGTCACACGTGGAAGTTAAGGTTAACTACATTTTTATTTTGTTTTTTTTTCTACTTGGACCCAATTTCCTATGTCTTTGTGTCCAAGTGACTGATAGGAACAACTGTCATTTGACATGTTAAGCAAGTCCAGTTAAGCAAGGACAAAACAAGCTGCAATCTAAGTTAATAGGGCAATTGTCCAGCACTTATTTACGTTTTTTGTATTTAGGTTTTTTTAGGCCTCTAATGACAGGACATGCAGCAAAGGAACACAGGTCGGGGTCAAAGCCAGGCCCGCTGCTTTCAATTCAATTTCAATTCAATTTTATTTATAGTATCACTTGTACTATAAAGACCACAGATAGGTCTGACAAAAATGTCACAGTTAAAAAAGGACAACAGAAATAAATAAGTTCGCAGATTTCACGTATCTCTGGAATTTAAATTAACGGCCAATTGTTTACCCAGAAGGGATTTTTGTTAGTGAGACATTACGGAGATCAGTTTATACAAGAGTTCTAATGTTTTACCATTAACGTTTCCCATCAATATTTACCTAAAGTTTGCTGATATCAGCAACCATACGTTACGGGTCATACCAGACCGAGATAAATAGAATAAAAAGATGATAGCATATTTGAAGACATACATATCTGATAAGATTTTAAATAGACAGACAAACAAGAATGTTGCGGTACTCATTGCAAAGACTTTAATTAACAAACCTATATATAATATTCAAACCTTGCATATAGGCCACAATAAATTAGGTAGCATTATTTCAGCTGATTCATACAGCAAAAGAAAAAAAACTACACTTATTTCCTCATCATAGTATTGCCCTTTTAAAGGTGTCCCATATAACTCAGTTACATGAATATGTGTGTAGTTGGCGCTCAGGGTGATCAACTGAGTGGTTTCTAACAACTTCATCTTCTTGTGGAAATGTGCACTGATGTGTTGTTTTCTGGAACAATTTAGATCAGTTGTCTTGAATCCTACCCATCCTCCTTACTCCCTACTGTTCTACCAGGTATTCTCAGCACCTCCAGACATCTGATGACTCATCCCAATGTCTGGCAGTAAGTGGATTAATTCTTATCCCTGCTGGGCAAGTTTAATGTCTGCCATGCCACCTCAGGCTGACACAACACCCTGTAGGATGACACATCGGTCTTACCAGGCTCGACATGAGAGAGAGTATCGAAAGTCATATAGAAATTTGCACTAATCATGATAACACAGTGATCACTTACAGTCCCCCATTTAACTCAATATATGAATATAACCTTGATATAATTAAGAATTTGAGCAAAATCCACCAAAGCTCACATTGTTCAAATTTGGACAACTCATCAAAAACTACTGGGATGGGTTGAGTAAAAGATTGGCGTTTGGGTTGAAATACTAATGTTTGTGGTGTTAGCTGAAGTAAGAAAGTAACTTCCTATGTTTCATAAAAGTCATTGTCACATTCCGTTTTTTACACAGGACAAGAACCAACTGAGCCAACTGATTGGTAGAGTTGGGCCCTCCCGCAAAATTTCTATGGCATTGTTAACTGGTAACGCCCATTCAATCAGCTGAAGCAGGTGACTGATCCACCAACATACTTTTTGGACTGCTAAACCTTACAAAAGGCAACCTTCAAACTGAAGAAAAGTCTGAAGTAAGGTCTGAACACCCCACTTTGTTTCCTTTAATACCTTTCTCTTGGAGATTTTGAGTCAAACCAACTGTATAATTTGCCTTGTTAAGCCATTGTCTGTTATTGGCTTGGAGGGTGTTGCATAAACATGGCACTGGACACACAATTCTGATTTACAAACAAAGGAAAGAAAACATCTTACAAACAGCATTAACATTTTCTGACAAGTTCAGTTAGATATGATTTTTTTCAAAGGTCAAAACCTCATTATTTAAGTATTATTACATTTTAGGTAATCAACATCAAACCAGCTTTATGTCTTCATTTTTAGTTAAAAAACTCAATCTTTGGTGGTCCATTTGTCAGGTAATTGCATTCTGCCTCACATGTGCTACAGCCCATTTGCATGTATCAGTGTAACTGTTAATCCATTATGTTGTATTGCAGTTCAAAGCATGCCTGTGTGTAATCGTACCTGTTGACCCCATCTATGCACTTGCCCTCATTCAAACAAGGGATACTGGCACATTCATCTATGTTGACCTCGCAGTCTTGGCCCTGGAAGCCAGCCATACACTCACACGTGTATGTGGCGATGTGGTCTCGGCAGGTGGCGCCATTCTGGCAGGGATGCACCTCGCACTCATCGATCTCCTCCTCGCAATTAATCCCTGCAGGAAACAGAGCAGGGATGGCAGTGGGCCAAGGAGCGGGATTGGCAACACACCTAATTATCTTAGCACACGTACAGATACAACACAATAACACTGGAGGTGCCAAGAACCCAGCTGCAGACGGACAACTGCAACACAGACTAATGCTACTCAAATAGAGCCATGCAACCCCTTTTCATAGAGTAAGCAGTGTTATAAAAACTCAACCCCCCTTATTCTAAAGCATAATATCTGCACTGAATGAACTAATCTCGCTTAATCTACGACCCAGGATTAATTCGAAGATCTAGAGATTTGTTGAATTATAGTCCTGAAAATGTGCAAATTTAAAGTCACTGAATATGCCATGACCATATTATTCACGTTTAAGCAATAAAACTTCTCTCTAAAACATAGGTTGGAAACTGTGCTACTACTTTTTGTATTGGCACTAAACATTAATTTCCATGTTACATCATCCAATATGACAGATAAGGGGATTTAAATGGCAAATCCAACCAGAACCCTTCCTGATTAAGGAATACATACCACATATACTGTAGGCTTTTGATTTTAACAAAATTAACACAAATGTATTGCCACACATGGAATTGGCATTTAAACCCTAACCCAACAAGGTTCTGCAGCCCCAGAGCTTACCCTCTAGGTAATCATTAAAAAAATGTCAGATAATTAGCGCAAAATGTTTGGTTCAAACCATAATTGAATAAGAGATTGTGTATCTCATTGTGTATACTTCCTGGCTAAATAAAGGCTAAATACGTAAATAAATAAATAAATGCATTTCTCTTTTCAAAAGGCAAGCCAGTTGCAACGCTGGCTTACTACACACATTAGCTCACCTGTGAAGCCCGGAGCGCAGTCACACTGGTAGTGATCCACCTCATCCAAACATGTGCCATTGTTTTGACAGGGTCGAGATGCACACTCGTTTATGTCCAAGTCACAGTGGTAGCCTTGAAATCCAGGCACACAGAAACACTGGTAGGCATTAACACCGTCTTTACAGATGGCTCCATTCTGACAGGGCTCAGACAGGCATTCGTCAATGTTTTCTTCACAGTTCCTCCCCTGGTACCCGGTCGCACACTGGCACATGTGCCCAATGTCAGGGATGTCCAAACAGGTGCCACCATTTTGGCATGTTTTCTCTGAACAAGTGGTCACATTCTCCTGGCAGTCCGGCCCTCCCATTCCCAGAGGGCAGTGGCAGGAATAGCCATTGACTCCGTTGACACAATAGGACTGGATACCTTTGCAGGGGTTGCTCTGACATTCATCTACATCCTGGCTGCAGTTTTGCCCCGTAAAGCCGTCCGGGCAATGGCAGGTGAACTTGTCAGTCCCAGGCTTGCTGGTACAGTTGGTGCAGGGTGCCAAAATACATGCGTCATACAGCTCATCACAGTTTTTCCCCTTGTACCACAACGTTGCTCTGGGGCACAGGCACACATAGTCACCCAGGTGTTCAAGACATGTGGCGTTGTTTTTGCAGGGCGATGACAAACACTTGTTTGCTGCTACTGTGCACAGTAGGCCTGGAATGGAAGACAACATTGGAATTAAAGATGAAATAGACAACATCTTTCTATAAAAATAAGATCTTTCTTAACAGACTAAACCCAAACAAGGATGGAGAGAGGTGGTATCCAATTGCCAAAATATTGCCCATTCATCTTGGTCCATCCCAAATTCTTGTGAAAGGTACATTTACACAATTACAAATATGTTGCATCATACTGCCTTTTTATTACATATTATGTATATATTGTGCATGTTTTTTTATAATGGAAAGTATTACTGCTTTGTTATATCATTCGTGTGCTTTTATTTATACGCTCAAGAAATCTAATATTGAAATTGTTGGCTGTGTTACGTTTAAACCTCCATCTGTGAGGTGAAGCATAGTACCTTGACTCCCCACTGCCACACGAAGGTTGAGTTCATTCAAGGTGGACCATATCTGACTGTTACTGTCCATCTACAGCAGATTTAAGCTTTTTATCTGTGAGTGTTTATCTGGTGAGCAGGTGGCACCTTGTATGACAGCCTCGGCCACAGTGTGTGAATGGTTCCTGTACTATGAAAAAGTGCTTTAAGTAGTCGTTAAGACTAGAAAAGTGCATTTACTTTGCAGTACACCTTTTGATTAAATAGTGACCTCAGTAATCTGCCCCAAAGAATTGCTAGCGCTAAGCTCCAAAAACACAGATTATCCTTTTACATTCTGTGATCCAATATGTTCCCAAAAATATGATCGGAATAGAACGGGAATGTATGAAGGGAATATATTAAATAATAACAAAGGCTTGATGTGAAGGTATAAAACGGAAAATTGGCACTTCAATTAGCTTTAATGGAACTAAAAACCTGTTGCTCTTCCCTCATACAGTAAGCTTAAGCTGCATTAACCTTCGGCTTTTACAGTGGTCTACATAGAATTCTGATCTTGCTATATGGGACAAGACCCTCTTTCCTCCTGACTTAACACAGCATGTGGTGTCAAAAGTAAATGTATTATAAGGCCAAGCTAGCAGCTGTCAGTGTTGCCAATAAAAGTTTCACCAATTTCTGTATGAAAAGTTTGGAATTTAAGACTGTGATGTGTAGAACAATGGTGATATGGTGATATAACCTTAAAAATGCAATGATTATCTATCACACTCATGCTAAACATTGAGTTTTGGCCCACTCGTCTACACAGATCTTCTCTAGATCAGTCAGGTGTCTGGGCTGTCGCTGAGAAACACAGCGACAGCTCCCTCCAAAGATTCTCTCTTGGGGTTAAGTCTGGAGACTGGCTAGGCCACGCCAGAACCTTGACCTGCTTCTTACAGAGCCCCTCCTTGGTTCTCCTGGCTGTGTGCTTCGGGTCATTTTCATGTTGGAAGACCCAGCCTCGACCCATCTTCAATGCTCTAACTAAGGGAAGGAGGTTGTTCCCCAAAATCTCAATTTTGTCTCTAGTGTCTTTGGACAACTCTTTGGTCTTGGCCACGGTTGTAGTTGGATTCTTATTGATTGTATGGAGTGGACAGGTGTCTTTATGCAGCTAACGACCTCAAACAGGTGCATCTAATTTAGAATAATAAATGGAGTGGAGGTGGACATTTTGAAGGCAGACTAACAGGTCTTTGAGGGTCAGAATTGTTGCTGATAGACAGGTGTTCAAATACTTATTTGCAGCTGCATCATACAAATAAATAGTTAAAAAATCATACATTGTGATTTCTGGATTTCTGATTTCTTTTTTTTTAGATTATGTCTCTCACAGTGGACATGCACCTACAATGACAATTTCAGACCGCATTTCAGACTGCAAAATAGCAGGGTGTTCAAATATTTATTTTCCTCACAGTACATCCATGGCCAAACTCTATTTTGGGTGTTCATGTTTCCGTCTTAAACTTTGAGACTTTTCATCAAAGTTAATTAGAACATTTGGTCACCTAAAAATGTCTTGTTCATTGTACTGCCAACCAAGCTGTTTGGAATAATGTTACATTCCACATTCCATTCTGTGAGAACTCTGAAAAAAGTTGTTTAATCTGTATCCTATCCTATATTGCAACAGTTTTGTCCTATCTGTGTGAGCAAACCTTGAGACAATCCTTTTTCCCATCCTGACTCTTTTGTTTCTTACTACATGTCATCAAAATGGATGTAGCGATTGTTAGAAAATATGTATATCCTTGTGTGTCTCATTAAACCTTTAGAACATTGTGAACTGAACCCTGATTTGTGTCGCTTTCTTCTCCAAGATCTTACCACTTCTTTCAGAAACACTTGGAAACAATTATCCCCAGATCACACTCTTGTCAAAACCTGTCATATCTCTTTGCAAAAAAAAAGATGGCAAACTCGAGGCTTCAAACTGGCTTTTCACATACCAATGGGCGATGTCAATTATGTTATATATTTACTATTTGTACAGATGGGGGGGGGGGACATCAAACACAAAATATCTTAAGAGCATTTATTTAAGGGGAAACAACTAATACACTAAATATTGTACTTGTAGGAGATGTGTAACTTTAGTTTTGGATGGCGCAGTGGATGTGACACATACATCAACCAATGTGACCCTGGGCAAGACCTTTAACTCCTAGTTGCTCCAGAGGTGTGTAGCTTCTGATATTTAGCAACTGTAAGTCGCTTTACTTCAGCTAAATTACATGTGATGTAATAATGTACTGCAATTACTTTTGGTAAGCAATTGTGTAACAATAAAAATGTTTGCGTTTATATTGTTACTAAAATATGTGAAGTATATATAATTTACTATACACAGCAAGGTTTTAACGATGTGTCTAGGGGACAACCTTCAGATGGGGTGGGTCCTGACCCCGCTGTTGCCCCCTCAGTTTCCGCTGTGTGTGATGCTTCCCATTGTACCCGACAATTTTTCCATTCTTTATGTAGAGGAACCACACCAAATCTGATACCTTTTTTCCAGCTGTGTCTTTACTTGATTTCCACCACAAGCACCCATACACAGAAATGCATGGGATCCTGTTGGCTGCTTTGGATAAATCATCAACAAGGGGTTCCTCAGCTAGCAGGTCCTTGACATAAACACCCCAGTAACAATGTGTTTATATCTTCCCTGCCACACCTACTATTCTTATTTCCCCATGCATCCACTTAAACACCCACAGTTCCTCTCACATGCATCTGCTAGAACTTCCTTCATCTGCTCAAACACCAATTCTTCCTCCTACATCAGGCTCTCACTTCTCACTTTCTGTACCTGATAAATCCAGACTGTGTGCTGTGTTGTTTCTGTATATGTTTTTTGCTCTTTTGATGACTTTGGTGGGTAAAGTAGTACTTAGAATACAGTCTAACACCAAATAGTATTCTCCTATAAAGTATAAAGTGGGCCACTGAAATAATTATAGACTTTTTCAGTTCAATCCAAATCAAATAAATGTCATGTTGTAATGTTTTTATGTTGTAAAAAATGTATGTTAGCAGAGGAATTAATCAATCAATACCGTTTGCATTGGAAGTTACATTACAAAAAAATCACAAAAGGGTCCCTGTTTCTTCTTGTTATTATGTTATAGTATTGCACGTATTGTATTTAGTCATGAACTAAGTGTTGGACATTTTGAAAATGCATTTGTGATTATAATGAATCGTTTGTGAGGCATTAAGTGTACACATCTTGTATTGCAATAAGTCCAATAGTTGCTGAGATATTTCAATCTGGGCCAAAGTGGAGGAAGAACTGACTGACAGACTGATATCGGCATCCTTAAAAAGGTAACTACTGTTTTAGTCAAGACCTAGACCCTATTTCCCAAACCTTTTGTGTCTAAGTGACTGATGGGAACAACAAGCTTTGACACATTGAGATCGCTGCAGTTGGCAGCGACAAAACACGCTACAATGTAAGTTAATAACAATTGTCCAGCTTGTATTTACCTTCACAAAAGTGCTCATTTTGCTGGCTCATATTGCTTCATTCATAGTCAACAGAAACAAAATAAAACTATAAAATGCCGTTTTGGGTTGTCTTTCTACTTTTCCGTCCATCACAACTCTAGTTTTGGTTGAAATAAACACATAGTTTACTGAATTACATGTGAAAATTTGTTTGCTCTATACAAGCTAAAAGTGTTGCTTATTTTAAAGGAGTATGGTGGGTTTAGTGCTAGCTACTTAAGAGCTTAAGAGGTCTTAAAGAGGTGTTAAAGGTGTATCGCTGTAGGGATCCTTTCCATAATGTTGTCAGACACAATAATAATCTGAGCCTGTCAGTGGCAAAACAACTGTTGTGAAGGTAAATACAAGCTGGACAATTGTCCTGTTAACTTACATTGTAGCTTGTTCCACTGCTGCCAACTGCAGCGATCATGTTTAATACTGGACCTAAGTCAAAGATTGTTGGTCCCATCAGGCACTTGGACACATAAACATAGGACAATAGGTTGAAAAAACAGTAGTTACCATTGAAAAGCAATATAAGGTGCAGCAACAGGAGCAGACTGGTCTGATGTATGCCTTTTGCTCATGTGCAGGAGCATTTAGCACCATTTAAAAAGAAAATGCTATGCATACAAAATTTGCGTTGTCAATTATCTATCTCTCATTATCACTGTCACCCACAAACTCAAGTGTTTTTTGTACACACAACTGTAAAGCATGTTACACTGACACTGCTGCATCATAGAGAACAATCATAAAATGTCAACATGAATGTTTAACCTGTTCAGTGTGATCATGCATTTGGCATTAACATGGTATACTGTTGTTTTTATAAGAACCATGAAAGTTTACACAGCAATAGGAAGATTTTTTTGTAAAGGACAATAATGCCATAAATCCCTTAATCTGACATTTTTCACAAGTTGAGCCAAATGCTACAGAATGCCATTTCCGCTGTCTTGCATCACCTCTCTCTTTTACCTCCCTGTGTTGCCTCTTACTTGTACTGAGATCATCTTTGATCATCATTACTGTTTTCTTTTTCCTCACTTGTCAAAGAGAGCCAAGATCTTTTACCTGGACTACATAATGTAAAGCTGATCTCAGTTAGAACCATGCACTTTAAACTGCGCTACCTGTAATCTCATGAAACCTGTAGGAGACGGGCTGATAGTCACTTCACTCCTCACCCTTCCATCCAAACCAAATCAACCCTTCACACATTCCAGGGAGCTGATAACAGTTCCTCCCGGCCCAACCCCCATTACGAAGCACTTCATAGATCATGGTTATGGCCAGACAGGGTTGATCCCTGGCACTGACTGGTACTGGCAGCATCTCGCTTTAACAATAACACTGAGCAGAGACACTGTCTGCTAGCAGGTAGAATGATGTCAGGATTAAACTGCTCTTCCAGAGTCTGTTCAGAGGGGGTTTGGTTTAACACAGAGCACTACTCCCTCTGATGCAAAGCCGGGAGTAGATTCACATGTAAGGCTATGTTCACACTTGGCGTCTTTTATATTGCTGCCTGCATCTGTTTTATAATGCTATGGAGTGCCGTGTTTTTAAAAGACTTTAGCTGTAGAGCATCTTTATGAGGTTGAAAAAAGTTCAATTGTTACTGAAAAAATGCCTTGCATTAAGTGTTTTTTGACAGCCGACCAATGACAAGCAAAGAAGCCAGACATGTCGTTTTCATAGCAACAAATGGAGTCGGAACACAGCGAGTTGTGTGATATGACTGGTTGCTCCGTGGACAGAGAACTCGCTTTGTTCTATGTAATGTTAGCAACACCACTCTCTCTATCTCTCTCTGTTCTTTCTCTAGCTCGCACCACCACTTTGTTTAATTTAACGTTAGCATTAGCACCGCTCCAAATATTGGTCTAGGATACCGTAGCAATAGCTGTGGTTATAGCATCAAAAGACACTTGGCTCCCACTTTGGAACCAAAACGCTGCCAGATTCTTCTTAATCTTTACTACAAAAGCACCATACTCAACTTTTTCAGATAGATAGATAGATAGATGAATAGATAGATAGATAGATAGATAGATAGATAGATAGATAGATAGATAGATAGATAGATAGATAGATAGATAGATAGATAGATAGATAGATAGATAGATAGATAGATAGATATTGTGCAGGTTGTCCTTAGTGTAGAACTGTGGTGTCTATAAGTCTTATCTAGCACCCAGTGATGACATGTTAAAGAGTTTTATTGCCTGTGGTAGGAATGATTTCCTGTAGCGGTCGGTGCGGCATCGAAGCTGTCAGAGCCTCTTAGAGAAGGTGCTCCTCTGTTGGACCATTGTAGGGTGGAGAGGGTGGTCGGGGTTATCCATGATAGATAACAGTTTGTTTAGAGACCTCCTCTCCACCACAGCTTCAAAAGTGTCCAGTTTGCAGCCGATCACAGAGCCAGCCTTCCTGATAAGTTTGTTCAGTCTGTTTGTGTGTTTTCTAGTCAAAGAAGAACACAATTGTGAACATAGCCTAATGCTGTTGCTTCTTCTCTCTTTAATGAAGTATCTTTGTTTTATGAAATGTGTCCTCAGGT
The DNA here is from genome assembly GCF_013103735.1 of Etheostoma cragini. Lineage (NCBI taxonomy): Eukaryota > Metazoa > Chordata > Actinopteri > Perciformes > Percidae > Etheostoma > Etheostoma cragini. The sequence goes on along the minus strand of NC_048411.1, from coordinate 8,687,310 downwards.
TGTCAAAAACCAAACCCCTAATTCAAATCTTAAAACCAACTGAAAAGCAGGAAACCTGATTTCAAATGACAGCAAGTATGCAGACTGTTCTCATGAACCTTTCCACATATAGCTGCGTAGAGTAAAGCACTGTAATTCATATGTATTCCACGTATTTGTTGCTGTATGCAACACAGTGACTGCTGCTGTATGAGTCTTTTGTTTTCCGTTCTATCTCTCCTGTCTTTCCCTCTCCCCCAACAGGTCAGGTCAGGTGGTTGCCCACCTAGAACCAAGTTCTGCTTGAGGTTTTCCTCTCTGCTGTTGCACACAGTGCATGCTCTTTGGCGAAACATTGGTTCTCTGTAAATTATACAGTGTGGCATAGACCAACTCTATCTGTGAAGTGTCTGTAGATAACTTCTGTTATAATTGGACACTGAAAAATAAACTTAAATGGAAATTGAATTAAAAACTGTAACCAGTGTGGAGAGTTTTTTTATTTCTTTTTTTTTTTTAGATTCAACAGTGGACAGAAAAGAAACCTTGAAAAGAAACCAGAAGTTTGAATACACAGCATTGACCGCACAAAATGTATCTTTCATCAGCTGACAACCAACAACGTACCTTCTCCAGAGCTTTACGTAAAAGCACCATGAAATCTAATTGATCACTTTTGACTTACGTCTAGCCCACAACTATGTATCCTGATAAAGTTCCCTTGGCCTTTGGAATAAAAACAACTCCCCATCATCACATACCCTTCACCATACCTAGAGGTCATGCCCCCTGAGGTTTAAGGAAGAACTTTTATTTATTTACAATACAATATTCATTCACAAAGAAAATAGATGTCCTTAAAGGTTGGATTTTTTGTAATTTTTTTATTAAGGTATTAATCAATTTCCAAAATATGTACTACTACTACACTACTAATATGTACTATGTAAAAATACTTTTTAGTTAACTTAAGCAGGGGTTCCTCTACTCATGAGCAGCACTGTATATGCTAAAACAATTTATGCTTTATCTTGTTTGAAGGGCCGCTGCATGTCTCAAAATACCAAGTCTAATGAGATAAAGACACCCTTAAATGAGACAGGAGTTTTGCTCTTGGCAGGTGCAAAATGCAGGGGGAAAGTGAGAGAAAGTGTTTGCCCTGAGTCACTAAAGAAACATCAACACAACGTCAACAGAGAGTCTCACTGCATGGCAGAGGAAGCAGCAACGCTATGAATCACAGAGCAAAGGGAAGCCCCTGCCTAACGCACAAGTTGGGCTCAGGGGAATTTTATTGAATCACAACAAATGACTAGCAGCTCTGCCGGAGTTCATCTTCATGCTCCAAAGGCTTCCCAGCAGGTGGCTGCTTTGCTTTGTACAAAGAAATGCACAAATCCTCTCTGAATCAGTCACAGTTGCACACTGAGTCAGAGACGCACATCGTCTCCTGTGTGAGCTGCTTCAAAGACTGCTTCATTTACAATTCAATGTTTTTGTCCCGTTTTTGGTGCAAAATATCTGCTTTTTACTTTAATTTGAGTCACCGCACGAGTCATTACAATCACTAAATTTAAAAACAACGTGTTTTTTCTAGTATTAACCCTCTGGGGACAGAAGGTGCACCGGCGTCTCCAAGCGATGTTTGACAACAGTCTGGAACAAATTTGGGCCTTGCAATACACAAAGCGGAGTTTGTTCTAAAACAAATGTGTATCGGCTAATATGCAAATATCCTTTAAAAGGTGAATGTGAAAAGAAATGTAAAAATGCCCTTAGACCTCAGAGGGTTAAGAGGAATGAGGAATGACTAAGGAGTTATTAAGTAATCAGCTGGCTTCTCCTTTAAAATAAATATACTGTTGATGCTTGTACAACCATATTTCAATTTTTTTCTGAGTTCCTCTCTATCAGACCAAATCCTCCTCGGCTTGGTCACAGTTTTAAATGAAAAGCCAAGAATGCAGTTGCCTCTGTATCATCCGGAGATGGCTGAAGAGGCCCGTAGAGGACGGTTCTTTTGGTGTTTTTTTGTCTTTCCTAAAACTGCTGTTGTTTATTGCTCAGTGTGTCATTAAAGCGAACAGTCCTGCATGTTTTGGGACTTTTTCCAATTTAATCCCTATCCTTATTAACTTTTGAAGCTGTTTCCACTGTTAATTAGTTGGTAAAGTGGACTTTTCTTTAAAAGAAAGTCTTGAATCGGGTATTCTTACCAGGCCAACCCTGTATCTTACAATCCCTGTTACCCTCATCTTCATCATAACGTGTGTTCTCTGCTTTGCGTTTGTGTTTTCGGCGGCTGTCTTTTTTTCTATAAATCCAAAAGAGCTCAGAGTGCCAGGTCTCTTGCCATGGTCCTTAAGAGCCATCACTCTTTCCATTCAAAGCCAAGACAAAAAAGCTGCGTAGCAGTGCAGCCGGACGCTCAGCTCGTTACCATGGTGACCTCCAACAATGCCACCCTCAGCCAATCCCTGCTGCTGCTGCGCCACCGTTTAAACGAGCTTCAGACGCTTCACACAAACGAAGGTCGCGGGAAAAATAGGTCAACAGGGCTTCAGTAGGTGGTAGGGTCGACCAAGAACCCCCCCCCCCCCCCCCTGCACACACACTCAGACACACCCCAGGACCATCTGCGGATTCATCCAGTATTAGGGAGTCATGAGCAGACTACTTAGAGCTTGTTAATTGAGTTGATTATCTGTTATGAATCAGGGAGCTGTAATGTAGAAGACTGTCTCGAGAAGTAACCCACACATACACACACAGATGCCTTTAGAAATCACTACATAAATAATTGTTTGAGCATACAAAGTAAATCAATGCTAAAAGAGTGTTGAAATAGATGGATTTCTCTCTTTGCAGTTAACAGTAACATTTGATGGTGGTATTTAAAAAAAATAAGGAAACTTTATCTTATAGCTACATCATTTCCTAATCATTTCCTGGGAAGTCCTGGAAATAACGTTGTTATGTGGCACCAACTACAGGTAGCATATGTAGTTTTTTTGTTCATTTACAGTTGGGAACCTTATTTTTTTTTTTATCATCACCATGTGTGTACTTATTGTATGCTTGACAGATTTCAATGTGTGTATGTTCAGCTGACCTGCTGTGCACTGACTAAAAGTCCATCAACTAATGATGGGAAATATTTAGAAAATATTATTTGAAAGTGTACTTATTGATTGAACATTATCTTGATGTTTAAATGATAAAAGAACAAACCCATAAAATAAAGTTTTACCAACCTATCATACTTCTACAGGATGGTCCTGTAAGGGCTCTAAACACATCAGTACATGGCCATGCATGTGCACGTACTGAAAACAAGCAGGGGTGTACACATACTGTACACTTCACACACAAGCAACGGCTACAGCTATACTTCTGGATGGATTATTTTGTTTTAAAACTGTCTAAGGTGTTCCACTATGATGTATGGAATGAATGCATATATTAAGGTGATGTGTTTACATTTCTGCAGTTGTGGTAAACTTCACATGTTTAAGCCTTACCCAGTTTGAACATCATCATTGTAATCAGCACCATCCTCTGATATCTGGACCAAACTCTTCCAAACTCCATGGTAAAACCGGCTGCTGAGGTTTCCAGTCAGTGCAGAACAATGCTGTTAGTCCACAGGTTCTCCATCCAGCACACGGCAGTGCTCCATCCAGGCTGCTCCAAGTTAGCTGCTGATAGGGAGTTCCAACACATGCATGCCCGACCACTGGGACTCTGGGTCTGAGTGTGTGTGTGAATGTGGGTTTTGGAGTGTGTGTGAGTCTCTCTGGAGACCAAGCTTGGCTGGAGTAATCACCCCGACCGAGGGTGAGGGGGGGAAAACATGAGCTGGAGTACTGGATTGGTCTCTTGCCGTCTCTCTGTAAACCTGTTAAGAACTGGACTTGCTGTTCAATGTTTACAGTTATGTTTTATAACATTTACATGTTTTGTTAAGAAATTTCTTCATGACACAAAAAAAAAAAATGAACTCTAATCAATCACGCTGATTTTTATGGCTGCAATTACTTCCAACTAACAACTTTTTATGATCGCTTAAGCGGCTGACTATTTTCCTGATCAAAAGGTTAACTGCTTGGTCTGTAAAATGTCAGAAAATATGAGAATGTTTGGATATTATTATAGTTTGCCTGGAATAATTTACGAGGATATGTAATTACGTTCACTGGCAATGTTTTTTTGTTTTTGTTTTTCAGTTGAGAACGTTTTTTGTTCTTGATATTGAGATCATTTATCATGTCAACCATTTTGGTCTTGGTTAAACACTTTTTTCAGTGTTTAACCAAGACAACTTTCTAATAAAGTATTTGCACAAGTGTAGGTTGCAAATCAATGGATTGTAGCTCCCCAGTCCCCTCAACTTCCACCCCACCTTTGGGAGCAGGGCTATAGAGGGAGCTTACCCAGCACCTATCTGGTTGGCGGAGACATTTTTGGTATAACGAATGCCTTACTCACCCCCACTCCTACTCACACTCCCACATAAACTCCCACCCCCGACCCCATCCACAGGCTCTGATCCCGGATTCAGGCTTAAACCTGCTGCGTTCACAACAACAACAAAAAGTTTAATTAAACACTCGCACTACGAGGGGTTGGGGGAGGGGGTGAGGGTGGACTTCCACAAGCGACATGCAAATGTGTAAAGAAGTGAGTCACAGCAGCTCCACAGCTTCACATTCCTCAGTGACTGGCTGCCGCTTTCATTAAAGCAGAAACACAATAGAGAAATAGACAGCAGGCTGACGTGGAGTCTCAGCCAGGCTGAGGATGCTGACAGGCTCTCTGTCTCTCTGCAGGACTGTATTTTGGTCAAGGAAAAGTGAGGTGTACATTTATATAACTTTTACTGTGATTGATATTTTCCCTTTATTTTAAAGTCTAATTACCTTATTTAATGATCCCACTATACATCATTCTTACATGATACAACATATAGAGAACATCTTTATTGTACAGAGTAGACTAGTGGCCAGGTTCTTAATTTACGCCCACATCTCAGAACAGAGGGTACTACACCCTCAAATTCTGCAAGAATCTTCCCTCCAAATGCTCAGGGTAGCGTGGACATCAACACACTGCTTGGTAGTCAGAGCTTACCAGCCATGAGAAGTTAATGTCAGACTCTCTTTCTCCGCTGAATGCACAGGGAGCCTGGTGGAGCTATGGCTGTCACTAGAAACACATTTATGTCCCTTTGAGAGAGTTTGTACCTGTCCTGTAGCTGGGCTCATAGCTCGATATCTCTGGATTTAAATTCGGCACAGTTTATGTTATTGGCGTAAAGTGCAATATGTCTTGGATATGTACAACCAGGGGCTAAAGTAGGCAGGAATACAACTTAAAATCAGGCTACATTTACATTGCTACGAGTTTTGAGCCAAAGCTAATTGCATGCAAGTGTTTTTAGCTCCAGTGGAAGAACTAATCTCTGTTTTAACTAACACGCCTCAGATCTCATCAACATTCTCGTATACTGGACATAAACAGGAAGCAGCATGTACTACCCGCCAGATTCTGGTAGTTGTCATGGTTACGTTAGTAGCTAAGTCCCAGAGAACAAGACGCCATAACCGTTAAGACCTAATCAAAACATTGGCGTCAATGTCGGTGTTGCCGAAGGTCACCGTTTGAGACTGCAACACACCAAACCTGCAGATTCCACACAAAAACACAGTTAGAAGTGTTTCCGAATGACTCCAGTTTAGAGGCATACCGATGTAAATGTAGCCTTAGACTCAACTCCTGGCTGTTTTGGGAAAAGAAACCAACGATGGTAAACCCCTGTGTACAACGCCATTTTCCTCTGAAGTTCATCAGTCTTGCTAACGCTAGCAAAACTAGTAACTGTGAGAGGCACTGTGTTAGAACTGAGGCTACAGTTAGCCAGTGTTCTGAGAATTAGGCTTAACAAAACCTTTGCCATTCATTTACATTGTTTGCCAACAAGAGTCTATGTAATTATGTGTACAGATTGAATTTCTAGTAATAACATGGAAAATATAGATTTCACCTCTAGCTGTTGTTTGGTTAGGACCAAACAAAGAGAAATAACCCATGTGACCTAAATATTAAACTGGATGAGTAACTAAATGGCAATTTGTTCTCCAGAAGACTGGGTTTCTTGTTCCTCTCTAGAAACCCATTTGTACTCTCCTTGCAAAGGCTGTAGTACTTGAGTCCGGACTCGGACTCAAAGCGTTTTTCTGTTGTTCTGACTCGTCTTAGACTCATTGGTATTTGGACTCTGACTTGCCAAATATTCTAGTTGGTTTCAACAGAGTCCAGCACTACATGCTTTTGTTCCAAAGTAAATTCCTCCTTCAAAACAAAAGCATTGATCAAAAACAAGTGTATTAGTTTTATTCAAAATCCATCTAGAGCAGGCATTGAGATAGGTCGCCTGGGATACAACTTACTGTATCATATACCTTAACCACAAGGCATCGATAAGTATCATTTTGACCACAGACATTTCCATGTCATATTTAAAAAAAATAATAATATAGCCTCATTTGATCATGTGGTCTGTTACTCTGCACTTGTTTATTGATTATTACAAAAAATTAAGGCAAATGAATCAGCTTCAAGTAGACAATATACTGCTCCTCTCATCTCATGAATCATAAACAGGTAAGTGAGTGGTCTTGAAGAGTTTTCTTCTTTTCTATCACCGTATTGACTGTCTCTTATTTGGGCTGGGTCTTGACTTCGACTTGAACCTCTTTGGACTGGGTCTTGACATACAGTAGTCTCGACTAGTCTTGGTCTAGGACTTGTTGTGGACTCTACAAAGGTGGCCATGGTCCTGGCCCAACATACCAACGTTATTGCAGAGTTGAAGGAGGTGAAAACTAGCCAAGCTTTCTGTGTGGGCGGAGGTGATTTATGGTGGGGAGCCACACACAGACAATGCAGCACCGTACATAAACACTGGCTTTTAGCTAGAAAAGAATGAAAGAAAATAACTTGTCAATGAATAGGCTAGTCCCTGCCACATATTTCAGCATTTGAAATCACGTGCAACTAACCTCTTTATTAACAAAACATATGCACCACTGACATCACAGATTTAACCAAAAGTAGGGGAATTAAATACAAGAATAATATTTAACATAATGTACATATCACAATAGACCTGTGAAGAAAATGCCCTAAAATTCACAATAAAATGAATTATTTCCAGTCTCTATGTCAGTGTTCTCTGACCTTATTTACTGGTCTCACTGTTTAAGGACTTTTCACTGGGTCAATCCGGCATGGTTTCTCTTTCTGATGTCAGTGAATCTAATACAGAGTCATATGAGTTACTTTTTTGTGTTAACAAGTAATACAATCTTCCAGAGAGTCTTCACTTCTTATTGAAATTAATTTTATATTCAATGCTTTTGTGGAACCAAATGTACCAACACACTGATTTAGTGTGTCTAGTCCAGATTATGATTATGAAGAGTTTATTTTGAAGAATATACTACGGACAACCTGACAGAGAACGTTGTAGATTCAGAATGTAATCACAAAATATCACAAAGGCAATGTGAAGTAATCAGACATTAGCATCATGGACCCATGGCAGTGCCCTATCCACCCGGCCCGTTATGAGGGCTAATCAGCACTTATCTGCGTTCATCAACCACCAGAACTGGACTGTGTGTGTGTGTGTGTGTGTGTGTGTGTGTGTGTGTGTGTGTGTGTGTGTGTGTGTGTGTGTGTGTTTGCTTGACGGTTAATGGTGAAAAATGTTGCAGACTATAATATTATTAGTGTTGTAAGTTAGCAGTTGACTTAATTAACCCGACCAAGGGTGAGTCTGATGAAAAGTGCTGTGTCTGCCCGGTTCAGCTCTGACTGAGATTTTCTTGCAATGCACCAGGCTGTGAAGGAAATAGTCTCAGAGATTGCGTTATATTCTGCCTCTCTTTAGATGTGGCGAATGTAGGCTACAGCTAACAGCAACTCAATACTATATAGTGAGTGGCTTATATCCAGCAATCATCTTGCCCATGGTGCCATACCGAGCAGTGGTCTGTGGATAAACAAACATGCTTACAATAAACAATACTGTCACAGCAATTATAGACTTCACACCTGGAAAATTACAGCTACTAACAGGATGCCAACAGTCCCTCCTCCTTTACACCTGCACTGTATGGTAATGCAGAGAGACACAGAGAGTTTAGTTCACAGGTCATTATTTTTTACATTCTATGGGTAGTTCTCAAGCCATGTGTGGCGATACTCAATTTAGGGGGGCAGTACGTCCAAATAAGCCTGCACGGGGAGCCAAATCTGAAAGTCTTCTTAAATTCCATGTTTTCTGATCTAGGCAGACCACGACAAACGCGGTTGGACTGGATTGTGTTATTTCACAGTTCGTTGGTTAGAAGGCACACTAGATACCCTAATATATGTGCACAAGCACTTGGGCAACACACCATCACAAAACACCTGAGTGAGGAGGTTGGGATTGAGTGGTCCTGTAGCTTGGGGCAACAAAGTGGGGGGACTGACACAGTAAAACACTTCCTTTACACTATCCCACGTACGTAATCTGCTTGTTTAAAATAGTCTCCAACCCTATTTGCTTCTGTTTGTGTAGCGTTTGGTGAAAAAACTTAGCTGACCAGCTGTTTTAGGAAATTACTTTTTACTTTTTTAAGATTTATAATACATTTTCAGTAATATAAAAAACAGTGCGACGGACAGGGTAGCAAAGTCAGAAAGTATTAGGAGATTGACTGTTAAAATTAGAAGAAAAGAAAATTGAATATCAGGCGCGTCTTTTTTTTTTTGGTAAGACATTTACAATCAGAATTCAACACAATAAAGTCCAAATATGCGTGTGTTCTGAATTACAATGAACATTTCACAATCTGTTAAACTGCATATAGTCTCTGGGATAAACATGCACATGCTCTTGTGTTTTTATCTCTGTCTGTTCAAGTTTCCACTTATAGAAAGCCCATAAAGAAGAAACACTGTTGGGGGTATTTTACAAGCAGTGGGAAGAGCAGCAGCTGTCTGCTAACGTGCAGCCAATGCTAATTCTTCTATTGAATGGTCATAGAGGTTTATAACAGTCAATCATTGCCCACTGCTCATTAAATTCGGTAACCACAAGGGTATGCTAAAGTCCAAATAACAATCTAACAAACTTTTTAAAGGGTAATTTTGTGGGGGGCGTTTCACCTGGACTGTATTTTCCAATTTGTTGTGTAAGTGACTAATAGGAACAACAATCTTGGAAATTTGTCCAGTATTAAGCGTGAACGTTGTAACAGGCTTTAATGTAACCCTATGGTGCAAATGTACATTGTAACTTTGGACCATTAAAAGTGCTGTTTTTGCCGCTGACAGCATCATATTACTATTATTAGTGTCTGATAACATTATAGAAACAATCCCTACATATATAGCCCTTTTTAAAACCTCTTTAAGTTCTTTTTGTTTAACCAGAAACAGCCCTGAGGTCGCTAGCACTAAACTCACCAGACTCCATTTAAAAAAGCAACACTTTTAGCATGTTTTGAGCCAACATATTTTCACATGTACATCTGTAAACTATGTGTTTATTTCAACCAAAACTAGAGTTGTGATTTTTAGAAATGTGGGAAGACTACCCAAAAGGGATTTTCATCGTCTTATTTTGTTTCTGTTGACTTTGAATAAAGTTTATTATATGATGCTAAAATGATTGTTTATTTACATGGAGTCTGGTGCAATTTTGCAGCAAAAAAAAAAAATTACTCATTAACAGAAAGGTTGACCTCCTTAGAAATCCATTCCACAATGTAGTCGGACAATGTTCGGACAAGAATATTAATCTGAGCCTGTCAGTGGCAAAACAAGCACTGTTGTGAAAGTAAATGGACAATTGCCCTATTAACTTATACTGTAGCTGGTTTCACTGACTGCCGACAGCAGTGGTCTTGCTTAATTTCAAAGAGTGTTGTTCCCAAAAAACATAGGAAAAAAGGGAAAAACACGGAAGATACCCTTTAAGCAATATTTAACATAAAACAATAGGATCAAATCCTGGAATGTTAATAGTTCAAAAGGTAGGTTTTCCTAAAGAGAGTGTGTAACAGTGTGATGCCTCTCATTCTGTGTTATCTTTAAAATCCAATTTTTTTCCCCATTTCCCTTGAGTGGACGAACAAGGCTGTTTATAATTCATGGGCTCCCTTATAAAGTTCCAGACAAAAATTTGCTCTGGGTAATCTGTCCCATCCTCCCATCCTCCCCTTTCTCTCTCTCTCTCTCTCTCTCTTTCTCTCTTTACCCTGCGCGCGCACACACACACACACACACAAACACACACACACACTACCCTCCCCTGCACATCTTAAAATCCATTCCTGTCTGACCCCTCCACAACAATGGCATCTCAAAAGAGGTCCAATTGCCTTGTGACCCTTAACTTCACCCCCTCACTCCCCCTCTTCTAAACTCTGCCAACAAAGAATGCTGCAAGAGCTCAGATGGGGAGGCATTCAAATTCCATTTAACGACCAATCCACCATACTCACATGCGTGTTCACATACAGCTTTTGTTTTAAAAAAAACTTGCCTGGTAGAATGTCCAAGCCCTCAAATAAATTGAAGTGGGAAAAGTGAAACACCAGCGATGTTCTGGTAATGAGAAGCTCTTTCGTGAACGTGTTTTTTTTTTTTCAATGAAAAAGTTTTTCTGACCCCAGAAGATTCTGAGAAAGTAGTCTGTTATATGATTTCTTTTATGATTTGTTGTTTTATTTGAAGTAATGCTATCCCTATGAGTGCTGAAGAAATACTTAAGCTGTGTAATGATACCAGCAGTGGCTAAACAGACAATGAAAGAAGCTCCACCTACTTAGACTTTGCGCAACCAGGACATTGCATCTTTGGCAATAACTTCCACCAGGTGCGACCCCTCCTGAGCAACTGCAGCAACAACGCTTGCGATTCCACCAGCCAAGACACTTTCCACTGGGCTTTCCAAAAAGTATGCACAAGTTCTATTTTTCATGTGGCTGCTTGGTGTTTGACAGGCCAGAAATGGAACGGCTAAAGCATCCGGTCAATTTTCAAAACAAACAACCTGAACCTGCCCTTTAATTTAGCAGGTTTGGACATTGCTAACGTTGAGTTGCTGGCTGTTTGAACGGTTTGAATGACAGCAGAAAGGAGAAGAAGGGGTAGAGGGTACGGGGGACTCGTAGCTTGAGCAGGCACTGTTTCCAAATGTTGCTAGTGCTTCCAGTTTCTCCATTTTAAAATAATGGGGGAGGGGGGGGGGGGGGGGGGGGGGGGGGTTGGATTGTAGATTGTCCCCTGCGTCCCCACCTTAGGTTCACACAGAAAAATGCCCACAACCCATATTCATTAACTGTGCCTTTACGAGTTGTGATGTTGACACTAGTAATTTTTATAGGTAAAAAGTCCCGCTACATTGCAGTTACAGTCACTCCCCAGCTGCAAAGACGGTGAAGAGACTTTAGGAGCGCTGATGTGGAAGATCTAGAAAAGCTGACCAATCAGAGCAGACTGGGCTTTTTTGGGAGAGGGGCTTAAAGAGGCAGGTGCTAAAATGAAGCATTTCAACATGTTCTAGCGGCAACCCAGAATACAAGTACATTGTGCACCTGAAAATGAGCAAAATATGGGACCTTTAAGTATATTAAATTTCCCTAGTTCTTTTTCTTCAAATACTTTCTTCCTTCAAGGTGAGTTAACTAGTTTCCTTGTACTTGGTAGTCCACAGCCGTGAGTGCAGGTAGCCGTGACTTCGGCCTTCCTTAGCAATTAGAGGTTACTGGAATTACTAGAATTGTTGGGTCTTTGTATATTATAGAGTGTAGTCTAGACCTACTCTGTCTGTAAATTGTCTTGAGATAACTCTTGTTATGAACTGATAAAATCAATACAATTTAATTGAAATAAAAAATTAAAATGAATTTCACTAAAGCATTGTGACAGCTAGATAAGTGACAGCATAGGGAGAGGTAAGTCCACCTCCTCCACTAGGAATAAGCGTGGATAGTGGGAGTCCCAGTAAGAGGATTCTGACTTGTTCAAGCATCTTAAAGAATAAAGGAACAGATACATGACCAAATCCCTGAGGTTTCTTGTTGAGGGAGAAATGTTGTTTTCTCGCCAAAACAAATCTCTCTTGTGACTTCACTAATTGCTCCGGCTGTCTATAATACCTGATTAGCACAATATTGTGATTTAAACGCCAACTGGGGTCGTTATCACTCCTTGTCTCTGTGAGGGTCTATGTTCTCTTCTAGAGTCTGCAACATGCGGTAACCTACTATGTACTTTTTAAATAAACTAAATGGCTGTATAGCTTAATCTCCAAGTTCAACATGAGAATGTTTGCGGCTCAGAAAAAACAGCTGACCTCTTTTCTAATGATATTTTCTCTGCATGGTATAAAGAGATTGTCAGGCCTCAATCTGTTGTCCTGTCCCCTGGCCTCCTGTCTGCAGTAATCTTGATGAGGGGCTAATAAGCCAGAAAGGCAGCAGATCCCAGCTATGGCCCCCCAGTGGTTCCCTCGACTTTGGAAAACATCCGCCATTAACCCTTCATCACCCAAACCTGGTCTGAAGTATGCACACTCAAATGCTCAAGTAATGAAAGGGATGTGAACAAAGCTAGGTAGGATCAAAGAAAACATCCTCCAGTAATATTTGGAAGGCAAATATAATAATAAAAACATTGCATTCCATTTGGCTTTTAAGTTGTGTCTGCCTGTCAGCTTAACTCTGACATTACTCCTCAGCAGGGGACTGAGGACAGACCAGACAAACATGTTTTTGTTGTTCAGGTGCAGCAGTTTTACTGTATTATAGGCTTGTGGCAGTTGTTGTAGGCTATTTCTGTCATAAGAAAAGGCCATGTTTAACATGACATAAATGATAAATAAGGTTTCTAAAACGTAACTTTAAAAAGCACTTCGATGATTTGACAAATACAGCAAAGTGAGCCCATGGCATGTAAATTTCACTTTATGGAGTTTTTTTTAAACATTACAGTTTTTCTCCATTGGTTTGGCTCATTTCTTGAAACAGAAATTACTTTCTCAAAACAACATGGACAAACCTCCA
>NC_048411.1:8671292-8674107 GCF_013103735.1 Etheostoma cragini | reverse complement strand
CAAATGATCTTAGAGTTTTGAGAATGTAATTTCTGTTTCAAGAAATGAGCCAAACCAATGGAGAAAAACTGTAATATAAGTTGCCCTACTCATCCCCCAGTGGCTAGAAATGGTGGTACGTGTAAACCAAGCCCTGGGTATCCTGCTCTGCTTTGAGAAAAGGAAAGCTCAGATCTGGAATCTTGCTCCTTATGAAGTCATAAGGGGAAAGGTTACCTCCCCTTTCTCTGCTTTTCCTACCCAGAGAATTAGGCTCACCCATCAGAGAGAGACATCATGGCTTTCAAATGAGCAAAGTGGCAGACTCAGATATGCCAAATACTAAGGAAAAGCTCATTGTAGGACTGGCTCTAGCGGCTGGAATTCTGCATCAAGGCTACATTTTGGGAAAGAGACTTCAGATATGGTATTAGTGACCATTAAGGTCTATATAAAAGAGACTTCAGAAAAAAAAAAATAATAATAATAATAATTTGTTTATTAGTCCCCAATGGGGAAATTACTGCACTACACTCTGTGTACACACTTTTTGTTAGTACTCACACACAGGCCTGAAATACACACACATGCTCAGGACCTATACATGCACTATACATGGTGAAATGGTATTAGCGACCACTAAGGTATATATAAAAGAGACTTCAGATATGGTATTAGTGACCACTAAGGTCTATATAAAAGAGACTTCAGATATGGTTTTAGGGGACCACAAAGGTCTAAATAAAAGAGACATCAGATATGGTATTAGGCGACCGCTAAGGTCTATTTAAAAGCATTCAAAGAGCACCATGTCATTGGACCATCTACAAAATGTGGAAGAGGTTGATCTCTGTTTTAGATGTCTCAGCGTGATCCCACCAGGTACAGTCTACCAGGCACCAGCACAGAGACTAGCCTATCACAGAGCTCAGGGGAGGGAGGAGGGATCCTGGTGGAGCTGAACAATCCTGCTCCTTTCTCTAGCTGATCCACTGGAGGGCACTAATGATGCAGGAAAACACCAGACTGTGACTCTCAGAGCTGCTCACCAGATGGCGATAGTGGTGAATTATTGTTTCTGTCACATTCAGGCTCTGCCGGCTGCTCTGTTATTCTCTGCAGCAAGCCAACATGCACATGCAAACTGATGCTGCGGTGAGCTGCGGAGAACTGCAGAAAGGCTTTCATTGTAGTGAGACAGTATACAATTTCAAATTAGGTTAAGAGAAAAAATTATAAACTAGTAAATATATGGAAACATGTCCTCATTGAGGTTACATAAAAACACATTTCCATGAGCTTTTAGTCAAGTGTTTTCTAAATTCCTGCAGTGATCTGCTTTAAATGTGATTTAACATGAGTGGTACATGTTAAGGTTTTGCACATTTCAGATCATAGGTTTTCACCAATTCCTTCCCCTTTGCCCCCCCTCCCTGACTGATTATATGTTATTGCCCATAAACAAAAAACGTATGACCAAGTTGAAAAGAATTACTCAAAATTCAAAGAATGTAGTCACAATGAATGTTATGTGTTCAGATGCCTTTTGTGAAGGACATCATAAGGTCTTGAGCCAATCTGATGTAGCACAACATTATGGGCACTGTTAAAAAGCTTTCTCTATAAGCCCCTCCCCCATCCACAACTATTCATTCTAGCATCTTTTTGGGCCCTCCTCACATGAGGGCCCGGGGTACTCAGTCCCCTTTCCAGCCCCAGTCTGACACCCCTGACCACATCTCAAAATGAAATAGTACTTTAAACTCCATTACATTTATCTGACAGCTGTTGGAGCTAATTACATTTCAGAGTGAAATCCTAAACCACTGACAGGAGTCTGTAATGACTACTTTTACTGTTGATACTTTAGTTACATTTTGCTAATATTTCCATAGGAACAGGACTTTTACTTGCAATGGAGTATTTTTACACAACTGCATCGGCTGTTCATTGTTTCGCCATAAAGGAAACATTAAATAAACTGTGTTTGATGTTCTCCGTCAGAGGAGAAAAAGTTTTCATGACAACTTATATACATTTACTTTGAATTCAATTCACAACTAGGCAAAATGTGATAAGAATGTAACGGGGGTCCCCCCCCTTACCTCTGAAGGTGAAGTTAGTTTCCCCAGGTGAAGTTTAAACACACGTTTAATTTAAAGTTAACTTTGTCAAATCGCTCCCTACTGATTTTTAAGAGCATTGTGCCCTTTGATTAGTTTCTATTTGCATGTTTGAATTCATATCGTTTAGAGAGGGTTGCCGTTTCATTAGCGTTACATTGCAACACACTACACAGTGCTAGCTGAATCTGATAATTTGTATGTGATTAGTTACGGAGTGACCTACAATAAAATCCACTTCCTCTCACATATTACGGCAATAAGGCTGCACAAATTAAACCAGGTGACATCTTTTACTGTCAAACTGGGAAAACAGCAAATACATATATATATATATATAAAGATACATACTGTATATACATAGATCATCTAATGACGTTTTACAGTTTCTCTATCATAGCATTTGTTTGACCTTTTGTTTGATCATAATTACTGATTTCTATTACTACATACATCTAATACAGTTCTATTTGTCTCTAACAGTAAATATGATCAAGACATTTAAACATGCATAGGTAAGCCTTTAAAAAACAAACTTTCTGTTATATTTGCTGAAATAAACTCTATGTTTGAGTAGAACTACAGTAGATGAAGCAGGTAATTAAAAAAAACAAAAACATTTGGCTTCTCTGGCACCACCTAAAGCCTGTAGTGTGATTTGCAAAAATCCAAAGCTCCCTGTTCAGATGCACCAATTAAGGTTGCGGGGGGGG
>NC_048411.1:8659319-8671282 GCF_013103735.1 Etheostoma cragini | reverse complement strand
TCAATCACTGCTCATGCACACAAATTTCATAGCGTCCTCCCCTCCCCCTTTCCCGTGCACGAGCTGAAGATAGGTCCACCCCCTTCACATGCGCTCTATCGTGCACAGCTCTCCTTTGTCGGGGGAGGGGCTTAGGAGACCGTTTTGGACTTTAACGAAATGGGGGGGGAGGGACTGAGAAGTTGTCAACGTTCAGATGTTTTGGCTAAGTCTCGGATCTTCACAATCCTACCTAAGGCACCTTTAATTCAGTTTCAGCTATTCAGCAATTGTATCTATAGTATTAAATCATAACAAGAGTTCATGTTTCTCAAGACACATTACAGATATTGTAGACCTAGATAGATATAGTCTAGACCACACTATGATTCACAAAGACCCAACAATTCCCCCAAGAGCAAGCATTTGGTGCAACAGTGGTGAGGTAAACATCCTTTTAGGCAGAAACCTCAGACAGACCCTGGCTCTTGGTGGGCAGCCATCTGAGAAACTCCTCTCATTCAGACTCACCCCCTCACTCTGTTGTTTTTGCTTTGTCTTCAGCGCTGTGCTGTTGCAGTGTTGTTTTTATTCTCATGCCGCATGTGTTATCTCTGCACCACACCCGTCTGAACCGTTCACAGGCCTGCATGCTGGCTGTGGTCTGGGCTCCAACTATGTGACAGAACCCCGCCTTAGCGTATGTTTTCGTCCTAACCACAGTGTCTCCTGTAGACCTGAAAGTATTAGGAACAGAGAAGAAGAATGTCAACTCTCCTCAAAGCAGCTCTTGCACATTCACTTCAGGGCAAGTAATACATTTAAGAGCTGGTGTTCTCCAGCCAGTCCCGGACTCACAAGACCAGCCACAGTTTCTCAGTGACCCAGCTCAGGACAGACACACAGAGGACAGAGCCTCATGGGTCATGGACAAGTGCAGAGATCTTTGTTACACAGTCAATATGCTTAATCTTTCAGACCAAGCTGCCTTGTTTGAGTTAAAGTATTACAGCTCTGAAAATGAGAACTGTGTCAGCTTACAACTAAACAACCACAACCACAGGTCATTAAGTGTTTAGTGGTAATAACTCTTCTGAAGTAGTCATGCAATGTGGAACTTTATTGTATTATTTGCTTTCTTTTTTTACTTGAATATGTTCTTTCTTAGCCTTCAGCCTCAACGGTGGGTTTTGCCTGTCTCTTCTATTGATATTATCCAACATTTATTACATTTACTATCAGAATAGCATGAAAACCAAGGCTCAAAAAAGTTGTTAGTGATGCAGCTTATGTATAGAATAAGTTAAAAAAAATATGCACCAACATGTTGCGGTACTCAGGGTAACTAACCAACCTTTTCTTCAACAAGAGGGCCTTGGTTTTCACGCTGTTCTGATACTGTAGGAAAAACCCTGCACCAAAGAGCACACTGTTAGACTTTTTCCCACATTTCTTACATCTACTTTGAATCCGGGCCACAAAAATGTGTATATGTGTATTGTTTGAATCACATGTTTAAATTTGCTGGGGCAGAGTAGGAGGCAAAAGGCTAGACAGTCTCTCCACCCCGATCTCTCAGAGGACTGGCTTGTTGTCTGACGGTGAATGCTGGAACACCTGGCAGAGGACAGAGGCACCCATCAGAAAAATGCACTAGAGACAACACTTCGGTCTGTCAGACTGTCTCACCTTAACATGTCAAACAGCAACTAAATTATACTGTATGTTGTAAATAGCTAAGTGTGTTTTACTAGAGTCTGGATGCTTTTAAGTGCTTCAACTAAAACCTAAGGCACTTTAACTGCAGAAAAAATGCTAATTGGTTTGTTTTTCCTCACATGTAGAGCATGTGCCTTCAACAAGTCCAGCCAAGTTCTGCCTTTAGTTCCTAATGCAAATCGGCTTTAATCATAGCTACTTGATACACACACAAGTGTCCAAAACCCCACCGGATATTCACCCAGGTCACCGCTCTTTCTGCCTTTTTGCACTGCATGGTACCTCCTTGGGTCGCCTCGACTCTACTTGCCTTTGTTGGTTTTCCATTACCAAAAAAAGGTCCCTGGTACCTGCTAACAGGTACTTTTTTAAGTACCACCTCAGTCGAGGTTCTAAGCGAGCTGAGGCGATACCAAAAGGTGATGGGAAAACCTGCTGACTACTGATTCGTTACTAATGTAGCTCAGCGTAAATTCTTTCAGGGCGACCTAACTATTAATGGATACACTCCTCAAATTAATTCAGCTATTGTCCCAATACATTTATATTTTATCCTGCGTGTATACTGTTGCATATCTGCAACTAGTCTCTCCTGATTGAAATGTAGCTCAGTGTAAGTCCTAACAGGAAGACCTAACTCTTAATCAATGCTCTACCTAACTGTTTGACCCATCCAGTGTTAAGCTAGATTGCTGCAATCGGCACCTAAAAAACAAGCTACAATGTAAGCTAATAGGGCAGTTGTAAAGCTTCTATTTACCTTCCCAAAAGTGTTTGTTTTTACACTGACAGGCTCAGATTAATATTCTGTGTCTGACAACATTATGGAAAGGTTTTTTAATGAGGTTGCCAACTGCAGCAATCTCGCTTAATACCGGACCAATGTCAAAGATTCTTGTTCCCATCAGTCACTTAGACACAAAAACATAGGAAAATAGGGTCCACGTTGATTTTTTTGTTACCCTTTAACCATATTCCTCACAAATCCACCTGGAGTTTAAAATTCTAACACAAAGAAAGCGGAAGGTAACTGACATTTGGGCAAAGAGAGCTTGATCCGGGGGAATTATAGTCAGCACTGTAGCAATCCCAGTAGTGGAACGTTGTGGATATAAACTACCCTGCTGTTGGCACATAGCTCCCATAGTTAGCAGTGCACAGTAATAGAATATTACTACAATCAATAATCAAAGATAAAGGCTTCTGAAACAACGAGTACATAACCGGACATGTTTCAACAGTAAGGTGACCCAAATTAGGGAGAAATTAATAACATTGGAAGCCAAGATTACAGGTTTCCCTGGCAGCTACTTTAAGTGAGTAAGCAGTGTACCGCAAAAGAATATAGCAGCGCTTTTTATCGTTAAGATAAAGGCTTCTGAACCAATATTAACATGTTTACTACATAAATGGACATATTTCAACTGTAATGTGACCCAAAATTGGGGGGAAATTAACAACATTGGGAGACAACATGACATCTTTGACTTCTGTTAGCATGTAGCTACATGCAACAATGTTAACACCGCAGCATC
The DNA here is from genome assembly GCF_013103735.1 of Etheostoma cragini. Classification (NCBI taxonomy): domain Eukaryota; kingdom Metazoa; phylum Chordata; class Actinopteri; order Perciformes; family Percidae; genus Etheostoma; species Etheostoma cragini. The sequence continues at coordinate 8,668,049 of NC_048411.1, read as the reverse complement.
TTCTAAAAAACACACACACACACACACACACTCCAGTCCTGCCTACCTGGATACCGGCTCAGTGTCAGGGGACACCAAGAGAAGATAAACCTGTTGAAACCAGAGTGTTCAGAACATTTGGAGATCTGAATGTTTTAGCTCACGGGGGACTTCTCTGAAATACCTCATTATTTAAAGCTCTTAAAGCATTTTATACATGACAGAAAATACAGAAAAGCGTAATAGTTTACCTTAAAAGTGCTGTACATAACTTTACTGTACCATGTTACATCTTGTTTGAAATTGAAAAATCTTATTCACTCCTATTCCCATTGTCAACAACCCCCATATAAATATGTGACATCAATACATTGATCCATCTAAGTATTGTCAGTGTATCCAAAGCCTGATGTCATAGACCTCCTGCTGCCTTGATTAGAGTCATGTGTATTAATCCGCAGCCTTGACTGCTAAGCCTTTTTTATTTTTCCAATGATTTGGGTTTGAGGCTGAGAGCCACAAACAGGATATTAAAGTGGTAAAAGATGGACTAGAAGTGTTTTCATGAGATTTGTTGCAAAAAAAACAATATATGAATGCCACTTTTACCCTTTTATTAAACTGAGAAAAGAAACAGCTGGAGAGAAGTTTTTTGTTTTCATTTTTTTAATAGTTTTGATTCACTAATCTATTTACTGACATCCCTTAATGATAAAGTCCCTGTTTATTCTTGCTTTCTATTCACAATTACTTTAATAATAAGGCCCTAGTTGTCAAAAAGGAACCATAATAAGTATAATTGCTGAGTGTTTTATTTTGTACTTTTGCAATGAAAACATTTATGAGCCACTCATCAGTTGTTAGGGTACTTAAATAATTATGTTTTATTGTTATTATTATTTTTATTTTAAAGTACATAACACCAACCCAGACAGTCTTAAATTGTAAAATGTCTTGAAGACATTCAGGGTGAACTTGTCTTGGACCTTTTATTTCATATTGAAGTTTTTGTTCCATCACCAAGAAAGCACTTTATCATTTGTTTGGAACTTCTAAGCTCTCCAGACTTTTTGTCTTCCTAAATTATGTTTGATATGTTTAATGTGCTCTCTTTGGTTAAAGAAAGGCCAATTCGTGAAATACAAATAACGGGAAACTTGACATCCATTTCATGCTGTGTGACTCTCACATACTAAACAGAGGTTTTACAAAAACCCCTGTGGTTTTTTTTGTTACCATTAGGAACTCCACACAGAGAGTAACACGAGGGTCGGCCCGAGAAGACTGTGTTGATCCTCTGCGGAGAAGTGCATTTAGTCAGAGTGCCTTTTCAGTCACAGCAGCACGGGAGTGGAACTCTGTCCCTCAGAACATCAGAGACCTCAACACTTACACTCTTTTCAAAAACCATCTAAAAAGCTGGTTCATAACACATCAGACATGTCGGCATTAATAAGAAGATGTATTTTCACTCAACCCAACCGTGCTGCAACTTGTGTCTCTATTGTGTTTATGTGTAGTATCTTTTTTATTTTATTTTTTATTTATTTATTTTTCTAATGTCTGTATGACATTTGTACACTGTATTTATCAACGTGTTGTAAAGAGTTTTATCTGTTTTACTACTTTCTTATTTGTATTGTTGACTGTAATTTTCTTATTGTTTTTTAGGGAGACAATTTTAAGATCTGTCCAGGGACAACGGATGAAAAATAGCCTCTTGGCTAATTCTGGTGCATTTACAGCAATGTTGATTAATGTACACTGTCCCTGTCAAATAAATGATGAAATTAAATTAAATTAAGATGGAAAGTGCAGCCACAAGGAACAAAATGCACAACAATACCCCTCAGTCTGGATGCCAGGCCATGGGTCTTTGATGTGGCTGTCACCTCAGGCTTAACCGTGTTCCTTTAAACATCTCCATCTCCTCAACAAGGTAACCAACTCTTTCCCACAAATCCGTAAAATTGATCTTCTTACTCTTCATAACTCTCATGATTATGGGTTTTCGGTTGTACTTTTTTCCCGTTTTATGATGCTTATTTGTTTTGGTTCCTTGTTTTCTATTTTTTTCTCTTTTGTATTCTCCCTGTGTCTCCCATGTTATGTCCTGTTTACTGTCATGTCTTGTCCCTGTGTCAAGGTTTCTGTGTTACGATGGTTTCACATTTCCTGTTTTATTTAGTAGTCTCTCCGTTCTCCCATGTGATGTCTTGTTTTACTTCCTGTCTTTTGGTTATCCCGGTGGAGGTCTGCCTCCCCGAGTCTCTGTAACAGGATGGTATGGTTGATAGTGCCAAATGCCGTCTCTGTGCTATGATGCATTCTAAATCCTGACTAAAAGTCCTCAAATAGACTATTTCTCTGTAAAAAAAAAAGTCACATAACTGATTAGCTAGATCTTGGAGAAAAAGGGGAAGATTATCTATACTGTAGGTCTATGGTTTGCTAAGACCTCATGGTCGAGGAAGGTTTTTTTCAGGAGAGGTTTTACAGCTACTTTAAATGACTGCTGTAGGTACCTATTTGATAAAGACATATTGATCATATCTAGTAACAAATAAGCCTCGTTGGGATGGGGTATAAGAGACAGGTAGATGGCTTAGCTGAAGAGACCTTTAACATTAATTGTTGAGAATTGATAAGATAAAAGCAGTCTAACTATCTTGTTGTTCTTTTCGCGATCCTGCATTTAAAGGCGAACCTTTAGAACTTGAGAGCAAGAACTGATGAGTTTTAACTCTTATTGTTCCCTACTTCTTTAAGATATTTTATTCTTTTTGACAGGACAGCTGAAGATATGAAAAAGGAGAGAGCTGGGCAATGACATGCAGCAAGTTGCAGTTCTGAGTCAAACCCAGGGCATCAAGGAGTAAACCTCTATATATGGACTACCAACTGAGCTAGCTGGCCATCATTATTGTTAAAAATGTATCATTAAAGAAGCTCATAAAGTCATCACTACTCAGATCTAAAGGAATAGGTGGCTCAATAGAGCTGTGACAATCAATTAGCCTGGCTACAGTGCTGAAAAGAAACCTTGGGTTGTTCCTATTTTCTTTTGTTAGTGATGAGTAATAGTCTGATCTGGCATTTCTGAGGGCCTTCTTATACATTTTCAGACTGTGTGGCCAATCTAAATAAGATTGGTGGAACGCCATTTACTTTTCAAGTTTACTTTTCAAGTTTTCCGAGTTATACCAAGGTGCTAGTTTCCTTTGCTTCATCATCTTCTTTTAGAGAGAAGCAAGAGAGTCGAAAGCAAGACCGTAGCACTGTCTACAAAATTATCAATTTGGGAGGGACTAAAGTTGAGATTCAAGATGTAATATTAAGTCCTCATTTTAGAAGTTTTACCCGGACGTCATTTGATGCCACGGATGTAACTGCATCACAAACTTTTAACAGTCATTTTTTTGGTTCAGCCAATGCCTACCAAAGACTATGATTAGAATACTTTGAAAAGACTAAAGTCTAACACCATCTCACATCTAAAGACAGTCATCTCACATTTAATGTTAAAGACTGTCATAATATGTTAAGACTGGGGATCTTGCAGGGTCACACATTGCAAGACTACAACTAGATTTGTTTTGTCTTGCTGGTGAGCTGTGAGCTCCATTGCTGCAGTTTTTGTCTACCTGTCTCTCCTCTCTGTGTTTTGTTGTTTTGTCCTGGGACACGGTCTTATGTCCCAATGTGTTGTTTGTTAAAAGTATAAATAAAAATATTTGATCACAAAAAAACTAGATTTGTTTTTAAAGATTTAACCAAGCTAGCTAGCTATGGCTAATGCTAGGTGGTAACTTGAGGGAAAGTTTGCTGATTTTTGTTTTGTTGTGCACACAGATGAATGGTGGGTGTACCTGGAGGTCTTTGTTTATGGATAAAATTCCCGTTGGATAATGCTTCAGAAGGGTTGAAAGTCTGCAACTTCTCCACTTTAGCGTTTAGCTTATCGTCGCGCCATAGCAACGGTAAACAAACAGCTTCCTGTTTGGTGCGGAGGGAGCCCATCCACTGGTTGTTGACGATGTTAACATAACTTAACTTCACATACCAAATACCAATGTAAATAGGCTAACATACAAATGTTTTGCAGGTATAATGTTGAACCATGTTAACCATCTTAGTTATATTTGCTGATTAGCACAAAGTAAACAGACCCTGTCACTCCATTTTTTTCTGGCTTGGTATGCTTACTGATATATGGCTGCCTATTAATTCCAGGACTGCTTTGGTTTTGTAACCTCTGCTTCCCAGCTTGAATACTCTGTAAAGACTGATTATCATCAAGTTGTTTGTATGACTTACTGGTGGTCATGGCATCGAGATGACTCACATGGTTATTAAAGCTCTCTACTTTATATTTGGCATTTAAGTAGCCCCAAATTAGTTATTGTGGGTTTACATGCCCAATTATCAATCAATCCACACATTTTAATCTGCCAACAGACAAACCACAAAAATGGGACTCGGCTTGGTGGATTAACAGAATATGTACTGTAGCCTATTTGTGTGTATGTTGTATCTTTGTGAGACTCTCAAATTTTTATTTGATTGATATCTTGATTGCTGTCATCATTCATAAAGTGATAAACAGTCAAAGTCTGTAGGTCTGTCGTTAAATCTCTCCGTGGGCTGTCAGTGTTTGCAATTTTTGCAATTATTAATTAGCACCGAAAAAGAATAATTAAATAAAGAATAAAAGTAAAGTATGGGTTTTGGTTAAGGGCGGTGATAAGCATGTGGTAGTAAAGGTGAACGTTGAGGTCCGGTCATGAATGGAAATATTTAAAGGCAGTTAGAGGAGAGAGACCTGTGACAGATTCAAACAAGTTCTGTCAAATAACAGAGAGAGATCAGTATTGCACAATGTCTGTCACACAGCTGTCATCCCATCCGCAAAGAAGTGACAATTCATGATGTTTACATCCCTTAACACTTGTTTACAGTGAATGTTTCCAGCTGTGCACAGAACAGAGGAATCTGTACATTCTATACTCATATGGGACATTAAAAGTAATCATTAAAAGTAAATTCCTGGCAGTCATCGACTACATGCAAATCAGATCTTCCAACTTTCTGACCAGCCAATAAACTTAGAGACATGGGGTCGCGGTAGCTTGGCCAGTTGGGTTGGTAACCAAAGGGTTGCTGGTTCAAGTCCCCATACGGACCAAAGTATGGTGGTGGACTGGTAGCTGGAATCCTTCACAAAAACCACTTGGGAATTATGTTTTTGGGATTGTCCATCTATCCATCCATCCAATCTTGTGAACGTGATATCTCAGGACCCCATGGAGGGAATTTCTTCCTCATTGGACTCAATGATGAACTGACTGTATTTTGGAGGTCAAATGTCAAGGTCACTGTGACCTCATGAAATGCGTTTTTGGCCATATGTGACAACATGTCACACAAGTGCCAGAAAGGAAGAAATGATTAGGTGATGACATGTTATACCCAAAAGGTCAAAGGTCAGCTTCACTGTGATATCATAATTTTCTGCAAAAACACTTTTCTGGCCATTTTTTACCAACATAACTCAGGAACAGAAGGAGAGAGTCTGACAGTATTTTACATTTGGTTGGATAATGAATTTGTGACACCAATCTGGAGTGGCCTTGAAACTGTGGTGATTTTATAGATAGTCTGTGCAACCGGGTTGAAGATGTGTGATGTGTTATCTTTATCAGTAAAAACTCTCGTTGGATTTGGTGCTTTAGACGGATTGAAAATTGGCAACTTTTCCTCTTTAGTGTTTAGCTTATTGCAGCATTATAGCAACGATAAATAGACACTGGCTCTAGCTGTTTGCTGTTTCCTGTTTGGTGGAGGACGGAGCGCACCCATTGGTTGTTGACAATGTTCACATAATTTAACTTTAAAACCAAGACTTAAAACGTACAGTAATACAAACATGTTTGGATTTTGTCAGAATGTCAAGTTGGGAAAAAGACTGACTGGGTCTCAGAGAAAAAAAAAGACATTTTGAGAGATTTTTATTATAACTTTCGAATAACCCGAACCCCAAAGAACAATATTAACAATAGCCAAAGCTGTAACACTCTTGTTTTCTGTGTTACAAAAAACTGTTGAAAAACAAACTCTGTTGTGGAGATGTTGAAATTTCTTCTTCAATCAACTTCTGTTAAATTAACATAGTAAATTAAATGGCTACTGTTTTACGGTACTATGCAGGGTCTCAAATTAACACTTGAGGAATATGGTAGCGGGCCGACACACAAACTTATAAACACTGTCGCACACAGCAGCCACCAGTCCCTACCTTCTGTTTACTTATAGCTACTGTTAAGTCAGGCTGATTAATCAGCTAGTAGGCCTGGGTGTGACTTTTGGCAGCCAGCCTTCCAAAAGAAATCTCAGGAAACGGAGTCTCAGTTCACCCGCCCGGGAGGCTCTGATACACTTTCAGCAATTTGGTTTCATATCGCATATTGTTACAGCCCTAGTAGTTACACAGAGTATTGCGCTCTTATACTTTGTCATAGTAAATATGCAATAACTGTTACTTTGCTCGTTTGATGTCTCTCTCATTGGCAGGGCAAATTCTCTGAGCGGGTAAAGCAGAGAAAGGGAAGGTAATCTGATTCCAGATCAGCCCATCTGAGCTTTTGTTTTCTCAAAGGCAGAGCAGGATACCCAGGGCTTGGCTTACACCTATCGCCATTTCCAGCCACTTGGGGGCCATAGGCAGGCCGTGGGAACTCATGTTAATGTTAAAAGACCTCATGAAGTGAAATTGTCATGCCATGTAAATGTGCTGTATTTTTATAGCGCTTTTCTAGTCTTAGCAACTACTCAAAGCACTTTTACATCATACAGGATACATTCACCATTCACACACATTCATACACTGTGGCCGAGGCTCCCGTACAAGGTGCCACCTTCTCATAAGATAAACACTCACACACGTTCACACTCCGATGCGCAGCATCGGGGGCACCTCGGGGTTCAGTGTCTTGCCCAAAGACACTTAGACATGGGACTGCAGGGCCAGGGGTTGAACCACCAACCTTCCAATTGGCAGACAACCGCTCTACCAGTGAGCCACAGCGCCCTTCTACTGATGGGCGAACTTTTTCAGTCGGTGTCAAAATTCACTAGCAACAAAAAACCACATGTACATAACAGTGTTACTTCTGATGATGTGATATTCAGAGTGGGTGTCTGCAGTAAAGCTTTGGAGTTAGCAACTCATGTTACTGTGGTTAGAAAGACATTTTCTGGATTTGTGGTGAACATAAGCATGGGTCTTAGAAGTATTGTTTTATAGTGACTTGATACAATCCATGTGTGTTTGAAGTCTATTGTTATTTCAACCTCAACTGGTTGCTGCTGGTGGGCATGAGGAAGGAATCCATTGTTTAGGGCTCTGAGTCTGTCAGGGGGTCTGAGATCTACCGCATCAGCAGAGCAATCACATAATACACAGCAGAATATGTTGCAGGTGGATTATTTTCTAAAATACTTTAATCTTGTAATAGCCTATTGTGTTGTCACTTTACTTTTCTCGAAATATCTCAGAGAACACAGATAAGATATATTGTCAATGTGCACAAAGTTTGTATAACGTGACCAACGTGCTCAAACACATCTGAAATATTACAGTACAGGGTTTTGTTAATAAATTAAAACAAATGTGTATCATTCAGGTGAATAATTGTCATCAGCACATTAAAGGAGGTTACTTCCCCAACAAAAGATGCAAAAGAGGGAAGAGTAAATGATGCCTAGGCTACACTTGTGCTGACTCATGTAATTAGAAAAGTCAATCTACAGGAGAATAAATAGATGAAAGCAATACAGAATGCCAGAGGCTTACTGCAATATATTCCATTGTGTTTTATATTTGGATTGTAATCTGTTTCCCTTTACGTAAATTGCAAAACTCAGTCTTGCCTAGGGCAACCAGAGGGCTAGAACCCACCCTTGGACGTGGCCACAACCTGTTTGACATCACATTAACATTTCTCCAAAGCGGTCTTGCTGGTCTTGTTTCTCTATTATTATTCCTTTACTACTGGCTTTCCGAATATGCAAGTGAAGATTGTGAAATATCCTGAAAACAACAATGTTGACTCACTTTCAAATAGGATAAGTGGCACAGTGAAATAATTATAGGCAAGGGCTGGGTGTCTGTCTCCTCCTACGCATCGACGAGGAAGCAAAGGTCTCTCTCATAAATACTGACTTCAACACAGCAAAGGAAACTGTATCTTCACAGGACATTCTCCAGACCCTGAACCAGGTAAGTGCTGGAGATCACTGCAGTCATGACTGTATGAAATTGCTAACCCTAACCCTAACCCTTTCATCACAGCCATGCTCAAGCTAAATATATGTAATTTAATTTGGAATTATTTATTTATATATAAATATATTTTGTTTATTTTTCTATCTGTCCATCCATCCATCTATGTATTTTCATTTTGAGCTGATTTTGTAATTTTAACTCTGTTCTTATTTCATTTCAGCCTTCATCACAACAGGCATAATGACAGGTTAGTGCATTGTTTTCTCAAGAATGATATCCCACAGCATTCCATAATATATTACCACAGGGCAGGATTCATCCTGTCTCCAACAGAATGTAAAAAACAAAAAAGAAATCAGCCTCAGTGATTGCACAAGACATGTTTTGAAAGAGAAATTCATTTTTATAAGTCTTTTATTTCATATTTCTCTGCAGTAGTGTCTTAAAATATTATGACTTTCATTTAT
>NC_048411.1:8657896-8659219 GCF_013103735.1 Etheostoma cragini | reverse complement strand
AGCACTCTTATGACAAACTCCACAAGCTAGCACTCCGACCATAGACCGTAGAAATAACCCAGACTCCGACGATATCACGAATCGATAATGTGTTTATTAGCCGCAAGCTAACCCACAGAATCCAACGTCCACGTCCCCCCCGAAGCTAGCGTTAGCTGTTCGCCGTCTCAGCTGAACACCAGAATCCAACAACCCTGTGAAGCTAGCGGATGTTAGCCGCTAACTAAACCACAGAATCCAACATCCCGCTCTACTCCCTCTGAAGCTAGCTCATGTTCGCCGTCTCAGCTAAACCACAGAACCCAACGTCCCTCTGAAGCTAGCGGATGTTAAGCGCTAACTAAACCCCATAATCCAACGTCCCCCTCTACTCCGCCTGAAGCTAGCTGATGTTTGTCGTCTCAGGGCACATTGTTGATGCAGAAACAGCTGCTAGTTCCATAGTAAAAATCTGCCAACTCCGCAAAACTCGTGAATCCTCCGAGCATCTATGGTCAAACTGGGGTAACTCTCCTACATTCAGCTCACAAGCGATCCCATTGGATTAATGCGTCCAATTACATTTTCCATTTATCTGCCTCTATTTTCGTTAACGAACTGGACCTTAACCATGTTTTTCTATTTTCTCTAAATGGACACGATGTATAAGCAGTCTATTTCCTAAAATGCATAATGTGCTTGGATACAATAAAGGAGGGTGCATGACAGTAAACTGCACACACACACACACACCGGTCAATGTCACCGGTCGCGGTCACCAAGCGATCCTGTACCTCAGTGGAGCCTGAAACTGATTGTCCTCCATGTGGTGGTAGTCAGACACTACAGGCCTGTCCCTCACAGGCTCAAATGCGTAATCCCTGCCATTAAAATGACTTTTTTTCATGTGTATATTATGTGCTGCAGCCGATCCCTGTATACCTTCGGGTGGCCTACCATGCCAGTGACGTCATCGATATTATCAGCATTCTAATACTAACAAACGCAATTTTTGTGTTGCTTAAAAAAAAGCTATATTGATATTTAAAAAAAAAAAACAATTGTGTAATTCATTTGTAATTATCATAACCAAAAAGTTATCAAAAGTTAGTTTTTCAGTTCAGTTCATCTTTAAGACTGAACAGGAAGTGACAAAACACTGTGGTGCGATTCCAATTTATTAAAACATAATCAGACCCACATATTAGCTGGTACACAGTCTCTAGTTATTTTAATTTTCACAGAGAAACTCTCAAAATGCTTCACATGCGTACTGTTGCTGATGTTAATAAACAACAGACTCGAGATGATCATTGAACTGAACAGATTTAGTCTCTCTGATTT
>NC_048411.1:8652876-8657796 GCF_013103735.1 Etheostoma cragini | reverse complement strand
CATGTTTACTCTTAGCAGTAAAAGCTTATAAATTAATCATGTTTTTTTTTCTCTACAGATGCAAGCTTTCAGCGGGAGTTCCTGGAAGCACACAATGCCTACAGGCTGAAGCACAACACGCCAGAGATGAAACTTAGCAGCGAGCTGTCTGCTTCAGCCCAGACATGGGCCAATCACCTGCTGGCAACCGGCGCTCTGCAACACAGTAAAACTCAGGACGGAGAGAATATCTACAACATGTGGAGCTCAGCAACCCTTACACTGACAGGTGAGTTAGAGACCCAAGCCCTTTCCTTGCCATACTCTTTTCATTTGATTTAATCAACATGTACAAAACAACTTTCATTCCTTAATTTCAAGCTGGTTGATGTATTCCTTCACCTGCTAATGCAAGACTGTAACTGTTACATCATAGGTTGAATTACTAAGCAATTAAACACAAGAGGGGTTCTACTGCGTGCTCTGGTATATATTATATTATATGATATGACTTTTTGTCGAAAATTTGCTACTTTGCTATAGCAGCTATCCGAGGGTGTCAAACTAATGTAAGTTCATGGGCTTTTATCCCCCTCATCTGATCTGTGCCAGTGGGCCAGATCAGTGAACTTCTCCAGAAAGATAAGAAACTTGTTCTACCACATAGTTTCTTGTCAGCTTGATGTTGGCCAACACAAGTTGCTTCTGCTACGACAGCGTTCTAAGGCCTTTGTATGGAAAAAATAATGTTACAGACCTGGGAGAGAGGGATAATATTTTGAATTTTTTTTGAATTTCTAGGATTAAAGTTGTAAATTTACAGAAAAAGAACTCTTATATTTTCTGTGATTAAAGTTGTAAATTTGGAATTGTAATGAATTAGTTCTTTGAAATTTTCACGCTTTGCAAAGTCATCCAGTGGGCCTTTTTAGACCCTTTGGCGAGCCAGTTCTGGCCCATGGTCCGTTTGTTTGACACCCCTGAGCTAAACTGTCCTTCAACAACTGTAGCAATCTGCCTTTAGATCTGCCCCGTTTAGGCTTTTAAGATCAAACTTCAACTACCAATTTAAATGTTTATATTATGTTCATTACTTTTTGTCTCCTCCATGTTTTAGGGAAAGAAGCTGTAGTTTGTGGTACAGTGAGATCAAGAATTACAACTGGAGCCGCCCTGGATTCAGCAGCAATACTGGTAACACTCAACCCATATCATGATGAGTTCTAGGAAGATAAAATAGAATAGAATTAGATTTGAAATGTGTGAATCTATAAAAATATATTGTCACATACACTTGTATATCTTCATCCCTAAATTATGTACAGTAGTACAGAGAAGTTAAGTTACCACTTTGTTATGTTGCTCTGTGATTGTTTGTATGTTCATGTTCAGATGTTGTAAGATAGCATATTCTCTTGCATGTTAAAAACTTAGTGCCCCACTTCTGTTTCCTCCTGCAGGTCATCATACTCAGGTGGTGTGGAAAGACAGCACAGAACTGGGCATGGGCATGGCCACTGATGGCCATAAGGTCTTTGTGGTTGGGCAGTACCGGCCAGCTGGCAACATGAACATGAAGGGATACTGAGAAAAATGTCCTTCCAAAAGGTAGAAAAAGGTAGTTTAACCAGAAGTATATGTTTAAACTTTGAGAATTTAATTTCCCGGAAATGTTGCAAAGGCAACATAATTATGCCTTCAAGTTATGGATTAGTCCAAATTAGAGACTACGTCACGGCAAAGATCAGTGGTGGAAATTAACTCATTTACTTTACTTTTGAGGTATTAGTATTTTACTTGAGGAATTGCATTTTATGCTACTTTACACTGTTATTCCACTACATTACAACAGGCTGGTGGAGGGATATGATGAGATGCTGAAGCATGTTTTGTTAGTAGTCTTGAGTTGTTCTACGCTGGAAGAAGTGTCATTAAAAAGTGGACTAAGTTTAACAGGCAAAGCTGTCTCCGTGCTCTTACTCTATCCACGCCCCGAAAGTACGAGTTATACCTAACTAAGCTAACAATCACTAGCATTACAGTAGTAATGCAAAGAGTGTGCATTCACTCTGAAAGCGGGGCAAGCCTAAGGATTACTTTTACTTCTGATTCTGTAAGGACATTTTGCTGCTAATTCTCATGGTCATAACTAATTCACTGTAAAACCTATCACATTAAAAATACAGCAATATACTGGCAACAGATTAGACAATACACTACTGTTCATTTACAGTCTGCATACTTTTTAATAATTGTAAGGTATTTTACTGTAAATAGATATACAGTTTATTACTGTATCATTTGAATTTACAGTAATATAATGGCTGCAAGGTAATTCCCGTCTTTTCCTTTATTTTCCCAAGAAGCATTCATATTATAGTAAATACCTGTCATCTGTAATAATTGCGGATAGTGCTGTAATATTCTTTTCTCCCAAAATGCATTACCATTTACAGTATGATCCTGTATAACATTGAAACAGTAAGATAATGTGAGATTTTAGCTGTCGATTTACATCAAAGGTTTACAGTCTACTTTACTTTTTTTAGTATGACTTTATCAAGTCCCAACCAAACTTCCTGACTTCAAATGTTCCTGATGTTCAAACTACATGCCTAACCAGTAGTTTACTGTCACTTTTCAGCGTAAAAGACAGCTGGCAGAGAGGTGGGTGGAGTAGACAACCCTTCAGTGAGAAGTGAGACCAAGGAAAACTTCACACTGCTGTAGATCCTTGACCATTACTGCGACCGCCAACACATTGTTGATAAATGTTCCATGTTGTAAAAAAAAAGTAAAATAGTGTACATAAAATAAAACATGACATTGTGTAAAATTGTCTTGTTTGATAATGCATTTAATTGAACAAAGTAAAACAATGTTCACTTTATATACTGTATACTGTGGTGTACATTACCAAGAATATCAGAAAATCTCACCATAGAATAGATTCAATGGTAACACTTTATAATAATGGTACATGAATTGTCATGAATTCATGCATGACTTCATGCATGAGAAAGCATGAATTCATTCATGTAGTACTTTATGAATTATCAATAATGTGCCACGATTAATAGTATCGCACGCATGAGTTAATGCATGGACACTGTGTTAATTAACGCATAAATTAAGGTATTTAATTCTTCATGATTTCTGATTTATTAATGATCTTCTTTGATGAATCTGTAGTTAAAGTGACAGGTTAAAGAAAGTGAATTGTAGTGTTATAATAAGGATTAACTAAACATTACTTCTTCATGTTTGTGGCCCTTAAAATAAAGTGCTGACCTGCTCCATCTTTAACATTTATAATGGCGGCATATTACCCAATCTTTGTGACGCCACAAATTAATAAAATGTCAAGATATTTCTTGTGTTCAGACACTTAGAAGATAATAAAATGTCAAATTCATAAATATACTACTTGGCAGAGCATTGTTCTTAGACATTAAACATGATGAAGTAATAAAGGCATAATGTTTGGTTTATCATGATTAAAAGTGTTTAGAATATATGCACACTGCTGTGACTGGTCAGTTATTTAGAAGAAGATATGAACATCATCAATAAATCAGAAATCATGAAGATTCATGTACCTCAATTGATGCATTAATTAATGTATTGTTTCTGCATTTAGTCATGTATGAGATACTATTAATCCTTGTGCATTACTGATAGTTCATGAAGTACTACATGAATGAATCCATGCTTTTTCAGGCATGAAGTAAAGTTAGAATCTCAAAATAATGAGACTTTAACATATGTACTAAATATCTTAATATATTGACTTAGAATCCCAATATCTTAACTTACTATCTCAGAGAAACTTTAAAATAGGGACTAAATATCTTAATGTATTGACTTAGTATCCCAATATCTTATATCTAACAAATTTCCAGAGTGAAGTTTTCAGCCAAAGTCCACCACCACACACCTAACTGCATCCATCACAATTTATTGAGCTGTATAGAGATTCACCTTATTATAGCCTATCCAAGACAATAATAAGCTTGTCATAGGCTGCTGACCCAGTGTTATACCCCTACTGGTGTCCACACCAACTGGTTTTCCCTATGTTGTGTTCACCTAACAGCTGCTGTTATGGCCTGCCTCTGTCACCAAAATCGTTACACAATCACAAAGATATTCCTGGCGATTTTCAAATAGTTTCCCAGATCTCCTGCCGCAAAAATGTTTGTCTGAGTAAGCACCACATCACAGCCACCTATAAAGAATAAAAGATATAAAGGCGATATACTCACGCCTAAGTTAACACGTTGGTTAAGCTATTCCTGTGTCTTGTGTAAGCAATAAAGTGAATTTTAACAGTTTTGTCTGTCATCACTGTTTAAAAAGTAGGCTAATTATTTAGCATACTGCGTTGTGGAGGGCCTACAAGAAATTCCACTAAACGCAAGGAAATTTCCTATCCTTGTTTCAAATTAAACCACCAAAAAATGTTGCTTCGATTTTAGCAATCACTATGAGGCGATAAAGGCCTATATAATGCCTTTCCTTTTCTTGCAATTTGTTATGAATGCGTTTTTGGAAGAGGCTTGTAATGTTCAAGGCTATGAATGTGATGTTTCTCATGTTGTAATCTGCTGGTGTTATATTTTGTCCACAAGGGGCGTACTTGGTTAAACCCAGAGAGTAATCTTATCACTAGATGAAAAAACTCATTAAATAATAACAGCTACTTTGCTGTGTTGGAATTTGATCAGTTTGGATGGAATGATTTGATTAAAAACATATTAGAATGCTGGTTAATTCGGAGCCAAACTCAAGTAGGTTAACACTGTATTACAAGCCTTTGCTTTGCAATTTCAGAGGTATAATAGGCTACTATAGACCATATCGGCTAAGAAGAGACATTACTGTAAATCCTTAAGACAATGCATTCAAACTTCTTTGTGTATTACCACCTTTCTGTGACTT
>NC_048411.1:8650747-8652776 GCF_013103735.1 Etheostoma cragini | reverse complement strand
TGTGGTCTATCTGTAAAGTGTCTTGAGATAACTCTTGTTATGAATTAATACTATAAATAAAATTGAATTGAATTGAATTGAATAGTAGATTTGATAGTATGCTGATAACCGGTAAACATCGCTCCTGTTAAGTTGACTGACTTGCGCAGGCTTAACATGACGTGGAAGTATAAGCGGAGCGTTTGTTCCATGAAGTCATTTATTTCACATATGTGCACGGCTCTGTTCATCCGTCACTCTCAATGTATACGAGGAAAACTCAACTCACACACATTGCATACACGCAGGTATAAAAAGAAACGTAATACCTTACGTAAACGTAACACCGTAATACCTTGAATATAACAACCACCAATATTACAATAATAAGAGCGTTTTCTAAAGATGTTATTTAACAGCTCCCTCTCTGTCCTCTGCCTGCCGTGAGCGTTTCAGCGCCCTGTCTCTGCTGCAGGAAGCATCGGGCGTGTTACTTGCCGGTGGTCTATCGGTCTGCCCTGCACTGGAGACTGCAGGCCTCAGGTTTCAGTCTGTTGGACTTAACCTCAACAGTGACGCTGTTGTATCAAAAGCACAGCTTTCCAAATCGTCTGTCGCTAAACAATGCTACGGACTCAAAATCCAGGTGCTGTCGGAGGGCTAGCCCGTTTTAAGGCAGCTAGCTGCTAGCAATGAGTTGAGGACTGTTTTTTCCTTGTCAAAGGTAGCCTGTGGAAATGTGTCTTAACCCCAGCCCACCTGTACAATTTCTTACTGCAGCCAGGGGCAATACAGTGTGACCCCCCCAGACTAATTTCTTCTCGTTTCCCCAGCCATATGTCCGCTAGCCTCCAACTCTTTTTATGGTGTTCCTATGGCTGCGCTGCTAGTGCTAGTTAGCCACGGAGTAGCTTACCATGCCAGTGGCGTAGTAGATTGTGGAATTCCAACATGGCGGCGCCCATGTAACAAAAACAACACTTTTAACTTGCCATTTTATACCTTTTAACAAGTTCACCCATTTTAATAATGGTACCAGTGACAAGAAATAAAATACATCTGTTATATCACCATTATTCAAATTCCAGTTCAGTTCATCTTTAAGGCTGCTGGAATCGGATGGAAACTGTTTGACTTTACCGCAGCTTTTTGTCACCGCCCCCAGCTGCTGCCGCCTGCTCTCATCCACTTTACAAAACAGTGTATGGCTGCAGCCTGGAGCGTCCCATGTCATGCCGTCCCGTCTCATGCCGTCCCGCCTGGTGCCATCCCCGAGCTTCTACTTTTCAAAATAAAAGCTTGCATCTGGATTAAAACAAGCTTGCATCGACTATCATGCTATTAATAAAATACTTAAAAAATATATGTCTGTCTGTAAAATAAATTCAGATATAGGCCACAAAAAAAAAAAAATCCTTCTGACATCCCACCTGGTGCCGTCCCCGAGCTTCTACTTTAAACATATAATACTTTAAAAAATATCTTTCTTAGCCTACTTTTCAAAGTAAAAGCTTCCGTCAACTATCATGCTAATGAATAAAATACTTGAAATATTTTTTCTTTTTTTTTTAACTAACCAGTAACGACAATCATACAAATGATTGAAATACTTCAAAAAAAATATCTCTACAAGATAAATGCCATACTGATGAATAAAACACTTAAAATACATGTGCGTCTGTAAAATAAATGCAGATTATAGGCAAAGTATAGCCTGGTGCCGTCCCAAGCTTCTACTTTTCATCTGGAATAAAATACTTTAAACAACAGTCTCTCTCTCTCTTACTTTTCAAATTAAAAGCTTGCGTCAACTTTGGGTGTTTTTTTAAATGTTTAAAAATATATGTCCATCTCTAAATATGCAGATTATAGGGAAACTAAAAGATTCCTTTTTATGGCTGCTGAAAAATTGAGCCTGCATGCATTTTCTCTTCTCAGCCAGGCAGAAGCTTTTTGAACCACATCTTCTTCTTCGGCTTTTGCATGATCTGGCTCTGAAGATCTCTCAGCTGGGACCTCAAAGTGCACTCAGTCCTCTCCCACTCCAGCT
>NC_048411.1:8648820-8650647 GCF_013103735.1 Etheostoma cragini | reverse complement strand
TCCCGCTGAAAGCTTGCATCTGTAGAGAAAAAAAAACATGATTAATTTATAAGCTTTTACTGCTAAGAGTAAACATGTAAGGTTCATAACACTTTACCTTACTAAATAATGACGGTCAAGCAAGAAAACGAAACTCAGAAGGCAAATGAGCAGTTAATTGACAGTTGCAAAAGGGAAGCTACCACGAGAGCAGCCTTTCCGCAGCGCAGCTCTAGTGGAAACTTCAACAATTTCTCTGCAGCTCTGTCCCTTTATTCAAACACACACAAGATTCACAGGTGTTGATGTAAGGAGGGGTCTAATGCCTACGCCAGAGACCCTGGGCTCTTGTTATCTTCTGTGATATGCAACAGCGGGACATTTATTGCCCTTTGTTTAGGCAGCAGCGACTGAAAAAACACAGACACGGCTTGAAAGAAACATGGTATTGTTAAATGTGCATATAATAATAAGCATGAAAGTCATAAATGAAAGTCATAATATTTTAAGACACTACTGCAGAGAAATATGAAATAAAAGACTTATAAAAATGAATTTCTCTGTCAAAACATGTCTTGTGCAATCACTGAGGCTGACATTTCTTTTTTTTTTTTTACATTCTGATTGTAGACAGGATGAATCCTGCCCTGTGATAATATATTATGGAATGCTGTGGGATATCATTCCTGAGAAAACAATGCACTAACCTGTCATCATGCCTGTTGTGATGAAGGCTGAAATGAAATAAGAACAGAGTTAAAATTACAAAATAAGCTCAAAATGAAAATACAAAGATGGATGGACGGACAGATAGAAAAATAACCATAAAATCATATAAATAATTCCAAATTAAATTATATGTATTTAGCTTGAGCATGGCTGTGATGAAAGGGTTAGGGTTAGGGTTAGCAATTTCATACAGTCATGACTGCAGTGATCTCCAGCAGATCTCCATGCTTCAGCCTGTAGGCATTGTGTGCTTCCAGGAACTCCCGCTGAAAGCTTGCATCTGTAGAGAAAAAAAAAAACATGATTAATTTATAAGCTTTTACTGCTAAGAGGAAACATGTCTTGTGCAATCACTGAGGCTGACATGTTTGTTTTTTTTAAACATTCTGATTGTAGACAGGATGAATCCTGCCCTGTGATAATATATTATGGAATGCTGTCTGATATCTTTCCTGAGAAAACAATGCACTAACCTGTCATTGTGCCTTCAGGCTGAAATGAAATAAGAACAGAGTTAAAATTACAAAATAAGCTCAAAATTGTTAGTTGTAATACAGTAGTGGTACGTGTCCAAATACGCGTTTTCACAGATCGCCCCACTTCCCAGCATTGAACGCTAGTGGGGCTTGCTCTTTCGCAATCTCTTACTTTATGAAAATTGTTTCTGAAAACACATAGAAGGAGATATAAGCCGTGCAGTTGCTGAATCTGTCTTAATTTCAGATCAACAACGGTCAGTGTCAGGGTCCGTACACCGTTTCCAAGGTCAAATTCGAGCAAATTCAGCCACTTTCAGGGTCCATTTTAAAGCCAAAACACAAGTTTTATTTTCAAAATATATCACTGTCTAAGTAGACTTTGCTTGCTATCTAACCTTTGAACAGAAATATTTTACAGGTCTTGGTTTTGGGACACATTCTTGATATATACAAGGTTTGATCGAAATCTGAGACAGTAACCACAACCTTTAATTCCATTTTAACCAAGAAGACTCTGACAGTGCACAGGCACCTGCCTGAAAAATTGCCTATATTAATAAACAAAAATGTATTTCATTGCCAAGATATATCCATGTATCTAACAGAGCAGTGTAAATATTATATGTGGCCATCCTCTACC
>NC_048411.1:8647001-8648720 GCF_013103735.1 Etheostoma cragini | reverse complement strand
AAAATGTATTTCATTGCCAAGATATATCCATGTATCTAACAGAGCAGTGTAAATATTATATGTGGCCATCCTCTACCTTACAGTGGACTACTAGCTAGTAATGTTCACTCAAAGTTTTTTTGTTAAACTGTTTAAAAAGAGTGGTGCCTTTAAATCACCGGTTTCAGGTACGTATGGTACCGTCTGGATGGTTTCAATATTTCATAAAGTGTTTCTGCCATATTTTATAATAATTAAAAATCACTACATTCATACTGTATATTCAAACATTTGGATTGAAAACCTAAGGAAACATGTTGTTTTCATAACAACACATTGAATACTAGGACCAAGCTTTAGTTCTGACACATTCACTCAAACAGCTCAGTTTGTAGCAGAGAGACATTTGTGACAATCCAAAGGTGCACATTGCAACGATAAAAAAACCCACTGGAAATGATGGACTTCAACTCCAGAGAGATTCAACCCATCAATTTCTACCTCAGTTACCTTGAAGAACAAGTACAGTGTGAGCTGAACGACAGAGAGGCAACGCTCACCCAATGTGAATCTGAGTCAAGAGTTCACCTGATCACCCGAGAGGACTTGCTGGCCGATCTCCTCAATCAGCTCCAACAACAGTTTGTTTGGCTCCGAACTAACCAGCATTCGGAGGGAAATGTGTGAGTTGAAAGTTCAGCTTGCTGAACGTGTCCCCTCCCCACACAGGGAAAGAGAGCATCTGAAATCCCAGCTGGGCAAAACCAGCAACAGGCTGCGAAAAGCCCAAAAAGATCTGGACCTGCAGTACTTCATTACTGAAGACCTGAAAGTCAAATTGGAGCAGATCAAGGGAGAGAAGGAGGCCCTGAAAAGGAAGTGGAGACTCAGAAGATGGAGCTTCATAAAGAGAGACCGAACGCTCAAGTTAAGTAAGACCAACGTGGAGTTAGAGTTGAAGAGCGTTTTGGAGATAGAGAGGGCTAAAGCTCAGGAGCTATAGGAAAAATTGAGCAAGATGGAGGAAGCTCTCCAAAAACAGGAGGAGGAGGCAACGCAGAAAATGGAAAGATCCCAGGCTCCCCATAGAGCCCAGCTGGATGAGGCTCTGGCGAAAAGCCAAAAAAGATCTGGACCTGCAGACCTTCATTACTGAAGACCTTAGAGTCAAATTAAAGCAGGTGAAGGGAGAGAAGCAGGCTCCTAACAATATTGTGGCGACTCAGAAGTTGCAGCTTCGAGAAGTGAGACAGATGCTCACTGTAGGAAAAACCACCAACTTGACGTTGGAGAGACATCTGGAGATGGAGAGGGAGGAGGCAAAGGAGATTCTGGAAAGATCCCAGGCTTCCCATTGAGCCCAGCTGGAGACACAGGACCAAACCAACAAGAACCTCATGCCTGCTCTTGAGAAGAAGTGTGAACATCAGCTGGAGAGTGTCCTGTGGCAGCAGGAGAAAACCTCCCTGTTGTAAGGAGAGCGAGAAAACAAGAGCCTCCCATGTGGCTCAGATAGACAAGCTGTGCTTTGCGAGTGACTGCCTCCTGGCTGCTCTGCAGAGGACTGAGCAGCAGCTGGAGAGTAATCTCGACCAGTGGAAGGAGGACAAGGCATCCCTCCTTCAGGCCACAGAAAGCCTGAAGCTGACTCAGGAGGAAAAAGAGCTGGAGTGGGAGAGGACTGAGTGCACTTTGAGGTCCCAGCTGAGAGATCTTCAGAGCCAGATCATGCAAAAGCCG
>NC_048411.1:8636865-8646901 GCF_013103735.1 Etheostoma cragini | reverse complement strand
GGTAGAGGATGGCCACATATAATATTTACACTGCTCTGTTAGATACATGGATATATCTTGGCAATGAAATACATTTTTTTTTTATAATATAGGCAATTTTTCAAGCAGGTGCCTGTGCACTGTCAGAGTCTTCTTGGTTAAAATGGAATTAAAGCTTGTGGTTACTGTCTCAGATTTTGATCAAACCTTGTATATATCAAGAATGTGTCCCAAAATAAAATGTAAAATATTTCTGTTCAAACGTTAGATAGCAAGCAAAGTCTACTTAGACAGTGATATATTTTGAAAATGAAACTTGTGTTTTGGCTTTAAAATGGACCCTGAAAGTGCTTGAAAAGTGCTTGAATTTGACCTTGGAAACGGTGTACAGACCCTGAAACTGACCGTTTTTGATCTGAAATTAAGACAGATTCAGTAACTGCACGGCTTAAATCTCCTTCTATATGTTTTCCGAAACTATTTTCATAAAGTAAGAGATTGCGCAAGAGCAAGCCCCACTAGCGTGCAATGCTGGGAAGTGGGGCGATCTGTGGAAACGCTCATTTAACAACCCCCCCCACCCCCGCCCTCCCGTAAAATTACAATGTTACATTCTTACACATCAGTTTTTGTAGCGTTTTAACGGGTTAATTTGTTTATTTTCTGCACATGTATATGAGGTTTCTGAGAGAAATGCAAAGACAGCCCCACCTTTAGGAGAGGAACGTAACCCCCCCCAAAAGACCCTCTTCTTTAGTGACAAAATTTGCACAGTCACAATTCAGTATAGTTAAGGACAGGCATTAAGGGTAAAAACAGTACACATAAGAAAAGCATATTTTCGCGTGGAGGGGACTTTAATATTTTTTTAGCTTTATGATGAAGCATTGATTTTACTTTGTGTCGGTTTTCTCTCTCTAGGTGTTCAGTCAGTTGCAGTCCGTGCTGGGCGGGGCCTCCGTGTCCCTCCACCTGGTGGTGGGACACAAAGGGACCGGAGGTGAGTCCGGCGCTGAGTCGTCTTCAGGCCCGGAATCTGCCCGGGAGCAGCAGCCAGGAGGCGCACGCTGAGGATGAGCCGGCGTACTGCCGCGGGGAAACTGCCGCCGGGCTGCCGGTGTCCTGTCCTGCCGCCACCTGGAGGACATCACCACAGGTACAGCTGATGGGACCTGCTTCTCACAGGATGTCTTTGATTCTGTTTCTTCATATAAGAAAGTCAAACTTGGGTTAATTATCTTAGTCAGTTCTTATTTTTTCTTCTCTCACGATTCAGCATCTTTGTCGCTCACGAGTTCTTTGATGCTCTGCCGTTCCACAAATTTTAGATATGTTTTAAAGTCGCTTTGTTTGTAACTCTTAGTGTAAAATGTTCCTTTTTTAAATTAATGTTTGTAGAACATTATTCCCTCAGCTCAGAGTTTTTCAAAAATAACAAAATGCAATTCAAAGTGCTCTACCATGTAGTGGATTTAGAGACTAACGCAAACTGAGACAACATAATTGACTAAAGTTGACTCGATCATCTCAATGATCACTCAGGCCCCATCTTGAACCTGGCGCGCGCAAAGCCTGATTCAAGTGGCTTTGCTATTTTAAGACTGTCCAGCAAAAGATACATATAAAAACATGACGGTGCTAATCCTCCCTTCATAATAGCAATGCATCAAAGGTACAAACGTGCTTGGCTTTTAAAGGGAATGGGAGAGGACCTCTGATTGGCTCAGTGGTAAAGCGGTTGCCTGCCAATTGGAAGGTTGGGGGTTCAATCACTGGCCCTGCAGTTCCATGTTGAAGTATCCCTGGGCAAGACACTGAACCACAAGTTGCCCCCAATACTGCGCCACAAAGTGTAAATGTGTGTGAATGTGTATCGGATGAGCAGGTGGCACCTTGTACGGTAGCCTTGGCCACAGTGTATTAATGTGTGTGAATAGTGAATGGTTCCTGTACTATGGAAAAGCACTTTGAGTAGTTGTTAAGACTAGAAAAGTGCTATATAAATACAGCCCCTTTAAAGGTAGAGAACCTCTAAATGGCTTTTAAAGGGAATGGGAGAAGACCTCTGATTGGTTGCTTGCATATTGATTGCAGCGCCCTCATGACGTACAGACCAACCTCTCTGCTGTGTTTAGTTTTTTCATATAAACGTAACAATGTCTGCGTTGTTCCTCGTACGGAAGACTGGTAAAACATTTATTTGAATTCTGACTTTAAACTCAGAATTCTGCAAAAAAAGTCAGATCTCAAATGATTTTTCACCAGTGGCCCTAATCCTCTTCCGTAGTGG
Source organism: Etheostoma cragini (assembly GCF_013103735.1). NCBI lineage: Eukaryota > Metazoa > Chordata > Actinopteri > Perciformes > Percidae > Etheostoma > Etheostoma cragini. The sequence goes on along the minus strand of NC_048411.1, from coordinate 8,644,632 downwards.
AAGACTAAAGTACGCGGGGGATAAAAAAAAAAGCATTTTCCCCATACATTCTGTCTCTTTGTAGTCATATTGTGTCTCTTTTTGGTCATTTTCTTTTCTCCGTGGTAGTTTTGTGTTTCTTTTTCACCTCGTGTTGCAGGATTACTATATTCATATCTATGTAAAACATTGGAAAAGATAGAGAAGATTATATATAAATAACACTCAAAAAGCTTACCGACAAAACTTGCTAATTACTTTAACCTACAGTCATTAAATGTGAGAAAAGTCTTTAAGTCTCATTCATTCATTCATTGCTGCCCAAACGGCTTAGATGCGGCACCTAAACCCTGAATATGCGTAATTATAAGCTCAAGAATGTGTGTTTGTCTTATGTAGCGGACGCTGAAAGGCTGGAGGGAGGTGATGGTGGACATCGACCCAGAGAAGCCCAACCAGCTGAGGTTCGTCATGGCGCCGTCTCTGACTCAGGCCTCTTCCACACTCGTACAGGTAACGGACCTGGAGACTGCGTGTCACACAGCAGATATGAAACTACATATTTGTTGTTACTTTCACCTTACATGTCGACTAACTGACAACTGAAGTTGTGGTTGTTGAAAAGACATGCTGGGACGTGAAATACATTCCTCTGATTCTCCTTTAGAGATCAGTGCTGTAATGTAACAAACTACATTACGTACTTGTACTTTATACTCCAGTATATCCATCTTTGTTGTTGGACAAACAGTCCTAAACCCAAATTTACAGAGAAAATCCTCACAAATCCTTTTAGAACCAGAGAAGATTTGATATTTTTGATTGATAAACTACTTAAGAGATTTATTAATCATCAAAATGATTATGAAAATGTGTTTGTGTGTATCTATCTGTTTGTCTGTCTGTCTGGTCTCAGGCAGATGAAGGGCGCGGCCACGTGGAGGTGTGTGCGGAAGGCGGAGTCATCATCCAGCAGCTGGCCCAGCGGATCCAAGAGGACGGCGGCGCGGCGCTGATTGCCACGACGGAACCAAAACGGACACATTCAGAGTGAGGCGAACGCTTTTAAATTCCACTTTATTAGGAACACCTGTACAACCTAATGGAGTCCAGCCATAACATCTGTACATTACACTCACCTATAGGATTATTAGGAACACCATACTAATACTGTGTTTGACCCCCTTTCGCCTTCAAGACAGCCTTAATTCTACGTGGCATTGATTCAACAAGGTGCTGAAAGCATTCTTTAGAAATGTTGGCCCATTTTGATAGGATAGCATCTTGCAGTTGATGGAGATTTGTGGGATGCATCCAGGGCACGAAGCTCCCGTTCCACCACATCCCAAAGATGCTCTATTGGGTTGAGATCTGGTGACTATGGGGGCCATTTTAGCACAGTGAACTCAGTGTCATGTTTAAGAAACCAATTTGAAATGATTCAAGCTTTGTGACATGGTGCATTATCCTGCTGGAAGTAGCCATCAGAGGATGGGTACATGGTGGCCATAAATGGATGGACATGGTCAGGAACAATGCTCAGGTAGGCTGTGGCATTTAAACGATACCCAATTGGAACTAAGGGGCCTAAAGTGTTCCTAGAAAACATCCCCCACACCACTATACCACCACTACCAGCCTGGCTTGATGGATCCATGTTCTCAATCTGTTTACGCCAAATTCTGACTCTACCATCTGAAGGTCAAAACAGATATTGAGACTCATCAGACCAGGCAAAATTTTTCCGGTCTTCAACTGTCCACTTTTGGTGAGCTCTTGCAAATTGTAGCCTCTTTTTCCTATTTGTAGTGGAGATGAGTGGTACCCGGTGGGGTGTTGTGCTATTGTAGCCCATCCGCCTCAAGGTTGCGCGTGTTGTGGCTTCACAAATGCTTTGCTGCATACCTCGGTTGTAACGAGTGGTCATTTCAGTCAAAGTTGCGTGAAAATCCCAGTAACTGAGCAGATTGTGAAATACTTAGACCGACCCGTCTGGCACCAACAACCATGCCATGCTTAAAATCGCTTAAATCACCTTTCTTTTCCATTCTGACATTCAGTTTGGAGTTCGGGAGATTGTCTTTACCAGGACCACACCCCTAAATGCATTGAAACAACTGCCATGTGATTGATTGATTATATTATTGCATTAATGAGAAATTGAACAGGTGCTCCTAATAATCCTTTAGGTGAGTGTACCATATATTATATTTACAGAAGTTTTAGTTTAGTTGCATAAAGAGTGAACTAATCGACAGCTCCAATGTCAAAGTAAACGTTGAGTATGTTTTTAACTTCACTTTTTATAGGATGTCTTTGTCATTTGTAAGACTGGCCCTTTAATTTCTTTTTTCACTGCTGTGAATAATGCACTTAAGATATTATTTTTAGTTTTCTGCAGGTTGTGAATTGCTTATTAAATTGAGTTACCTTGGACTGAGGTAGGCCTGGATCACACATCCAAGGTGACCAAAATGGAGCACCATTGCATATTTTCACCTTCTTTCTGTGTGACAAAGCTCAGAACGAAAGTTTCTCCCTGCATCTGAAAGTATTATAAAGGAAACAAAAATGTAAATGTAGGTTCTTACCAATCTTTATAATGTTGAAGGCTCTATCGGCTTCATCCTCTGTATTGTCCTCTTCTTCTTCCAGTACAGGGTTGGACTGTTGGAGAATGATGGGACAGACCAAGTCTAGGCCACTCTCCTTAGGGGTTTTCCTGGGCCTGGGGAGTCAGAAGAATAGCATGAAAAGCATCTTTGGAAGACACCAATACATCACCCAAAGTTGTAATTTTGTAATTTTTACTCTGCATAACCTCTGTGAAAATGAGCAACGGCTGCCATTGGCACCCTCCTGTACGTGTGTGTGTGTGTGTGTGTGTGTGTTTGCGTGTTCCTACTTGTGCATGCCAAGTGGTGCAGCATGCACAACTGAAGGGCCAATCAAGGAGTGCCACTGAAGTCTGCCACCAGTACAAAGAGCCTGACTGAGGGCAGCTGCCAGACCAGATTTGTTTGCTTCAGTGAATGAGAGTGAGGAAGCAACCAGGGTTGAGATATAACAACTGATATCCTTTTGACCATCTAACAGGTTTTACTTGTATAGAGGAATTAGGTGCTGGGGTGCTGGGAGAATTGTCTTAAGTAATTATGTTAGAGAATGTTTGCTTATCCTTTTGTTTCTTATACTTGTAACAGTCTTCCTTTTTTGAGGATCTCTTTTTGTTATATTAAGGTTTTTGATTTCCACAGCACCCATCGGCCCATAATCTTTGTTGTAAGTAAGTTTTTGTTTTGCCCTGTTCACAATAAATATTCTTTCGAATACCAATTAGATCTGGTTTTATGTCTATGTCTATCTAACATTATTAATACCCTAACGTACAGTATGTGTTTAATGGTAGCTACAAATGAATGGAGTTCAGAATACACAACAAAATAAGTAAGATTTCAGTATTCCATTTACCACCCAGAGCGTTTTCACTATCTGAATTGGAGTGTTAAAAGCTGATGGGAGATCTGCTTAAAGAGCTCTCTTCAAACGCTTTAAGTCAGAGCAACAGAGAGCTGAAGTCCCACCCTTCTACTTCCAGTCCATGGGATCTATCTTTTCCGTAAAAATATGAAAGGGAGTCAATGAGAGAATTATTTTTTGGTCCGATTCGAATTGTGCCATGCATTTCACAAATGATGTGTGTAAATTCAAAAGATAAATTTACATGTCAAGAGAATAATTTGATGTAAAGAAGTTGAATTACATTAGGTTTAGGGATTGCTTAGTGAACTACGTCTGGAACAATATACAGTGCCTTGCGAACGTATTCGGCCCCCTTGAACTTTTCAACCTTGTGACACATTTCAAGCTTCAGACATAAAGATATAAAAATTTTATTTTTTGTGAAGAATCACAAACCAGTGGGACACAATTGTGAAGTGGAATGAATTTTATTGGATATTTTAAACTTTTTTAGCAAATAAAAAACTGAAAAGTGGTGCATGCAAAATTAGTCGGCCCCCTTGCGTTAATACACCTTTTGCTGCGATTACAGCTGCAAGTCGCTTGGGCTATGTCTCTATCAGTTTTGCACATCGAGAGACTGAAATTCTTGCCCATTCTTCCTTGCAAAATAGCTCGAGCTCAGTGAGGTTGGATGGAGAGCGTTTGTGAACAGCAGTTTTCAGTTCTTTCCACATATTCTCGATTGGATTAAGGTCTGGACTTTGACTTGGCCATTCTAACACCTGGATACGTTAATTTGTGAACCATTCCTTTGTGGTTTGTGTGTCCTTATGAACCTGAGGGCTGTGTTGTCTGGAGCTTTATGCTCCTGGTAGGGTCTCCCATGGCAAAGAGGTCTCAGGGGAGGGGCCGGACAAAGAATGGTTAAAAGACTTCGATGGTTGAACAAGGAACGGATAGAAGGACCCCGCCCGGAAGAAGCCCGGGGCCCCCTTCTGGAGCCAGGCCCAGACGGTGGGCTCGGGAGCGAGCATCTGGTGGCCGGGTTTGCCACGGAGCCCGGCCGGGCACAGCCCGAACAAGCAACGTGGCACCTCTCCCTCCAGCCCATGGGCCCACCACCTGTGGGAGGATCCAAAGGGGTCGGGTGCGCTGCTACATGGGTGGCAGCGCACCGTACTCCTGGATAGGGGTTGGACTCTGTTCTACTCCGGAGTTGCCCATGGTGTGAGGCGCCGGGCGGGTGTGGGGATACTCACAAGCGCCCGGCTGAGCGACGCTGCGTTGGAGCTTACCCCGGTGGATGAGAGGGTCGCCTCCCTACGCCTGCGGGTGATAGGGTGGAAAACTCTGACTGGTGTTTGTGCATATGCACCAAACAAGAGTTCGGAGTATTCTGCCTTCTTTGAGACCTTGAATGGAGTCCTGTATGGGGCTCCAGTAGGGGACTCCATATTTCTGCTGGGGGACTTCAATGCACACGTGGGCAATGATGGAGATACTTAGAGAGGCGTGATTGGGAGGAACGGCCTCCCTGATCTAAACCAGAGTGGTTGTCTGTTGTTGGACTTCTGTGCTAGTCATGGATTGTCCATCACAAATACCATGTTCGAACATAGGGATGCTCATAAGTGTACGTGGTACCAGAGCACCCTAGGCCAAAGGTCTATGATCGATTTTATAATTGTTTCATTTGATCTGAGGCCGTATGTTTTGGACACTCGGGTGAAGAGAGGGGCAGAGCTGTCAACTGATCACCATCTGGTGGTGAGTTGGGTCAGGGGGTGGGGGAAGACTCTGGACAGACCTGGTAAGCCCAAACGGGTAGTGCGGGTAAACTGGGAACGTCTGGAGGCGGCCCTTGTTCGACGGACTTTCAACTCACACCTCCGGCGGAGCTTTTCGGGCATCCCTGTGGAGGCTGGGTACACTGAACCTGAGTGGACAATGTTCAAAGTTTCCATTGCTAAAGCTGCGGCAGCGAGCTGTGGTCTTAGGGTTTTAGGTGCCTCAAGGGGCGGTAACCCCCGAACACCCTGGTGGAAACCGGTGGTCAGGGAAGCCGTCCGACTGAAGAAGGAGTCTTTCCGGGATTTGTTGTCTCGGAGGACTCCAGAGGCAGCTGCAGGGTACCGACGGGCCCGAAGGGCTGCAGCCTCTGCCTTGACAGAGGCAAAGCAGCGGTTGTGGGAGAAGTTTGGAGAGGACATGGAGAAGGACTTTCGGTCGGCACCAAGGTGCTTCTGGAAAACCGTTCGCCACCTCAGGAGGGGCAAGCGAGGAATCATCCAAGCTGTATACAGTAAGGATGGGACGTTGTTGACCTTAACTGGGGAGGTAATAGAGCGGTGGAAGGAGCACTTTGAGGAACTCCTGAATCCAGCTGACACGGCCTCTGTGGTAGAGGTGGAGCTGGAGGATGATGGGGGATTGTCGTCAATTTCCCTGGTGGAAGTCGCTGAGGAAGTCAAACAACTCAAGACAAGATCCGTCCAGAAATGCTGAAAGCTCTTGGTGTGGAGGGGATGTCTTGGTTGACACGCCTCTTCAACACTGCGTTGAGGTCGGGGACGGTGCCTAAGGAGTGGCGGACCGGGGTGGTGGTTCCCCTCTTCAAGAAGGGGGACCAGAGGGTGTGTGCCAATTATAGGGGTATCACACTTCTCAGCCTCCCTGGTAAAGTCTACTCCAAGGTGCTGGAAAGGAGGGTTCAGCCGATAGTCGAACCTCGGATTGAAGAGGAACAATGCGGATTCCGTCCTGGTCGTGGAACAACGGCTCAGATCTTTACTCTCGCAAGGATCTTGGAGGGGGTCTGGGAGTATGCCCAACCAGTCTACATGTGTTTTGTGGATCTGGAAAAGGCGTATGACCGGGTCCCCCGGGAGACATTGTGGGAGGTGCTGCGGGAATATGGGGTGAGGGGGTCCCTTCTCAGGGCCATCCAATCTCTGTATGATCAAAGCGAGAGCTGTGTCCGGGTTCTCGGCAGTAAGTCGGACTCGTTCCAGGTGAGGGTTGGCCACCGCCAGGGCTGCGTTTTGTCACCAATCCTGTTTGTAAAATGTATGGACAGGATATCGAGGCGTAGTCGGGGCGGGGAGGGTTTGCAGTTCGGTGGGCTCGGAATCTCATCACTGCTTTTTGCGGATGATGTGGTCCTGATGGCATCATCGGTCTGTGACCTTCAGCATTCACTGGATCGGTTCGCAGCCGAGTGTGAAGCGGCTGGGATGAGGATCAACACCTCTAAATCTGAGGCCATGGTTCTCAGCAGGAAACCGATCGAGTGCTTTCTTCAGGTAGGGAGTGAGTCCTTACCCCAAGTGAAGGAGTTTAAGTACCTTTGTGTCTTGTTCGCGAGTGAGGGGACCATGGGGCGTGAGATTGGTCGGAGAATCGGAGCAGCCGTTGCGGTATTACATTCCGTTTATTGCACCGTTGTGACGAAAAGAGAGCTGAGCCAGAAGGCAAAGCTCTCGATCTACCGGGCAATTTTCGTTCCTGCCCTCACCTATGGTCATGAGGGCTGGGTTATGACCGAAAGAACAATATCCAGGGTACAAGCGGCCGAAATGGGTTTCCTCAGGAGGGTGGCTGGCGTCTCCCTTAGAGATAGGGGGAGAAGCTCAGTCATCAATTGATACAAATGTATCAATTTGGGAGGGACTAAGGTGAATATAAAGGTCCTCTGTTATATTAAAAAATGGAAAAACTATCCCATGCATTTGTTACTAAAGGGCATTAGGTAAGACTTATAGAACTAACTTTCTGTCATATTTGCTGAAAACTGACTAGAACTACATGAAGCAGGTCGGCTCCTCTGGCTCCACCTACAGCCTGGAGTGGGATTTGCACAAATCCACCGCTTCCTGTTCAGATGCACAAATCACAGCTAGGAAGGGGGTGTCTCACTCATAGACATAATATAATAGACGGTGCACTGGCAGCTCAGCGCGAGAATTCCAGCCGCCATCTTGGACCGGTCATACTCGTTACTTAGCAGCAGAAGATACAAGATGCCAGAGCACTGTGCAGCATATTCCTGCTCAAATCGGCGGACCATTGAAAACAGGGCTCGGGGGATTACTTTTCACAAGTAAGATTTAACATTACCGTAATATTGGTTGTATTTTGTGAATAGAATATTACCAGAGAGTTGAGAAGGATCAAGGGTCTTTGATAGTACTGTACTGACATCGTAGCCAGCTAGCTAGCTAGGCTATGTTTACTGTACCGGCTGCTGTTAACCCGGTGTTATGTCCCTACCATAGACCGTTAATATTAACCGGTTGGGACCACAGTCTATGGTCCCTACTGGTT
>NC_048411.1:8635396-8636765 GCF_013103735.1 Etheostoma cragini | reverse complement strand
TCTAAAAGTATACTGTATAAGTTAAACAAGAAACTGATCTCATTCCTAAAAACATGGATGCAAACTAATTATCTATCCACCATGATAACTGTTCACCGTTTTTATTCTCTATGAGTTTGCATCCTTGTGATAGGCACTCAAGAATGGAGGATTACACATTACTGATGGATGTGATGGAAAATTCACTTTAGTGCTTTGAATGAACAAAATCCCATTGTGCTTTCTTGGGGTGTCTTGTTTAGCCATGATCAGAGTAATACAATTTTTTTCTTTTGCAGGTACTTGTCAGTCATTGGATTTGTCATCAATATCGACACATTGATGCTGATGATTCCTGAACTGCTCCAAGTTCAGCGGTATGTGCTCACCTACAGGTTCAGCCAGGATCACTTGGAGCTTCTATTTAATTCAATCAGAGCGTCAGGTAGGGTTGGTGTTCTTTTAATTACAATACATTCTGAAAATGTACTTAATGACTATATTTATGTCTTGTAAGTAAATTATGTATTGTGTGCCTTTTTCCCATACAAGGCTGCTGGAATAACAATCCATCAGCACGCCAGTTCCAGGCTATCTTCCGCCATCTGATTGTTCGGTGTGGTGTCTCACCAGGTGAGACGGGCAATGTGACAGCCCAAGATAACACTGTGTCCCTGTCCGCTGTGGAGATGTCCTCTCCTGAAACTGCTGAAGAGCATCCATCTCCATTCGCCAACATTTCGGCCCTTGTGTGTGACCACAGGTATCTCCCCACTCGTTTTGGTGGTCTGGTGGAAAATGCACTGGTCTACATAGCAGGGTTTGTTGTCCGGCAGATTCTACGAAAGCTGTCCTGTGATGTGTGCCGTGCGAGCTTGGTCAGAGATGCTGTACCATCTTCATTTGATAACAGCTACCACTTTCTAGCCCTGAAAAACAATGGTGGCCTAGTGATTCCTTCACAAGGCACAGTGAAGGTTTGATTTTCTTTTCTTTTTTTAAAAGTCTTTGTATATAAGGTTGCCTTGTTATTTTATCTGTTCTAAATGTTTTTGAGGACTGTGTAAGAGCTATATAAATACAATGTATTTTTCTATTATAATAAGGTGCTGAGAGCTGCAGAGAAGGTGATCCGCCGAGCTTCGACAATGCACACTCCTAAGGTGTCAACAGTCACACACATCGTACGGGAGGATATTGGAACGGAGGACGTTTTTCTGCTTGAGGAACACATTGAGGAGACACAGTTTGGCATTGACAACCATCATTCTGACTTGTTGTCATTGGTTGTGTCTGTGTTTCTCAAAATAAGGCTGCACCACATTGCAAAACTCACCTCTCTTGAACTGCAGAAAGGGAGCACGAGAAAGAAGCTCTGCAAAACAGTCCT
>NC_048411.1:8634041-8635296 GCF_013103735.1 Etheostoma cragini | reverse complement strand
GGTGACTTTATATCATATCAGAATATTCTTACTGTTAAGCCCACTATGAATATTAAAATACGCCTAACCATGTGTCCTATATCATAGCTACATGTATGACCTTTGCAGCAAAAAAAAAACATTAAAAACATTTAGGTGTTCAGTGAGATTGATTTATTAAACGCTCTGACAGCTCATTGCACCTGCCGTTTACATTACACTGAGTGGAGCGGGTGACCGGTCCAAGATGGCGGCCCCATTTCTCGTCAGCGCCAGTAGGCAGTAGAGGTCGATGCGGCGTCTATTATATTATGTCTATGGTCTTACTGCTAGTCAATCACTGCTCATGCACAAGCATTCAAATGAGGGAAAATGGGGGGAGGGACTGAGAAGTTGTCGTTAATCAAATTCTCTGTTTAAATCCTGGAAGAAGACCCAGGGTCAAAACGTTGCCTTTTGTAATAAATCATGGGAGCATAAAGCAGTGTTGCATTTTTGTCCTTCACCTGCCAGAAGGTGGGAGGGGCACACCATGTCTTTAATATTTATTGTGGTAAATGCACATCTTAAATAATAGCTAGTTGCCAAGCACACATGGTTATTGGAGTTAGAGAAAATGGCGTCCCACGTGGCGCACACTTGTGTGTACAGCTCTTGTGCAAAGACAGCCATCGTTTTCTCTTTCATTTTCATGAAGTGTTTTTTCTTTAGCCATATTTTAGGAATCACCAGAAATCATTACATTCATATTGTATATTCAAACATAAACAACTTGGTGTCCCATAGCAACAATAGAATCACAGCAAAAATGGAATAGAATCAATAACGGTTTGGATTGAAAACATAAGAATACATGTTGTTGTCATAACGACACACTGAATACTGGGATCTTGAGTTCTGACACAAACTCACTCAGGCAGCAGTTTGTATGAGAGACAGTTTGACTGACAAGCCAAAGGTGCACATTGCAACAGGAGAAAGAACACTGGAAAACATGGAATTCAACTCCAGAGAGACTGTGTTGATATGCAGAATGCATTCAATGATAGTTCCTGGTATGGCCACTAGGTGGACATACTGGTTTACAGATACAAGGTAAACTACAGGAGAAGATGTAGAATTAGCAAGTGGAAAAAGCACATGTAAGAGACATGAGGTTGCTCGTTCAATAAAGTGGAACACAAGTTCATGGTTGGACAACGGTTTATGAGTGAGTTCATAAACACAACATGGTACCAGGAGTGGAAACTGGATGTTAAAACGCTTGCTTAACCGA
>NC_048411.1:8632604-8633941 GCF_013103735.1 Etheostoma cragini | reverse complement strand
GATAGATAATTAGTTTGCATCCATGTTTTTAGGAATGAGATCAGTTTCTTGTTTAACTTATACAGTATACTTTTAGACAATGGAACAATTGTCTACAGGAAAAATTACCCAGAACTGGGAGAACAACACATGCAATACCTACCATTTTGAAAACCTACATGGACTGGATGTTGGGAAATACATACCATTTAGAAACATCTAGGACCTGAAACACATTGAATACATGATAATTCCAACAGAAGCTAAACTGCATATTGACAAACATTTAAAAAAATATATCATGTCAACATGCATACCATCTTTCTGACACCTGCATAAAGGTGATGTTGTGTAATACATACCAGTTAGAAGCATCTTTGACCTGAAAAAAACACTGATAACAAAACAATTCACACATAAACAAGACTGAAGCAGTTAGAAGCATCTTAGGAACGCGATGCATAAGGGAAACAAAGTGTTGTTGAACTCATGTCATGAACTTAACCAACACTATTTTAATAGACCTCTTAGATTGGTAAACGGGTGTTCCATCTTTTGTCAGCAAAGTGAACAAGTACTCCCTGGCTCTTGACAAAAATGCTTTCCTCTCCATCCAATTCAAAGCACCCAAGGGAGCTTTGAATCCTTTGGCACGAGGATTGCGTCCATTCATTGTATTAAACAGCCTGTCAACAATCTATAAAGAAATATTGGCATCTAAAATCACTATCATTATATCATTATTTAAAAAAAACATGTAGTTGGTTCTATAATCACTAATTATATTACCTCAATGAATTCTGCCGTTGCCTCACAGTCCTTAAACTGAGAGTACCCAAGATCCCTCATTGTGCGGAGAGCCACTGACACAGAGCGACTCAGTGTCTGTGCAGCCAGAGACACCCTCATCTTGTGGTTCTCAAAGTAGACATGTTTGTCTGTAATTTTATTGGCAGCATGCAGTCCATCTTTTTTTTGCACATCATTGAGATGATTGATGTACCTCCAATTGATCTGTCCAGTGGTCGCAGTCGCAATTGGACTGTATGCCTGCAGATTAAGATTCAGTTACTGCTCAAACAATTACAAACAAGCAAAATCCAGCCATAACTGTGCAAATAGACAGACAACAATATTTTGAAATAACTTTTAGCAGCAGAGGCATAACTTTTACAAATAGGTCTTCAACAACCATCATTTACCTGCAACATATTATGTGCCAACTTCAGCATGTGACAAGCGTCCATCACTACAAATACTTTCTCACCAGTCACCGGATGCAAGAAACTGGTTTGAAGTGGCTCTCGTGGGTCTCCCTTCAGCTCACACCCAAGTTGGTTACACATGCTGACATTGGA
>NC_048411.1:8630702-8632504 GCF_013103735.1 Etheostoma cragini | reverse complement strand
CAATGTTACATCCATGAACATAATTTTAACTTTACCCTCGGTCGTTGTGTCTCGTTGCTCAGTCAGTGGTCTTCTGAGTACTTTCAAACAGCCTTCGACGGAGGCAGGGGCTAGCACATCCGTGACAATGGCTTCTGCCTTCGTTCGACCACAGGCCATTCTCTTGGCAATGTCCGAGTCCGGATAAATCGTTGGGGCTAGCTTTGTGCCACAATCTCCTGCTCGATATGATGTAGCGTGTTGGACAGTGTGATACACACTCGTCACCTCTGCAGCCGTCACTCTGTCAGCTAGAAAGTCGTTTTTAGGTCGGAGGAAAGCATCCATAGATTTGGATGTCTCTTTCTGTTGGATACGTTTCTTGTGAGTCTCCGTGAGTCTGTGTCGTTTGACATCGTATTCCCCTCCATGTCCGATTGAAAAGGATGTTTTGCACAGGTCACAAAAAGCCCTCTCGGTATCTCCCTCAACACCTTTCAGCCACAAATATCCATTTTCCCAGTCTTTCTTGTACCCACACCTTCTCTTTTTAAATGATGGTGGCAGTGCCTCAGACTGCTCAGACGGTTTATGAGTCTCTTTCTCCATTTTTCGAATTGAAAAGCGCGCTTCGAAAAGTTCGTTCCTGAAAAACTGAGGGGTGTGTTACGTGGGTGTGGCTGCGGCAACAGTAGCGTGCTGAACTGTCAAGTAATGTTCGTTAGGCTGCCTGGGGCTCGAAGATATAGAGCGACCAACTTTTTTTTGAGCAAGCATTGATTAAGCGTGACACGGTCTCAATTTGCGGGACGTGTGAATTGGGCTTCAAACGCTGTGCGCGCACGCGCTACGCGGGACGGGTGGTCACCCTACATCAATACCATATTCAGTCTAAATGGATGGGAATACATCTACTGTACGTTGCATTTGACGCACGACTAAGACAACTCAACAGATTCAGCATTCTGCATTAATTCACAGCAAATCAGTGCGAATTGATGGCACTAACGTTAGCACATAGTATGGAGGGCGCTAACGTTAGCACATAGTAGTATGGAGGGCGACATGGATGAAAATGAAGAAAACAGCAAGACATTCCCATCATCCTCAGCCTTATCTGAGAGAGATGTTTGAGACAGAAGGCATCAAGAAGGACTCCTGGCCAATGTGCTGGGGAACTTCTTCATTAATGTCGGTTCAATCATTCATATTTTAATCCTTTATTTTATTTCCAGAAGCCATATTTGAGCACACACAAACATGTAGATTCATTTTTATGTTAGGGGGAAAGATTAAAAATAAAAACTGGATCTGTGACTTCTCACAGAATCACAACTGAATTCATATCTTGCTAATAAGTCAGAATCTTATTAACCTGGAGTCCCAGTTTCTGTCATTATAATCATATATGTTATGTTTTAGGCCTGTTGGCAGACATCCATTGAAAATGTACCCTTTGCCATATAAAGACGTGTCCTCCATGTCCACTGAAGTTTCTCAGCGTGCTCTCTAGTAACATTTGAGTGCTCCAGGTAGATTTGCATAAAAAATTTACAAGGCTACTTTTACTTTTATACTTTAAGTAAATTTCCAAGCCTGTACTTTGTTACTTTTACTTGAGTAAAGAAGTTTAATCAGTACTTCCACTTTTACCGGAGTATTTTTTAACACAAGTATCTGTACTTTTACTTAAGTACGGAAAGTGAGTACTTTTGCCATCTCTGGTTGATTCCAGAACTTCCAAGTGCGCCATGGGAGAAAGTTGGAACTGACTTGTTTCATTGCAATGGAAAGGACTACTTGCTAGTGATTGACTACTACTC
>NC_048411.1:8629504-8630602 GCF_013103735.1 Etheostoma cragini | reverse complement strand
GCGCCATGGGAGAAAGTTGGAACTGACTTGTTTCATTGCAATGGAAAGGACTACTTGCTAGTGATTGACTACTACTCAAACTTCCCTGAAATTGCCCTGCTGTCAAGCACAAATGCCAGTACTGTCATTATGCATGTAAAGTCCATATTTGCCCGGCATGGAATACCAAAGACTGTAGTAAGTGACAATGGTCCTTGTTACAACTGCAAAGAATGGGTGCAGTTTGTGAGCCACTATGGCTTCAATCACGTTACATCCAGTCCTCAGCATGCACAGGCAAATGGCAAAGCTGAAAAGGGGGTGCACATCATCAAACAGATTCTAAAAAAGACCACAGACAGCAAGTCAGATCCTTACTTGGCTCTTCTGAGCCTCAGAGCTGCCCCGCTTGAATGTGGTTTATCCCCAGCAGAGCTGTTAATGAACCGCAAATTACGCACAACCCTTCCCTGTTGCACAGATATCAAGCACAACACAGGGATACAGACTAAGTTGGAGAACATGAAATGGAAACAAAAACAACGTTATGACAAGTCGACAAAACCTCTTGGTCCACTTGCCGGGGATGATGTGGTACGAATCCGCGATCAAGATGCGTGGAACAGGAAAGCAACTGTTCTCCAGGAGATCGGACCTAGATCATACGAAGTGAAGACTGAAGAAGGACACGTGCTAAGAAGGAACCGCCCCAGCCTTCTAAAGACAAAAGAGTCCTTCACAGAGACTGTGATTGCTGCTGATGCATTCACTGCAAGCACAGCATCAAAGGCTGACAATGATGGACATTTACAGGAGGACACGAGCAGTGTTCAGTCGGAATTGCCTGTTCTGAGACGATCTGGGCGCCAAACAAAAAGACCTGATAGACTGAACTTGTAAGAGTATGGACTGAATATTGGTTCACTATTAAAGAGTGAGAAAAGAAAAGTTTGGTTATGGTAAAAAAAGAAGAAAAAAAATGGTTGTTTAAAACTGTAGATATGCTTGTCAGAGTTTAAAGTAAGTCAGTATGTTAGATCAAGTAAATAAGTAACGTAAGTATCAGTGCATTGTTAGATCTACAGTAAGGGGGATGTGTTGATATGCAGAATGCATTCA
>NC_048411.1:8627137-8629404 GCF_013103735.1 Etheostoma cragini | reverse complement strand
GAGTTAGAGTTGGAGAGCTGTCTGGAGATGGAGAGGGCTCAAGCTCAGGAGCTGCAGGATAAACTGAGCAAGATGGAGAAAGCTCTCCGAAAACAGGAGGAGGAGGCAAAGGAGAAACTGGAAAGATCCCAGGCTTCCTATAGAGCCCAGCTGGATCAGGCTCTGGCTCAACGTGTCCCCTTCCCACACAGGGAAACACAGCATCTGAAATCCCAGATGGGAAAAATCAGCAATAGGCTGCGAGAAGCCCTAAAAGATCTGGACCTTCAGTTCTTCATTTCCGGAGACTTGAAGGTTGAATTTGAGCAGGTGAAGGGAGAGAAGGAGGCCCTGAACAAGGAAGTGGAGAATCAGAAGATGGAGCTTTGTAAGGAGAGACAGATGCTCAAGGTAGGTAAGACCAACGTGGAGTTGGAGAGTTATTTGAATATCGAGAGGGCTCAAGCTCATGAGCTGCAGGATCAATTGAGCAAGATGGAGGAAGCTCTCCAAAAACAGGAGGAGGAGGCAAAGGAGACACTGGAAAGATCCCAGGCTTCCCTTAGAGCCCAGCTGGATCAGGCTCTGGCTCAACTTGTCCCCTCCCAACCCAGGGAAACAGAGCATCTGAAATCCCAGATTGGAAAAATCAGCAACAGCCTGCGAAAAGCCATAAAAGATCTGGACCTTCAGTTCTTCATTTCCAAAGACCTAAAGGTTGAATTGGAGCAGGTGAAGGGAGAGAAGGTGGCCTTGAAAAAGGAAGTGGAGAATCAGAAGATGGAGCTTTGTAAGGAGAGATAAATGCTCAAGGTAGGTAAGACCAACATGGAGTTAGAGTTGGAGAGATGTCTGGAGATGGAGAGAGCTCAAGCTCACAAGCTAAAGGATAAACTGAGCAAGATGTAGGAAGCTCTCAGAGAACAGGAAGAGGGAAAGACAATACTGGAAAGAACCCAGGCTTCACACAGAGCTCAGCTGGAGATGCAGGAGCAGAACCAAAAGAACCTCATGGCTGCTCTTGAGAAAAAGTTTGAACAGCAGCTGGAGAGTCATCTCAACAAGTGGAAGGAGGACAAGTCATCCCTCCTTCAGGCCACAGAAAGCCTGAGCTGACTCAGCAGGAGAAGGAGCAGGAGTGGGAGAGGACAGAAAGCTCCATGAGGTCCCAGCTGTAAGATCTGCAGAGCCAGGTGATGCAAAAGCAGAAGAGGAAGAAGTGGTACAGGAAGCTTCTGCCCGGGTGAGGAAAGGTGTATTTGTACTTGTAGTGTGTGTGTGTGTGTGTGTGTGTGTGTGTGTGTGTGTGTGTGTGCGTGTGTGTCCTTCTATCTGTATCTGTGTGTCTGTCTTGTATCTGTGTGTGTGCGTTTGTGTGTGTGTGTGTGTGTCTGTGTCTTTGTGTGTGTGTGTGTCTGTCTTGTGTGGTTTGTGTGTGTGTGTGTCTGTCTTGCGTGGTTTGTGTGTGTGTCTATCTGTCTTGTGTTTGTGTGTATGTGTGTAAGTGTGTGTTTGTGTGTATGTGTGTAAGTGTGTCAGGACGCTGTGCGGCATTACAAGGCACAGCAACTATTGTCAACTATACTGTTGACACTGGTCAACTATTTCTGCATATAGGCTACTTCACTACATTTAATCATAGACTGTGGATATATTGACATATTTAATATTAACCGTCTATGATCTGAATCTAGGTAATTGGTTACATTCAACAGAGGGATGAAGTAATTTTACTGAGAAAAATGATAAAATCGTAATATTCAAAAGTAATTCATGAATATTAACTTAAATAGTCAATTTTTTTTAATCAGAATGTGATGTGTGACAGGACAACTTTATGGATTAAAATCTTTGCAAACACAGAGTAATGTTTATCTATCTATGACTGGTTTTAAACATATATTATATGCAATACGGGTATAAAAAAGAAAAAATGCATTCATTTGTCAGGCCCTAAGTTTTTTAAAACCCAAGAAGCGTCTCTCCTGGGTGGTGAGGTCATGGCGCCCTCTGGTGGACACGAGCAGGAACTACACGCAGAGCGCCAGGAAACAATTACACACATTAAAACATGTTTACAGGGTTTATTATCTTAATTAATTTATTATTTTTAGATTAGATTAACTTAAATCTTATGTACTGACCCCATTTTTACATTTATAGTTATTTAATTTTTCAATGTTTCTTTGGCAATACAATGTCCGTTTGTTTTAACCTGTTTTGTGTTCAATGTACCACTGGTGGTTCGAAATTGGGATCATGCATCATTTCTCGGTTTTGATCGCGTG
>NC_048411.1:8625231-8627037 GCF_013103735.1 Etheostoma cragini | reverse complement strand
ACTCAGGGTCATCACAGAGGGCCAAAGCATGTGGAAACTGCAGCATGTTTTAGGGGGTAAAAATTTAGGCGAGAAAATTATATATTTCCAGTGAATTTGATTATTATTATACATTTAAATAATTGATCAATCTAAAAGGGATATAGGGTTTCAAAACAATTGCATTTAATTCTATACATTTTACTTTAAAAAGTGTCGTCAATGTGTGAGATAAAAACATTAAAAACATTTAAATTAAAATAATGAACCCTGTAAACATGTTTTAATGTGTATAATAGTTTCCTGGCAAGAGTGTATGTCTGCAGCTTGGAGCGTACCGTCTCATCCGTCCCTCATGCCGAGGTGTGTCCACTGGTAAATCCAGACCCATGTTACTATGGAAAACCCTGCCGAGTCTTCCACGTCGCTATTTGTTTCATTTAAGAGGTAAATTCAAAGTGCAGCAGTTAAACAATTTGAAAGGCAGCAGAATCTCCGCTCTGTGTGCATGCGCGCTCCCGCAGCCAGGGGATACAGATCCTGGCAGGGACATTGGCACCTGTACGCGCAAAAGCCCCGCAGAAGAATCACGGTAGGACAAACAAGATCTGGTACAAGCTGTGTGGAAGAGATTGGCCTTCTCACAAAATTGATACTGGTACGTACATCCTGCTACAATTCTTCTGCTAAATCAATACCGAAATGAGTGATGTGTCTGCAGCTGTCAATCAAAGTAAAACTTAAAATGGACGTGGGTAAAAAAACGGTCAAACTAACGGCCAAAGAAGAAAATCATATTGAAAGGAAAGGAATTCCTCAATAAAGAAACTATGCAAACTTACAAAGGAGGTTTAGTAACTGATGCTTTCAAAGGGAAGTGGAATATGAACAGTTGCCTGATTTGAAACAAAACTACCTGAGAATGAAATGTCAAAACAATAATACAATACAAAAGTGGTTAATTGACAAAGGGATTAATAATGATTCACTTAACCAAACTGTGGTCACTGATATTGGTCTATGGGACAGTGTCTAATGTTGGTGTAAAAACAGGCTCATCAACTGGTCATCCATAGGTCTTCAACTTCCTCTGCATTCCTAAAAGCAGAGGCGGAAATGGCTGCTGTCATGGCTAACGCAGCTTTAAAGCCCATGTTGCAAGTTAACCACCACTGCTGATTATTGGGTACAAAAAACACTCAAGATATGTATTTCATTTTTAAAAAATGTCTCCATATAGTTTTAAACGTTAGTTTTTGGTCATTTTTGGTATTCGCGGGTTTATGGAGTCAATTCAGCGATGACGTCACAGGAGGGAGTTAAGTCTCAGCCTGGCACTAGAACCACGGTGAGTGACTGGGATGAGGAAGAGGAGGAAAGGCCAGCAGCTGAATAATTACCAACCTGACAAACGTGAGAGGGCAAATGAGGAATTGTCAAGATTGTGGGGAAGTCTCCTTCATTTATCTCCTTTATTTAGCAACGCAGCAGAGCATGCAATGACTTCACTTTTTACTGTCAGTGAATAGCACCAAGTGAATGCCAACGTTTTCTTTCTATCTATTGACAGGGATCATGTCGTTAGTTCAGATAAGTACTGGTACACTTATCTAGATTTAGGAATAGAAGGCATCCCAGAGTGTTTTTTCTAAGCGTTTACATCTTCCTCCGGTGAAAACGTGTCACTCTTTGGCCGGTGCGAGTGTGTGGCGGCAAAGCTGCGGTGGAGAGCGGGTGGTGTAGGGGAGGGAGCCTCCGGTCGGGAAGCTCGCCCCGCGATCAGCTGATCTGACGATGCCTAAATCCGTTTGTGACATTTCAGACCGG